>NC_000080.6:121774944-122097944 GCF_000001635.26 Mus musculus | reverse complement strand
TTATTTTAATTATGTGAATATGTGTGTGGAAAGGGTGTGCAGATGTGAGCGCTGGTGCCTGAGAGTGCAGAAGAGGGTGCTGAATTCCTGGAGTTGTAGTTACAGGCAATGGTGAATGATCCGTAGGTGCTATAAAACAAACTCGGGTCCTCTGCAAGAATGGCAGGTGCCTGTAACCACCGAGTCATCTCTGTAGACCACAGCTAATATTCTAAGGACTGGCACACCAAATGTTGCCAAGGACACAGGACAGAATGCTACACACCATTACTTAGGATGTGACTCTGCATAGTCCTGGGGACAGAGGACAGAGGTAGGATGCTTGCCTATAAAGAGTATAGATATTTGGAAATTTTGCTTGACATGTGTAGTTTACAACTCAGAAATTTTACTACTCTCTCTAAAAGTTTATGTACAAAAGATGTATTTACCAAAGTAGAACTCAGATGTTTACCTTCAAGATGGATAAGTAAATTATGGTGTAGTTCTACAATAAAAAACAGTACATAGCAAAAGAATATATTATTATTATTAAATAATTCAACACACATCATGCTTACAAACATTGTAAGAAAAACAATTGTATGCTTATGTAAAGTTCAGAAGACAAACGGAAGCTGTGCCTTATCCACTTGATTATTGAACTCCTCCTCGTCTGAAGTCACCTTTTGGTGAGCATTTACATGGGACACAAATATCTTCACATCCTTTGCCCATTTGGAGAGATCTATCCACATACTTCTTCCCCAGATGTCTTTCTCACCAATTTTCCAATTGTGATCTTTCCAAGTCCCTGACCATCCAGCCAATCCATTGGCTACAGCCCATGAGTCAGTGAATAATCGTACATCTGGCCATTTCTTCTTGCAAACAAACTGTAATACCATGTGTACTGCCCGAAGTTCTGCCCACTGTGAAGATTTCCCTTCACCTGTGTCTTTCAAGGTTGTCCCAGAAAGGGGTTGTAATGCTGCAGCTGTCCACTTCTGGGTGGTGCCTGCATAACGTGCAGAGCCATCAGTAAACCAGGCCCTAGTCTTCTCCTCTTCGGTCAGTCGATCATAGGGAACACCCCATGAGGCTATAGGCACATGTTTGGCAGCAGATGGCATTGTAACAGGAGTAGAAACCATAGGCATTTGAGCAACTTCTTCATGTAACTTGCTTGTGCCTTCAGGACCTGCTCTGGCCCGATCACGTATATACCACTTCCATTTGATAATAGACTGCTGCTGTGCACGTCCCACTTTATGACTTGCAGGGTCTGATAGTACCCAGCTCATGATGACCTTAAGATTTATTTTTACTTATGCGTGCATGCGCGCGTGCGTGTGTGCATGCGTGCATGTGTGCATGCGTGTATGTATGTATATGTGTATCTCTGTATTGGGAATGTGCCACCTGCATGCAGGTACTCTCGCAGGCCTTGGAGCTGGCATTATACCGGCAGCTGTTAGCTGCATGACACGGAGGCTGGGAGCCAAGTCCTCTTAACTCCTGAGCCATTTCTCCAGCCCCAGCAAGTTACCTTTTGAGAGTCAAGAAGAGTAAGCAGGAGGCTCCTGCTTCTTCACTGCTGGATGCTTGAGTACCATTCAAAGTAAGAAATACTGTCTTGGGGTTTCATGGCTGAAGAGACACCATGACAACAGCAACTCATAAAAGAGAACACTTACTCGGGGCTGGCTTACAGTATCAGAGGTTTAGTCCATTATTGTCATGGCGGGAAGCATGGCCCCCATGGGCAGACCCAGTGCTAGATGCAACGGAGAGTCCTACCTCTGCATAGGCAGGCAGCAGGAAGAAAGAGAAAGACACAGGGTCTGGCTTGAGCATTTGAAACACCCAAACCTCCCCCTAGTGACACACTTCCTCTAATAAGGCCACACCTATCCCAACAAGGTCACACCTCTTAATAGTGCCACTCCCTAATGGCCAAGCATTCAGATATGTTGCAGGAAATATTAAAAAATGAACTGGCACAATGCCGGCAACTCTCTGCCCCTGCAGTCTGGCTGGCGGGCAATGGCCAACCTGTTTTTATCTTGTAGAGACTCTGACTCAGTGCTCCAAAATCTCTCCATCCAGCTTGCTAAGTTCCCACTGGTGGGTCGCTACCATGCCAGCACCATGCTTCAAATCCCCCACAACCTTTGTAATGTACATCTGGCAAACCCAGCTTTGCCGCTGTACCTTTCTCTCTTGAACCCAGTCAAACCACCACGTGAAGGAAAATGCTACACAGACTTAGTTCAGAAACAATGGTAACTCAATTGCTGGGTGCAACAACTAAAATCCTAATCTGTAAACCTTATTAAATCCTGACGGATCAGCCATTGAAAACAGGAGACACTCAAATGTGGAGAGCCGTGCCGTGAGCAATCGTCATTATAAGATGGCGCTGGCTTCCACTGCCAGGTGCTGTCACGCCACATCAGGTGCTGAACCGTCACCGCTGCAGGCTATATAAGCAGCACCATTTTCCGGGTTCGGGGTCTTCCTTATGTTGAAGCAATAAAAGCTTTGCCGTAGAAGGATCCGGTTGTTTGAGTGAATTCTTGCCAGCGAGATACTAGCTCGGGCGAGAATCATAGCTACATCTTGTCCTCACAATATCCCTGTCCAAAAAAAAAGTCCTAACTCTCTCCTGCTTCCTCCATTTGGTGATGACAAACAGAAACAAATACAGAGGCAGTTTGAGTCTGAGTGTATTCTGCAGCTCTCAAGCAGGGGATTTTATACATTTAAAAAACCAAACATTACATCTCTTAGAAACTATATCCAGTGAAACAATCACAAATACCAACAAAAATCATCCAAGCATTACAACTCTGAAACTATGTATTCAGTGAATCACAAACAGAATAGGTAACATCATTATAAATCATCAAAATATAACAATTCTAAAAGGATGTATTGGGGGCTGTCATTCAAGGCTAGTGGCGTGTTTCCCAGGAGCAGGTTAATAAATCTTTAACGGCCAGTGCTCTTAACTGCTGAACTAACTCTCCAGCCCCATGGTCAATTATTTAACATCTAATGCCTGATTTTTTAAAATAAATCTTTAATATGTAAATTTAAACTATTTTAATTCTTTCTAATTAAGGCTTTCTTTACCATATACCAAAACCCAACTCTGATGACACACGTGTAGCCATATGACATTTTATTATTGGGAAAATTTTTATCTATCATAATAGTTTTGTAAATGATTTAGAAAGTAAAGCGTAGGTTTCCCCAAGGACAAGGTCATTTTAGTGACCCCCATCTCTAGGGATGGTTTCTTACCCATTATTCTCGCTTAAGATCTTGGCCTAGGCTACCAGGAACATGTAAATAAGAAAAGAAATAAGAGAAAACAAAACAGATAGTTTGCCATGAGAACTACAGCTCAATTTTTTTTTCCCCTCTGGTGCAGAGTTCCACAGGAGGCCTCCCTCTTTTGAGGTCAATCGCCTCAGTCTGTGGAACTTGACCCTACTGGAGGTGGTGTGGCATACAGCATTCTGGATTCTGATGAATACAGTATTCCGGATTTTTTCTTGGACACCTCTGACTATGATTCCTCAAAACTTCTGAGTATCACTAGATGAATTTCACTGGGACAAAATGCTAAGCAAAGTTTTTAAAATAGCATCTGCAAAGGGAAGTAAAGATAAAGGGGACATAACTCCAGACACTGTTGCCCCGCATGGACAGTGAGGCTCTGCACCACAGCTGCTACAGAGCGTCGGCAGAAAGACTCAAAGCATGCACATCCCCAGAAGAAAAACACTTCGCATTAATTAGGGAGTAGAATGTTTCTAGACAATCACATCTCAACTTAGAGGTCCTGGGAGAATGGGGGGTAACTGTATAAAAGCCTTCCACAGGGTCACAGCACAGCCATGTTTTTCTTGAGCACGACATCCTTATAAAATGAATATCACTGCATCTGGCTAATCCTCCACAGCCACCAGACAAGACGTTTAAACTTAACTTTCCTCCCCTTGCTCTGCTGCTTGCCTTCCTCATCTTAACGCTGGGGCCAACTAGGCTGGCGACTTCTCCATTTTCCCTGTCCTTGTGCCTCCTGACACAAAAGATGGTTGGGATGACTTTTAATCCCTTGAGAAGGCTCTTAAATTCTCTGTGTGTGGTGGTTTGAATAGGAATAGGTTGATAGATTTGAATGCTGGCCATTAGGCAGTAGCACTACTTGACAGGGGTTAGGAGGTGTGGCCTATTTGAAATAGGCAAAGTCTTGTTGGAGATGGTGTGTCACTAGGGGTGAGACTGGAGATTTCAGGAGTCCAAGCTCAGTGGTTCTCTCTCTCCCTGCTTGCCTGTTGATCCAGATGTAAAACTCTCAGCTACCATGTGTGCCTGGGTGCTTCCAGGTTTCCTGAAATGATGAAAATGGATTGTACTGGCTGGTTTTCTGTGTCAACTTGACACAAGCTGGAGTTATCACATAGAACAGAACCTCCCTTGCAGAAATGCCTCCATGAGACCAAGCTGTAAGGCATTTTCTCCATTAGTGATCAAGAGGGGAGGGCCCAGCCCATTGTGAATGGTGTCATCCCTAGGCCAGCAGTCCTGGGTTCTATAAGGAAGCAAGCTGAACAAGCCATGGGGAGCAAGCCAGTAAGCAGCATTTCTCCACGGCTTCTGCATCCACTCCTGCCTCCAGGTTCCTGCCTTGTGTGAGTTCCGGTCCTGGCTTCCTTTGGTGATGAACAGCAATGTCAAGTGTAAGTTGAATAAACCCTTTCGTCTCCAACTTGCTTTTTGGTCATGATGTTTTGTGCAGGAATAGAAACCCTGACTAAGACATGGACCAAACCTCTGAGATTGTGAGCCAGCCTGGATTAAAGGTTGTCCTTTATAAGAGCTGCCATGGTTGTAGTGTCTCTTGGAAGCATAGGACACTGACCGAGACACTGCATAAATACCACTGTATAGAGCTGAACAGCACACTGGGAGCCTGGTGCTATTTAAAGGACTTTTAGGCGCAGTTTTAGCCTCATACAATTTGCCCAGTGTGCTGATCTTAGACCCTCACACCCACTTCAGCCACACTACACTACTGTTGTGGGCACCACTTGAACTCAGTAGTAAGAAGGGCAAAATCTCAGTGACCTATAAGCTTCAGATGATAGGGACCGTGCTCCACTTCAAGTGTCACAAGGGAAAAAAATGCATGGAAAGCAAAAGGAAGAAAGCATTCAGTGAACGTTCATACAGCACTTTACTGCCATTATGAAGTGTGTAATTTAAAAAAGATTGATAAGGCACTTTCTTAAGATATCGGGAAAGCAAAGATAAGGCTATGCCTTATGTGGTTCCGTTGGTAGGAAGACTGCTTGCCTAGCATGGAGGAAGCCCTGAGTTCATAAGCCCTCAGGATTGCATAAGCCCATATCTGTAATCCCAGCATCAGGAAGTAGAGGCAGGTGGGTCAGAGGTTCAATGTCATCCCCATTTACATAGCGAGTTTGAAGCCATCCTGGGCTACATGAGACTTACCTCAGGGGATGGGGAAGGAAAGAGAGAGAGAGAGAGGGACAGAGAGAGAGAGAGGAAGCAGGGTTGAAGAGAGGGCCCAGGGTTTAAGAACACTTGCTGCTCTTGCAGAGGATCCAGGTTTGACTCACAGCATCCACATGTTGGCTCTCAGTCATCTGCAACTTGAGTTCCAAGGGAACCAGCACTCTTTTCTGACATTCTTGACATCAGACACATGTATGGCACACTATATATGCACGCAGGCAAAAAACGCACACACATTAAAATTAGCATATATATCATATTAATATATATATATACATATATATGTGTATATAAAAGTAAAGACAGTAGTCTGGTGTGATGGCTTAGTAGTTAAGAACACTTGCTCTCCTTCCAAAGGACACGAGTTTGGTTCCCAGAACACAACTCACAACTGCCTATACCTCTGGTTCCAGGCAGTATTCTGAAGTCCTGATGCTCTTTGGCATTGGCAGGCACTGCCATGCACTTGGTACACATATAAATTAGCAAAGGCAGACACACACATACATATTAACCTACAACAAATGCAAGGTCACACTCTGATGAGCTCTAGCCAGCGCCTGGAGGGCGATTCGTTATAGTCTTTAAATTCTCTATACATATGTAATCTGAAAGAATAATGATTCTAGTTTTCAGGGGATCAATTTCAGGGGATCCTCAGGATCAATTCCTGAGGATACTTTGAGTGTGAAAGAAATCTAGCTCGAGCCGGGAGTGGTGGCGCACGCCTTTAATCCCAGCACTTGAGAGGCAGAAGCAGGCGGATTTCTGAGTTTGAGGCCACCCTGGTCTACAAAGTGAGTTCCAGGACAGCCAGGGCTACACAGAGAAACCCTGTCTTGAAAAACCAAAAAAAAAAAAAAAAAAAAAAAGAAATCTAGCTCGAGAACCACTTAGATGCTGTAGTGGCTATTCCTGGTTGTCAACTTGACAATATTTGAAATGAACTACAATCCGGAATTGGAAGGCTCACCAGTGACCCTTATCTGGAGGCTTGGAGATCTTTATCTGGATCTTGGTTTGAAGATCTTGAGCCATAGTGGCTATGGATTCCAGAAGATTGAATCTCCGAGTTTAAGGAACACACCTTTCATCTGGGATTAAAGGTGTGGCGCAACACACCTTTAATCTGGGCTACACCTTCTGCTGGAGACAATATAAGGACATTGAAAGAAGGGAGTCTAGCTCTTGCTCTTGCTCCTTCGCCTGCTTGCTGTGTGAGACTGAGTAACTGCTAGATCCTTGGACTTCACAGCTGCGACTGAACAATTGTTGGGAATTGGGCTGCCGACTGTAAGTCATCAATAAATTCCTTTGCTATCTAGAGACTATCCATAAGTTCTGTGACTCTAGAGAACCCTGACTAATACAGATGCACAGCAAAGGGATTTGCTGAATAGACATGGCAACATGGCTGGCCACAGGATGGTACTCTGCAGGCATTAGGAGAATGAATAACACGAGAGGCGTTTGAAATAGCACTGGTAAAGAAATACTACATCATAAAAGAGCACGCAGGGTTTGTCCACAGCTTTTGTTCAGACGTTTTCAGGGCTGATAGCAGAACTCCAGTGAATGTGTTTAGGGTCTTAGGTCCTGGAGGCTACATTCTCTAATCTCATTCACTGGGTAGCCCTGGTCTGCCTGGCATGGTATATATCCAGGCTAAACTCAGACTCATAAAGAACTGCCCACCTCTGCTTCCTGAACTCAACGCCACAGCTGATGACAGCTAATCTGATAGAAACTGTGACAACCAGTGAGCAGACCAGAGAGCAGACCAGATACAGATCCAGCCCACAGATACAACTATAATGAGCCATCTGTGGGGATTGGTTTTAGCAGAGGGGATAGTACTGTGATTACTATCACAAGGTTTGAGTAGGTGAGATACTAACCTTGGGGTGTGTTGAGACCTAGACAAAAATGTTTAGGCGTGCTGTGGGGGTGCTGGCCTTGTGTCATGGTTTGAATATGCTTGGCCCAGAGAGTGGCAACTATTTGGAGGTGTGTCCTTGTTGGAGTAAGTGTGTCACTGTAGTTGTGGGTTTTAAGACCCTCATCTTAGCTGTCTGGAAGCCAGTATTCTGCTAGTAGGCTTTAGATAAAGATGTAGAACTCTCAGATCCTCCAGTACCATGCCTGCCTGGATGCTGCCATGTTCCCTCCTTGGTGATACTGGACTGAACCTCTGAACCGGGAAGTCAGCCCCAATGAAATGTTGTCCTTTACAAGACTTGTATTGAGCCGAGCGTGGTGGCGCACACCTTTAATCCCAGCACTCGGGAGGCAGAGGCAGGCAGATTTTTGAGTTCGAGGCCAGCCTGGTCTACAAAGTGAGTTCCAGGGCAGCCAGGGTTATACAGAGAAACCCTGTCTCAAAAAAACAAAAACAAAAACAAAAAACAAAAAACAAAAAACAAAAACAAGACAAAACAAAACAAAACAAAACAAAACAAAACAAAAGACTTGTACTGGTCATGGTGTCTGTTCATAGTGGTAAAACCCTAAGACACTTTGTAATTCCAGCACTCAGGAGCCTAAGGCAATATCCTGAGTTTGAGAGCAGTTACACCATGTAAAGAGACAGTCTCACAAAGAGACATATTTAAAAGTTGAAAAAAATATACAAACATATTAAAAAGACTGGAAAACTGCATACATGAAAATATTTACAGGGAACAAGTCCAGAGCCCTGTGCATGCTAGGCAAGTGTTCTACCACTGAACTCCACATGCAGCTGCGGCAAAGTTATTTCTGTGTGGTCTAAATGAAGGTGAGTTCCTCTCTGTTGAAAAATAATAAATACTTCTGTAAAGAGGTTCTATATAGATAGCCAGTGCCCGTGTCTTTTTGCATATGTGCACGTGCAACCGTACCTTGCTATAGGAATCTTGAATAATGCCTAGGATTTTTAACAATTCAGCCTTTTGCAAACAATAGAGGGTCCCTGTTATTAGAAAAATATCTTCTGGAAAGGCTTATTTTACAATTGTAAGGACCACAGCGCTACCATCTCTGGACTTCTTGTGGTTTGTTGTGGAGTGTAGAGGACCAGCCCTGGCTGCACCATTAGGTTTCCATTAGCATCCATTACCGGGCAGGCGTGACAATGCTTCTCTTTGCTCTCAACCCCCTTGTGTAGTTAATACTCTCATCAAGTATTAAACATCGGGATGCTGCCAGAGGCCCCAGTGGCCTATTTGATTTCACTTTGTGAAAGAAATCAAAGTTATGCTAGATGTAATGGAGAAACTGTACTCAGAGCCCTAGAGGGAGGCACATAAGCCCAGCGTGTCAGGGTTCACTTTGCTGCTGCTTTCTTGATGGAGTCTGGGATTCTGAGGGCAGACCTCTTCTGAAGAGCAATCTGAGGAACACCCCGTCTCCACTCCTCGGGGTCCCAGCCTTCTTTCCCCAGTCAGGATCACCAACAAGAAGGGAGACCATGACAGGCTCACAAAAGCACAGCTCATAGCAGACCTCTGGCTGAAGTTGGCAGTTTGAAGGTGAGCAAGGCTATTGTTATGCAGGTCAAAAAGGCACTGAGACCGGCTTGCTTTTGGCTCCCACTAACAGTTCCAGAAATCAAAATGAAGCCAAACAATTTTGTATGCTGGAGCTCTGACTTAGTCAGGGTTTCTATTCCTGCACAGACATCATGACCAAGAAGCAAGTTGGGGAGCAAAGGGTTTATTCAGCTTACACTTCCATACTGCTGTTCATCACCAAAGGAAGTCAAGACTGAAATCCAAGCAGGTCAGAAAGCAGGCGCTGATGCAGAGGCCATGAAGGGATGTTCTTTACTAGCTTGCTTCCCCTGGCTTGCTCAGCCTGCTTTCTTATAGAACCTAAGACTACCAGCCCAGAAATGGCACCACCCATAAGGGGACCTCCCCACTTGATCACTAATTGAGAAAATGCCTTACAGTTGGATCTCGTGGAGGCATTTCCCCAACTGAAGCTCTTTCTCTGGGATAACTCCAGCCTGTGTCAAGTTGACACACAAAACCAGCCATTACAAGCTCCACAGTACCCTAATAGAAACATGTGTACGTGAGCAAAGTGGCCACAAGGAACACAGCACTTAGTGAGAACAGTTAAGATTGGAGGCATAAATTTGCCAGAGATGGTCTTAACTTTTTTTAATTTTGTGTCAGGGTGAGTGGCACATGTACCATCATCCACAGGTTTGTAGAGATCAAAGGTCGACTCGAGGAAGTCATTTCCCTCTTCCACGTGAGTTCTAGGGCTGCTGATCAGCTTATCAGGCTTGAAGCAGACACATGGACTCTCTGAACCCTCCTGCAGGCCCAGTTTTAAGAGCTTCTGTTACCTGCGACACTAAGGAGAGGCTGGGAAGATGGCTCAGTGGGTAAAGATGCTCGCTACCAAATCTGAAGACCCTTGTCTGATCCCTGAGACCCATATGGTAGAAGAGAATGATTTCTCCAAGTTCTCCTCTGACTTTCACATGCACCATGTTACCTGTGCACAAGCACACTCACACAGATACACACACACTCACACACAAGCACAGAGACACACAGACACACACATGCACAGATACTGACACCTACACACACAGACAAGATATACATATAGACACATGTACACACTCACACAAACGTACAGACATACACACACCTGCAGAGACACACAAACAGGCATACACACATACATATAGACACACACAGAAAACCACACATACACTTGGGCATACACACACACACACACACACACACATACACTTCTGTCTTAGGTTTTCCATTGCTGTGAAGCGACACCAAGGCAACTCCTATAAAGGACACAATTTAATTGGGGGCTGGCCTACAGGTTCAGAGATTCAGTCCATTCCATTATCATCAAGGCAGGAAGCATGACAGCATCCAGGCAGGCATGGTGCTGAAGGAGCTAAGAGTTCTACATCTTGTTCTGAAGGCAAACAGGAGAAGACTCTCTTCCACATGGCTAGGAGGAGGGTGTCAAAGCCTGCCCCCCACAGTGACCCACTTCCTCTTACAAGGTCACACCTCCTAATAGTGCCACTCCCTGGGCCAAGCATATTCAAATCACCACAGACTCATACAAACAGAAACACAAACACATACACACTACACAAACACTAAAAAAAAAATAGTATAAGGGCTAAAGATAGACTAAAGAGTAGTGCACTCAGCTAGCCAACATTCATGACACACTAGGTTCAAGCCCTCGCAAAAAAACAAAAAACAAAACAAAAAAACAAACTAAACAGTTACTTAGCTTAAAATAGTCTAAGTCTTCGTATCCTTCCTCTTTTTTTGAAATTGTTTATTTATTTTATGTATATGAGTACACTGTAACTATCTTCAGACACACCAGAAGAGGCCATCAGATCTTTTTATAGATGATTGTTAGCCACCGTGTGGTTGCTGGGAATTGAACTCAGGACCTCTGGAAGAGCAGTCAGTGCTCTTAACTGCTGAGCCATCTCTCCAACCTATATCCTTCCTCTTTGGAAGAAAGATGGATAACTTCATCAGAGTATTGTTTTATAAGGTAGGTATTCTGAAGATTGAGTTTACCTTGTCTTGGAGTCTTCGGGGGCAGGGAACACCTAATTGAGGTATCTTGGTCCCTTTTCAGTCATCTTCTACCACAGGCTGGGTAATTTATAAACAACAGTTTATATGACTCATTGCTCTTGCAACTGGGAGGCCCAGAACAGGTATCCATGCTGGGTCTTCATGTTCTGCATAGATGGCAGAAGAACAAGGAAATGAGAAAGTAAGGAAGTGTAGGGCTGGTCTTCCTAATTTCTAATCCACTCCAGTCATCAAGAACAGAGGCCTTGTGGTAAAACCGTTTGGGAAGGATTAGAAAGGAAGAGACAGTCACTAAGAAAACAACAATATTAACAACTACCTTTTAATACTGTTACAAAAGCAATTCATTTTCTGCATGGGTTAGTGGACATCAAAGCCATAACATGTCTGAATGGATTTGACAGAGGTTCCAGGGGGATACAGGTGCATGCAATTTATTGACCTACTGCCTTTTAAGGAAACAACTTGTGAGAGAAAAGTGGGACAGAGAAGAGTGAAAAGCCCAGTGGTCTCAGGCAAAGTATACATCAGCCTTTGTCTTTGTTATCTTTCTGTCACTGTGGTAAGACACCATGACCAAATATTGCTTACAGTTTCTGAGGGTTAGAGTCTATGTCAGAGAGCATGGCAGCAGGAGGTGGGCATGGCACTGGAGCTGTAGCTGAGAGCTCATAGCTGGATCCACAAACAGGAAGGAAGAAGCAAACGGCACAATAAAAATGGTTCAATCTTTTGAAACCTCAAAGCCTACCCGTCAGTGACCCCCCTCCAACAAGGCCACACCTTCTCATCCTTCCTGAACAGTTTTATCACATGGGGACCAAGTACCCAAACATATGAGCCTATGGGAGTCATTTTCATTCAAACCACCACAACAAGGAGGCATGAGCCTTTAATCACAGCAGTTGGGAGGCAGAGGCAGGTGGATCTCTGAGTTTGAGGCCAGCCTGGTCTATAGAGTAAGTTCCAATTCAGTTGTTTTTTTTTGTTTTTGTTTTTTGTTTGTTTTATTTTTTTTTGTTTTTTGTTTTTTGTTTTTGTTTTTTGTTTTGTTTTGTTTTGTTTTTGCTGTGAGAGGCGGTCTTAAAAAAAATAAATAACCAAAACCTAAAACCCCACAAAACAAAATAACTGCCACCCCCGAGAGGGCACTAACCAGAGAAGACAGTTGAGCATCAAGAAAAGAAGCATATGGAATGCTGCAGTTGGATTTGATGGTCTAGTGGCGCCCAAGCAGTTGTCAGGTGGGATCATGCCTGTTCTTCCTGCTGAGTGACTGTGAAGCAGGGACATCTAGAAACAAGGAAGAGATCTGGAATGGAACCCATGGAGAACCTAAAGTCAGGGAGCCAGCTGGGACTGACACCCTCTAGACAGTTCAACTCTTGCAGACCAATACACAGTCAATTATCCCATGAAACAGCATTTTATGAGCTTAGTCCCTTGATTCTTAGAAAAAGAGAGCAAGTATTTTTTAACATAGCAAGTCCCATGCGGTTCACTGGGAATAGTGCTTGTGGTTCCCAAAGGTAGACATAGAGGCTATT
The DNA here is from genome assembly GCF_000001635.26 of Mus musculus. Taxonomy (NCBI): domain Eukaryota; kingdom Metazoa; phylum Chordata; class Mammalia; order Rodentia; family Muridae; genus Mus; species Mus musculus. The sequence continues at coordinate 122,085,277 of NC_000080.6, read as the reverse complement.
TTTATGTGAGAAAGTTAGCTTTCTGTTTCCCAATTCTTTTACTGCCTATGCTTAGCTATCCTGTGCCACAGACTGGACTCAGTCAGCCCCTTAACCCGTAGGAGAATCAGGGTCCTGGTACTCAGGTGGGCAAGGAGTCGGTGTGGTGATAAACAGACACTAACACAAGGGAGTGTTGATCTAAATGTAATTTCTCAAAGTGAGCATCAGACTTATAATGCAGAAGAAAATAAGGAAGTTGGGTGACACATCTGCCAAGGTACATTGAGGTTACCCGAAACTTAATGACTCTTTACATAAAACAGAAGAATGCATACATAAAGACTGGCAGGAATTAGGCAATGTAACAATGGAGACAAAGTCAGCTCTATCTAAGGTCAGCTACATTCTTAGAAGCCAGGTGTGAGGTCTTTATGCTCCCGGGGCAAGGGCTTTCATGCCCAAGCCATGGTTCTAATTCTGATTTATTGTTTAACCCACCACCAGCCAGCTCTTAGTAAATACCTAACTATGCTATTTCTCTGGGCTAGTAAAAGTATGTGCATCAGGGAAGTTCTGCTCTACTAACCTATTTCATGAATAATGTTCTATTTCATGAGTAATGCAATACTCTAGTTACTCCTTAAGCCACAGCCCAATCTTCTTCCTAAACCCTTGTAAATTCCTGCGTATGGAAGTGACTCGGCTGTTATTCTAAGTGATTTTGTGGGGGACTTTCTTCTATTAAGTAATGCAGTCTGCCATATATAACTATAATAAGAATTCTAAACTTACTTTGCTAAGCTTGCCCTGAAATTTCTAACTCTATGTAGTAGGTAGTAATGCCTGATTTCTTTCACTATCTCTCTTACAGTACTAGAGACAATTGGTCTGAATAGGTAACATTCTTACTTAATTCCAAGTCCAGGGTTGGCTCAAGGACTACCTAGGACGTTGGTGAAGGCCAGGAAGCAAAGTTCAACCTAATTTAGGTATTTGTCAAATCATTCCTTGGAGGCACCTATAATAAAACAATACTGAAAGAAAGCATACAAAACCATTTACCAACTATAGCAAAGACAAATCTGAAATGCATCTGTTTATGGGGCACCAGAAACTTTCCAGGAGACAAGTTTCCGTGAAACTTTATGCCTTAGGACTGTGGCCAAGCTTTTGGACCTGTCACACAGTTTTTACTGGAGTGGGTGTGGCAATCCTGGAACTTGCTCTGTAGACAGATATTGAGCTCAGAGATCTGCCTGCCTTTATAAACACAAACAATAAGCTTAGCTGGATGATATCCCATCTCAAAATCATCACTCCCTCACTTTCTGGTGCTCCTTTATTTCTCGCACCATGAGCCTTGGTTTTGTTTGTTTGTTTGTTTGTTTGTTTACCTATTTCTTTCCTTCTACCGACTCATTAGTGCAGCTGCCTCCTTTCAGTTCTGTGAAGCCCCTCATACAATTCATATCGCATGCTTATTTTTTGGATAGTTGAAAAATCCTGCTTTTATATTCTTGAACTCATGTTTTCAGAGCTCTTTCCCACACAGCCTTAGGAGCTGTCCTGTATGTCACAGCATTGACATTTTTGCTGAGTAGACACATTCTCACTCCCTCACTCATGCTCCTCAGAGCTTTGCCTGTCCCACGGTCAAAGCATATGAAGCACGAACTGGCTGAGATCATCTTCAAAGTTGGCCGAGTTATCGACCTGGTAATAGGAAAGCCCTGTGCAGGAACACCTACCTAGAGAGCCCCCTCTGTTCTGAAGCCACGCCCCTCAGTGAAACTGAGGTCCAGGCCTCCTGAACCTAGGAAAGAAGGATCCAGAGGGATTTCTATGTTTTTGCTCAATGGCTTTCATTACTGTCCAGTTTCTCCTGTGACATTAGTAGTAGTAAACGAAGTAAAGAGAAAAAAAAGGGGGAAGGAAGGGAGGGAGAGAGAGAGAGAGAGAGAGAGAGAGAGAGAGAGAGAGAGAGGGAGAGAGAGAGAGAGAGAGAGAGAGAGAGAGAGAGAGAGAGAGAGAGAGAAAGAAACAAAGAAACAAAGAAACAAAGAAACAAAGAAGCAGAATTGGAAGATTCTGGGGATGGGGGAAAAAAGCAATTCATCCAAACAGAATCTGTCAGGTCCATGGTTGTAGCATCTTAGCTCTGAGCATGTCAACTTAGCAAAGGAGATGGACAGTTATCCCTGGATGGGTTGACAAATCATTTTCTGTCCCACTAAAAATGGACTTCGCTCACCCGTTGAAAGTGATTAGTATTGGTGTGTGGGTGGTACTGTCTGTACTACAAACAACCAACTCAAAAAAAAAGGCATTTTCAGAAAGTACTTCATATTTTCATCAGGCTTAAGTAAACTCATTCAATGTAGTGTGAGGGGCAAACAATAACTCTATTTTACATTCAAGTCAAGAGACCTTCAGTATAAAATGTTCAAACAATGTTTCTTCAGACATAATATAATTACTATAAGCAGCTACAGTAAAGAATGGTCTGGAATCACACGGGAAGCCATTCTTAGAAGTTTCGTCTCTCCATCTTCTTGCAAATGTGACCCTCACAAAACTATACTGAAGCAAGGAAATAATTATTCCAGGTAAGAAGACCCGTGGGTGGTTTACAGGTGTGGTTTGCTAGTTTTCATGCCATCCCAAGTTACTCTCTCAGCACTTGATACTTTGTTATTTGATCAAAGGATTTGTATTTAGCTAAAAGGTTTTGCTATGCATCTGGCCAACTTCTCCCCTGACCCCACTCTCTCCTGTAGTCCAGACTGGCCGTAAGCTTACTCAGCAGCTGCCTCAGCCTCCTGAGTACTAAGATTATGGGCTTGCACCACCTTGCCCAGCCTGAATTCCTTTCTTTATTTGCAAGGACTGACTTTATTATAAAGTTGTTAGGAAAGCCAATTCTAGGAAAGTGTAGCCTTTTGGCCGATGCCACATTGGGTGGACACAGGAGGTCTCATCCTAGCAGAGGTAGACTCAGCCATCCAGCTGTCAAGGAGTCAGGGTTTGGTTCATTTATGAAATGTCTTATTGACTTATACATTCTGTTTTTTTTTTTTTCCCATTCACCACCTGTTTGTGGCTGGCTTTTATGACTAATGTCAATTCCTTATTTTACACACTAATTTATCTTTCACGATTGATATTTGGTGAAGGAAATTGAGCTGTTCTTTTTCTTGCCCAAGAGCAGCAGATCCTGGGAGTAAATGGCGCTGTGTGATAATCCAGAGCCAACAGAATTACTAGAGAAACGAGTTCTGAAAAAAGACAGGCAATTACCTAAAATTAGATCAAGCCAAAACTGCAGTTCAGTAAATCCTGTTGCTAAATTATCTCCAGCAAGCCAAGCATCGAATAATACTGTGTTCTAGAGAATTAAAAACAGAAACAAAGTCTTCAAAACAGGTAAGTGTAGCGAATCCCTAATGCTTCCAAGCCTCCTTTCCACAGTTCTTGATTACTTTTCCAGCTTGGAAGTGGATGTAGCCAAGTTCAAGGGCAGTTGATTGAGAGCATGGGAAGGAAGACCCCGATTTTAAAACTGTCCCCCTAAATAAACAGGTGTCACTTTAAGATCTCTAAGTGGTGCCTGAGAATTTAGGGAATTTTTTTTTTCCAGGACACAATGGGCAGAGTATACTTCCAAGACTAGCACATTTGCCCCATGCCTCACTTTTTTATTGCAGCTCGAGGGCCTCAGCAGGAAGTTCAAGCACTGTGGGGATTAAGCTTCCCCAAACAAAGGGCAATAAAATAAGCAAAGCAGAAGACTATGAAGATGTGATCACAGCTTGGGTGAGGTCTCACAGGACATAGGAGTTCCCTCTGCAGGACTGAGTTCAGCCCGGTAGGAGAACACTGTCGAGTTATCTGACACCTGTTGGGGAAATTTATGAGATTGGATCCCATGTTTACATATATATTAAAACAGGGTCTACAACCCAGGCCAGTCTCAAACTTACTATGTAACCCAGGCTCCCAGGCTGATCTTGAACTACTGGCCTCCTTGGCACCATCTATCAATCTCTAACAATAATTTTGACACCTGCATCATAATTAGATATAACACTTGTGGTGTGTCCTAATTTGGTTACTAGTGCTGATAAGGGAAAGGTTTATTTGGCTTGATCACAGTTGATCACTAAGGGAAGTCAGGGCAGAAACGCAGTGGGAGCAAAGCAGAGCAGAGACCATGGAGGTTCACTGCTTACGAATTCTCCAACCTCTGACTTGCTTGGCTGCTTTTCTTACACCCGGGACTGCCTGTCCAGGGGAGTGGTACCACCTACAGTGGGCTGGACCCCACACGTTATTCATGAATTAAGATTCCCCAGAGCTGAAGGAGGCAATCCCTCAACTGAGACTTTCTTTCCAGACAACTGTAGTTTTGTCAAACTGACAAAAAGCTAAGCAGCACACAATGCCCCAGCACTGAGGGAGAAGGAGACAGGAGGACCAATGAAGTGTAGAGGCTTACAGTGGCTGCGCCGCTGTCACCACGAGCTCTGGGTTCAATGAGAGACCCTGCCTCAAAGACAAAAAGGCACAGGAGAAGGTTTGATGCTACCTTCTGTCCTCCATATGGACTTACAGGAGGTATACTGCACATACAAGAGCACATACATCTCTCTCTCTCTCTCTCTCTCTCTCTCTCTCTCTCTCACACACACACACACACACACACACACACACACACACACACACATACACACACACACTGCTATAATTGCAGCTGCGTAATAGTCACAGATATAAATGAACAATGGCCCATTTTGGTGAGAATGTTTTTGTTTTGTTTGTTTTTGTTTTTTGGTTTTTGGTTTTTGGTTTTTGGTTTTTGGTTTTTCGAGACAGGGTTTCTCTGTGTAGCCCTGACTGTCCTGGAACTCACTTTGTAGACCAGGCTGGCCTCGAACTCAGAAATCCGCCTGCCTCTGCCTCCCGAGTGCTGGGATTAAAGGTGTGTGCCACCACGGCCCGGCAGTGAGAATGTTTTAAACATCTTAGTTTTGCTTTAATCTTCTACTTGAGAAAGGGGAGAGATAATCTGTATTTCTGCAGCATTATAGAAGTCCCTGGGGGAAGTTATGAATACCACCATAGAAACCCAGGCTGGCACAGGCCATTTCCCCCACCCCCACACCCCCTAGAGGAGCCAGAATGACTTCTCTCTGCCGTCCCAGGGCCTGCTTCCAGTCTTCAAGGTTATGAATGGAGTTGAGAGCTTTTGGAATTCATACGGGTTGGTGAGGGGTAGATGGCAGGGCAACCCCTCAGGATGTTCTGTCTGGGCCAGAATATTATTTGAGTGGGAATAGACATCCCTTAGTTACCAGCTAGGACTGTAGCGTTTCTGCACTTAAATCTCTGGGCCAGTCGTAACAGTCCGATTAAGTGGATAAAGGCCTGGATTCGGGAGAATCCTGTCAGGAACGAGAGCACATTTGTAGAAGTGTCCATCCCACATGGGACTAGCTCTATAGTGACAACAGCATCACATTTCTGCACACATCTTTGTTCTTGTGACCGGCAGAGGACACAGCCTAAAGGTTCCCAGGAGAGGATGAAAGTAGGACCTGGGCTTCGGTTTTTCTTCTATTTCCTCCTTCTCACTTTTTTGCCCATCAGTGGCGCCCCCTGGTGGGTGACAGGGACCGAGAAAAGATTTGATACTAGGACCTGGGAGGTAGTAAATTCCTAAGTGCCTTTCAGTATCAGTATCAGTATTTTCCTGCTACACAACACTTGCAGAAACATTTGTCTGTCCACAAAGGGCAGGATCCAAGACTTGAGAACTCTCTTGTGAGAATGCGGGCGCCCTTGCACACTGCACACAGCACTTTTCCCACTGAATGTAAGAAGGCTTAACCTCCAAGAGAGCAAGTGCTCTTGGCTTGTTAAGTCACTGTTTTTTTTTTGTTTGTTTGTTTGTTTGTTTTTTGTTTTTTTAATATACTTTGGGGTCTAGTTTGACTTCACTGCATACACTAGGAATTTGCTTCTACTTTGTTAAGAACGCAGTATGAAAATAGGACTAGGGGGAGAAACAGGAATGATTTAAATAAAGATGGGGAAGGGTGGAGAGTTAACTAAAACTGAGGACCTATGAAAAAAATAGAAACTTTGCACGGGGTAGTAGCACACACCTTTAATCCCAGCACTCAGGAGGCAGATGCAGGCATTTCTCTGTGAGTGCAAGGCCAGCCACATCTATACAGCATTCTAGGTCAGCCAGGGATACAACAGTTGTTTTTTTAACTTATCTTTTTTAACTATCTTAAAAGTAATAATAATAATAATAATAATAATAATAATAAAGATTAGAAAGTAGGGCTTTTTTCTCTATTTTTAACTAAAATATCTAACTTTTAAAAGTTTGAATGGAGGTATTCTGCATGGGGTAGATAATGCTACTCCCAGAAACCATAGGTTTTTAGCTAAAAAAATATCTCAGTGCTAGGTACAAAACACCTCCCTGAAAGATATTTGAGAGAGGCCCCCAGTCAATACAGGCTGCCGTTGCTCTTGGCTGTGCACCAGAACCAAATGCTAAGACGCTGTTGCTAAAGATGCCACACACCATGTTTTCAGGACATACAGAAATCAAGCTGAAGCCGAGATCCTTTCCTATTGGTTCTCATAGTGCTGGAGAGTGTGGTACAGACCACTGGGGCAGAAAGATCACCAATGGCCTCCCCGGGCTGAGAACACTGTGTGCTACGTATATGCCAGGCAAGATATACAACATGCCACAGTGGCATGACTTTTTGGAGGGTGTGATGGTTTGTATATGCTCAGACCAAGCCAAGGTTTTCCATGAAGCCATATCCAGGAGAAGCATACAGAGGCAGGAGCACAGAGTACACACAGCATGTAGGCTGGCTGCAGAAGCAGGCTCACATATAGACATGGATGGTTTGTCAGGCTGACAGAGCAAAGTACCACAGACTTGGAGCCTCACAGTTCTGTAGGCTTTGAAGTTTAAGAACAAGGTGCTGGAAGATCTCGTTCTTCAGGAGGGTTCTTTTCTGGGTTATACACAGCAACCTCTTCCTAAGGCTCTCCTGGTTTCTCCTTGGTATACACAAAGTGGGGAGGGGGCATTTTATTGGTTCTTCCTCCTCTTCCTCCTCCTATTCCTCCTCTTCCTCTTCTTCCCCTTCTCTCCCTCTCCTCCCCTCCCCCTCCTCCCTTCTCCACCCTCCAAGACAGGGTCTCTCTATGTAGCTCTGGATGTCCTGGAACTCACTATATAGATCAGGCTGGCCTCAAACTTACAGAGATCTGCTAGTATTGCCAGCTCACTCCTCCTAAGGGTGCAAATTGCACCCCCATCCGAACCTACTCATCTCCCACAGGGCCCAACTCTAATACACTGTGTTGAGAGTCAATTCAATTTGTGAATCTTGAGGTAACACACACACACCCAACTCATCACACAGATCTTGTGTTGAAATCATAGGTGAGTGGCTACAAAGAGAAGTAAGAGCCTGGCCAGCGTCCTTCATCCTCTTCTCTTACCACTGACCCAGACCCTCACTCTACTGAGACTCTAGTAGTTATTGTCCTCATCCCTGCAGCCACATTCTCCACAAGAGGCAACAGAAGGGAGAAAAGATTTATATTTCGGCTCAGGGTTTTGAGAGTACAGTTCACCATCTCGTGCATGGAGGCAGGGGCCTAAGATCCCATACATCTATAATCAGGAAGCAGAGAGAGATGCATGCTGGTACTCAACTGATATCATCCTTCCTTTTTCTTCAGTTCAGCCCCTCATGGGATGCTACTGACCGCCTTTAAGATGAGCTTCCCATCCTCAGCTAAATGGCTCTGGAAATTTCCACACAGGCACCAAGAAAGGTGAGCAACCCCAGTGAAGGCTCCTCCTCCTGTGAGGTCCTGCAAGTCTGGGGTTGTGGTGAGGGACTCTTATTGGTAATAACAGTTTATCAGAATCACCAAGGATTTTCTCTATTCACTGTGCTGTGTTGTGCTGTGCTTGGACAATGCCAGCAGTCGTCAGACTTGTGTTGGGTTTTCATGGCTGAATCCAAGCTGTGGGGGAGGGAAGTGGCAACAAAGTATTTGAGACACCTGGAGTATAGAGAAGTAACAACTAAACTGGAAACTGTGATGGAGCCAAATGACCAAACCTGCACAAGTGAACAGCCTTGGTGTTCATGTTTTCAGACTTCCCCACAGAAGTTGGTGTGCCTCAGGGGTTCTGAAAAACACCTCGGAAGGCTTGAGGCCCGTCCTTTAATAAATCAACAAGAAGTTTGCACTTCTGCTTCAGAAATATTCAAGTTGGTTTTATTATAACATTATATTTCACTGCTCTGAAACTCTTTAGAGAATCGGCGGTGAGGAACTGGTGTGTCCAGCCATATTTGTGCTTTCACTACATATTCTCCATGACAGCCTTGCCCCAGCTCTTTTCTCTAAGTCTACCATTTCCCAAGTAAGGAAGAAAAGCATGGAACCTTCGCTTGTGACATGTGGCTCCAGGCACAGGTTGGCCATTCACCTAGTTACATTATTTAGATCTTTTACTCCTGTACATTAATAATGGGGAATTAGACTCTACTAGCACAGCTGTATTTAAACCCACCTCTTCTTACACTTATCGCTGCAGTCTGGAATACATTTCCATGGTGCCAGCTTTCCACCTCTTAAAGCCAATATCCACCTTCGTGACACTAAACCATCTCTTCCTTGGGAGCCCCCACTATGCTTTTATTATTATTATTATTCTTTTGTAACAGGGTCTTACTGTATAAGCCCAGGCTGGTCTCAGATTTGTAATCCTCTTGCCTTAAAATCCCTAGTGCTGGGATTACAGGCACGAGCTCCCAGGAATTTTGCATTTTTATGCCTAAATCACAGGCAGTTAGCTGCACAGAAGAGCAAGGGAATTGAGGGCAGCAGAAGTCTGACTGCTGTCCAGAGGAGAGTAAGGATGGAGCTGCAGCAGCAGGTAAGAGAGAGAATGTGGAAAGGCTGAGGTGAAGGTTACAGGTAGAACCTTGGGAAGTTCTCCAGAAAAACGGGTAAACAACAACATTAGGATTGTCAGGGCACAAGCATCCAGGTCAATGCAGATTGTCCCCCAGTCCCAGTGTTGCAGGAAATATTTTAAAATGAGCCAGCACATTCTTTACTTGTGCCAGGCCCCAGCAACTCTCTGTGCCGTGGGGCCCGGCCAGCCATGCACTGGCGGGCAATGGCCAACCTAATTTTATCTCATGGAGACTCTGACTCAGAGCTCCAAAATCTCTGCGCTCAGTTCGCTAAGTTCCCACTGGCGGGTCGTTACCACGCCAGCCCTGCGCTTCAAGGCCCCCATGACTTTTGTGGTGCACCTCAGGCAAACTCACGTTTTGCCGCGGTACCTTTGAACCCAGACGAGACGCAGTGTGAAGGAAAATGCAACACAGACTTAGTTCAGAAACAACGGGTAACTCAATCACTGGGTACAGCAACTAAAACCCTAACTTGTAAGCCTTAATAAATCTAAGTCCTCCGTATACTGGAGACCAAACCTTTAACCCCTGGGCCTTTGGGAGATATTCCAGATTCTGGCGTGTAAGCGCCTTCATTTGCCTGGCCAAGGTCACGTGATCTGGGTGTGATGAATTAAACCAGCCCAGTTGAAGGATCCACAGCCAAAACGGAGGCTGCAGTTTATTGAGAACAATAAGACTTGCGATACCCTTATCAGAAACAGAATATAATGGAAATTGTCAGGATCAATACAGTTGTAGTTGCTAGGATACAATGACATTTGCAAGTTATACAGGGCACACAAGATTAATGTCTAAGACCCATAGTCCCATCAAGCTTCCATGCTTTCTTGACTTCCAAAGGGACATACAGAGAAACACAAAGAGACCTGAATGCTTCACTGCCTGAGGGAGTGCCTCAGTCTCTCAGGGAAAGCACTTGGTGCCCCAGGAGCCATGGACATTACATAGCCTCTCAAGGCAGCTGGACCAGGCCAACTCCATGGTTCTCTGCACCAACGAAAGCAGAGCGCACCAGGACAGTCCCCACCACTGTGGTGCAGAAAGAAGACTGCACCACGCAGTGACTCCATCTGTGACTAGGATATATTCGTGTATTATTTAGCAACAATGAGCAAACTAAAATGACTAAAAGCGAAACACTAGTTGGTTTTAGAATATAAAATTTATAAAGAATAAGAATACACGCCGCCAGCATAGCCATCGTTTTTCCTGGGTAAAACCATCTGAGAGCGGCACGTTAGGGGCTGCCATGTTTTGATGCTTCACTCTGGCACTAGAAATCCATAAAATGGGGATTTATGAAACTCTCTCCAAATATAATAGAATTAGCTGGCTGACTTGTCCGAGTAAGTCCAATGTCAACTGCTTGCAAAATTATTAAGAGAAAATTATGACGGAACGCTTGGCTACCCTCAGATGGTCAAGGCAAAAGAAACTTCTAGATGAGGAGAAAAAGGCGTCCGCCAGGACAGTCACCGTCGTGTGTCCCAATGTCTCCATCTGCTTGAGTCAGATCAGTCACGTTGGGCACATCAAGAACACTCTGGTGTTTGCATTTGCCTTTGCATCGGGATGGAATGAGAGCTGGGGTAAGTGACGTCCACTCCTAGTTTTCTTCATCTCTTTGGAGCCAGGCTTGCTCCCACGCATGCGCATGTGGACATCAAAAGGCTCACGCCCAGAAATCTACCCCTGCCAGTTTCTCCTCTGCCCATATCCTGGCTGCACGCCCCCTCTCTTAGCACTGCTGTATTATTCATTTGAAAAGTCACACTCGTTTTACAAAGTGCCCTGGGACTGGGATGTCCCCACCCCCCACCCCACGATCCATTCTTGTTTGGATGACTCAGTCACTGGAGTTATGCCCCCAGAGTGCTAATAAGAACGCTGTACTCTTGGTACTGGGTAATAAGTACATCGGATCCTCTCTTGACCTTTAGAGAACACCGAGGGCTCTCTATTTGAAGAAAATAAAACCCACACTAGGTAGAGGAGAGGTCCTATCTAGCTCAAAGCTATTGGTGTCTGGTATGTTTTCAGAAACAAAGCTGGATTCATTTCAACGCTGCATCGGGCTGATTTACAGGCATTAGGGCAGACACTGATGGCTGCTAGCATGGATTCCTGGGACTACAAGCAGTCTCTCCACTCTCAGCAGTATAGAGATCTATAATCCCAGTAACTTAGAGAACAGGAGAATCGGGAGTTCCAGGTCACCCTCAGCTATGCAGCAAATTTGAGGCCACCCTGGGTTACATGAAACCATCTCAAAAAAAATGAAAAGCAAACATCTCCATTTAAAAACAAAACTTTTAGGGCTGAAGGTATGGCTCAGTGGATAGGGATGCTTGCTGCGCAAGCATAAAGACCTGGATTCAAACACTCTGTACCCTGCAGACAAAGTTCAGCACAGTTGAATGTGCCCGTAACTCCAGCATCAGGGTAGTGGAAATGAGAGGATCGCTTGATTTAATGTTGCTGGGTTCCCACCAGAGAAGGTCTCATGTACACAGTTATGAGCCAACCGAAAGTCTATTCTAGTCCGTTGGTGACTACACCTGGGTATTCGAGACCCAAGTGCAGTCTCAAGCCTTTCTCAGGGCCCACATCCTGGGTGGGAAGTCCCCAAGGTTCCCTGCCCACAGCTGCAAGCTAAGCAGATAGTTGCAAAAGCCAAAATACACAACTAGCTGATACTGAGGCCAGGCTGACCCCTGAAAAGAACCCACATCATAGCCTTGAATTTTTTTTTTAACTTCCTCCTAATGAGACAAAATGCATTTGAGGTATCAGGATGGACTCACCACAGTCAACTTGAAGTTCTCGTCACATTCTCTGCCAGCTCCACATGCATGGGTCAAATGGTAGACTCGTCCTGGGAAAGGACGGTTATAGTGTCCCCTGAGGACTACAAGTTTTACTGAACTGATTCCTTTTCTAGAATAGGTAGCCAGGTTGTTAAGGATACAAGGGCCAACAGCTAGGGCCTAGAGGGGGATTAAGGGGCAGGTGATGGAAGAGACCAGGGTGGTCAGCCAAGGTGATCAGGAAGATAGGGATTGATGGCAGTTATTGGACTCAATGTCTTTCCTTTTCCGTCTCCTTTATGTTATTTCTGACCATTGCTAGGCTTTCCCTGGTGTTTCTAGACCGATTAGCATAGAAGCAACAAGTTTCATAAGACCTCCCTGTTTCACAAAAAGGTTCAGCCCCCTCTAGGAGGCCTACCTCTAAAAGGGAGTGGACTTGACTCTCTAGTCTGGAAATACACTTCTCCAAATAACCTGGGTCTAAATCTACCTGGGAGCTTGAGTTCCCAACAATAATGGCTGAGGTGTACTAACTACACTAGGACCAGGACAAGAATCGGAGCTCATTTAACCCTTGTATGGGTTCTCCCTCTCTGTTACAAACACACATACCCAGGGATAACAGACCAGCCTACACAGAGTGGGAGTATAACTCCCCAGTGGGGGTGGGGAGGCACACTTAGTATAAGCAAGCTAGATATTCAGGGGCATCAAGGAATATGTAGTCCTCTAAGCTGGCATCTGTTTGCTGGATGTTTGAGAAAACGAGTATAAGGTGAGGAAGCAAGATTATACTGTGAAGATATGACATAGGTGCTGTTTCCTTGAGGGTCTCCTAAAGTAATCTAAGTTCTTTACACTCACGTCCGTAGAGTCTCACCCTGAGAGAATGTTTGGTTGGGCTCTACTCCTTATAGTAAGGTGGCAGTGGATCCAGACATAACCAGCAGTCCTGCCCTAGGCGGGACTAAGTTGGGAGTGTTTAAAGGGAAATGGATCTAGAGTAGAAGGAGGGGCTTCGACTGGAATGGGGCTGTCTTAATCACTGTCCTACTGCTGTGGAGAGACACATGAGCAAGAAAACTTATGGGGGGAAAAGCATTTCATTGGAGGCTTGCTGAGTTTTAGAAATTTAATTCATTTTAACCATTCCCCCCATTTAATTGTGGGGGGAATGGTGGTAGGCACTGGAGCAGTAGTCGAGAACTACATCCTGATACACACACACACACAGAGAGAGAATGAGAGAGAGAGAGAGAGAGAGAGAGAGAGGCAGACAGACAGACACACACACATACACACAGAGACAGAGACAGAGAGGGAAAGGGGGGAGGAGAGACAGAGACAGAGAGACAGACTGAGAGACTGAGAGAGACAGATAGACAGAGGCAGACACTGGGCCTGGCTTGGGCTTCTGAAACCCAAAAGCTCAGCACCAGTGGCACACTTCCTGTAACAAGGCAACACCTCCCAATCCTTCTATCAAAAAGTTTCACTCTCTGGAGGGTAAGCTTTTTAAAAAAAATGAGCCTATGAGGGCTGTTCTTAAAAGGGGGATGTGAGTGAGTCTAGGCTCTTTGGTAGTCAGGCAGATGTAGAAGTAGAGTAGGGTCTCTAGAGCCTTGGTCCTCTTGGGATTAGGGTTGGGATTGGGGTTGGGATTGGGGTTGGGATGAACATACCAGAATTGGGCTTGATGTAAGTGGGTATTTCTGGATAGTAAATGAATACCTGGGGTCCCTTCCAATGGTATAAAGCAAGATTTTTCCTGCAGCCCAGTGGTGGCTGCCTGTACCAGTTCAGGCCTTGACCTTAACGGTCATGAAGGTTACATCTTCCAGCGTTAGAGGTTGAAGGGGGTTTCTCTCTTTTTGTCTGATTATAGGGGTCATCCTAAACTACACAGTGATAATTCCCATTTCCTTGACAGGAGGATGGACCATTTGCAGGACAGGCACAGTACTGAAGTGTCTTAAGCTACCTTCCTGGAAAAAAGAGCCACAACTTACCCTCTTTGACCCCTCTCTTCATCCATGACCCTAGGAAGGAGGGTCATAAGGGTACAAATCTCCAACTAGAAATAGCTTGGCCATCCACAGTCAGGTTGAAGAGGATCTTTCCACTTCCTGTCTTTCTCAGTTCCCAAGTCCAGATTTCCTATCTATGGAGGTTATAGGCCCATTTTCCAAGGAGAAAGAAAGAAATATGATACTGGAATTTAAGGGACCTGGGTCAACCTTGTTTTTAGGGATCAGAGTTCAGGGTGGCAGTACATCGGTCTGTCAGCCTCTGCTGTCTCATTTAGTTAGGACTGATGGATCCAAGGCAGGAGCAGCTGCCTTGACAGCATTGGGTGGTGATGACCGACTGGATAGTGTCCCTTCCAAAGAGGCTCTAGGGGCTGGGCAGGGGCTCTCAGTATCCACACTAAGTCTCCTGGTTGGAACCAGCGGGTGGGGTGGGGAGGCCATCTGCATTACTAGAGCAGGGTGAATTCTGCAAAGTTTTGTCTAAATTCCAACAGATCTGCACTCAGGGATTCTTCAGACAATGTAGGTGATGATTTTTTTTTTTTTTTTGAACACTTGTGACAACCAAGTCTATGTTAGTTGACGGGTATATCCACCTTCTGGGTTGGTCCATTCAAAAGCAAATATGTGTTAGCTAGCCAGGTCCAACAGGAGGCAGAAGAAAGCATCCTGTAGATCTAGGTCAGTTTAGACCTTCCTCCCTAAGGGCAGCAGTTGGGGGATGGCTTTGTGCACTGTGTATTCAGACGCTGATTACTGTGCCCAGAGATCTGGTTGCAGTCTGGTCGCCGGCACCATCAAGCATCTCCTGCGTCAACGTTGTATTAAAAACTGCTCCCCTTCACCTCTGATTGGTTAATAAAGACCCAATCAGCCAATAGCTGGGTAGGAGAGAATAAGGGGGGACCTCCAAGCCCATGCTGGGGTCCAGGAGGGAAGAGAGAGCGGCAATTCGTCATGAGGAATGGCCAGAAGAGAACGGATGGGGGGAGGAGCAGCCAGTGCCAGCAGGTGAAGCTACATGGCTGAGAAGTTGCTGGAAGGTTGGCCAGCCCAGCATGGTTGGATTAGAATAGATGAGAACCCTGTCCAGCTACAGTGCTAGAAGCTTTTTAATAAACACGCCAGGTCTCCGGGTCATTATTTCAGAGCAAGGCTAGGCATAGAAAAGCCCTGCACTTTCTCAGGCAGCAGGTGTAGGGAGACATAGGGCTTGCTACTGTGGGGTGGACGGTTTCCCCCCATTTGTTGACTTCCTTTACCTCCTGTGGGTTTCAGTGAAGGAAGTGAGGGAGTGTGTTCCATGAGAGTGGCTGTGAGGAAGGACTGCAGCCTCCCTTGATGATTTGATGTGTTTGGCAACTCCTTGCTTGGCCTCTAGTATTGTTTAACCCTTCACTCTTGCTGCAGAACTTAGTAGCTAAATTATGATGGGCAGCTGGTATGCTGCTAAGCATAGTGGGTTATATCCAAACAACAGGGTACCTTATTTTAAGTTCCTACAGGTAGCCTGAAGGTAGTCCATCTTTCCTTGTAGCCGAGTCCTCCTGTCAAGAGGTGTTCCTCGGGTAGAGATCAAGTGACCAGAGTGTTGGTAGGAGCTTGGCCTGAGTCCTGAGCCATCCTGGGCTCCCAGGGACCAAGGTGTATGGAACCCTGGCCTGGTCAGTTTTCGGTTAGCTAAAGAATGGGGCAGCTTTTGTTTGAATTTTCCTTTCTGTTAGGGCATCTATTCTTCCAGTGACCTTCTGCTTACAATAGGCACATTGGTCCGTTTTCTAAACATTTTCTTTCCCTTTCTCCTGGTCCATCCTCCTATTTCCTTTCCTGCCTGTTTCTCTCAGAGCAGTGATTGCCACGTGGGAATTTCTTTCCCTGTCTGTCTTGGGATGAACTTCAGCTGTAACTTTCTGAGCAACTTCCAAAAGCTGGAACAGATTCATTCCCTCGAATTCCTCTAACTTCTAGAGTTTTCTCCTCATGTCTGCGACCAGCTGCATGACAAAGGCAGTTATTACTGGCTCGCTGGTTTTTGAGAGAAGCTATATCAGTGAGGGTAAAAACCTGGCATTTCTCACGGAGCTTTGCAGACACCCAGTGGCGATTCTTCAGGTCCTTGAGTAACCTGACTTACTTGGGACAGACTGGTGGCTTTCTGGCGGCTGCTTTTAGTATCTAATAGTGTCTGGTGACAAGCACTTGAAGCCCCTTCAGTGATATTAGGGGTTCCAGTCAGCCTGGGTGGACTCTATCGAGGTTTTGCTGCCTGATAGAGACCCCCAGCCCAGGTCCTGAGTCAGTTTCCAGTCAGACCCTGTCTTACTTACTCCACAGTTGGCTGTGAACAAGGTGGTCTCAGAGTTGTTGACAGTCCGTCTAGCTCAGCTGGTGAGTGTTAAAAGGCAGTTTCCAGGAGACTGATAAGGGCCCGTGACTTTCCAGAGAAGGGAGGGTTTTGGGCCTTCCAATTATATAAGTCACTGATAGATAAGGTGACAAACCATGAACAGGGGTTGGGAAGTCTCCTCCCCATCCTATGTGCATGCCTGCCTTCCCACATTTGGAACCACTCCTTGAGTGTGGGGAGAAAGGGAGCCAGGTGTAGTGGAGTATGCCTCCTGGCTTCTCTCCTGTGGGGTCCAGGCTCTCCTGGCCTCCCAAGCACCTCCCAAAGTGAGGAGAACAATGGCTTCTCTTTGGTTCTGGCCTGAAAGGGTCAGAGCGGTTAACTGGGGGAAAGTTCACTGTATTTACAATTTATGACTGTCCCTACTTTCACTCTATTCCTTACCTCCAAGATTCTCTTACCTAGCCTCGGCTTTCTGTCCCAAAGTTCCCGGGTACCAAGACCAGCTTCGAGAACGCCTTAAAGAGACAGATGGACTACCGCTCTCGGTGGCAAGTAGCAAAGCTTTACTGATTTCTTCAGCTTATAAACATGGGGTATGACTTTGCAATTTTTGCTCAAAAAATAACATTTTTACTTAGTTGCACCTGGCAGACAATATTATCATATTTGGAGTCATTTTCTCATAACAAGAATGAACTTCAGAAGAAGAAACTGTATATCAGCAGACCCAAGGACATCCTCCTCTCTGGGTAAATATTAACTCTTGACTAGGAACAAGGAAAAACTCTGGCCCACAGAAAGTCATGTTAGGACATTCCTCCCTTTCAGGAGGGACGGCCCCTGAACTTTCCCCCAATTAACTGCTCTGACCCTTTCAGGCCAGAACCAAAGGGAAGCCATTGTTCTCCTCACCAAAGGTCTGGACATAACAAGGGGGATTTTACATCTCCTCGGTCAGAGAATGAGGAACTGGTGGTACTTTTGGTTTCTCCAAATGTTCTGACTGGGACCCTAACTTCCAGCGATGGGGGTGGATGAAGGATAAGGGTTAGCCAGTGAGTAGCAAAGGGGAACTGGTCGGGGTGACAAGAAGAGCTGGTCACATTCCATACAGCCTTAACCACCTGGGAGTCTAAGGATCGATTCTTCAGGCAGACATCCTATTTCAGACGAAGACCATATGGGTCTTCACAAAGGGTGCAGGAGTTTTCCTGGTGAAAAAAACAGACACCACGATCATCATCCTCTAAGATACGTACCTCTCACATACGTTTCAAAGGGGGCTTGGCAACTCAAAATCCCTCCCATCACACACGACAAACTAACTTAAAGTGACAGGGACAAGCTTACAAGCAGGCAATACCTGTGACACGGCAAATCATGGGCAGCCACCACACACTCATTCACCTAACCATCCCAGGGTCTCAGTGACATCTCAACTGGACCCTGTGGTTGAATCTGACCTCTCCTGTGTGTCCTAACTAGATGGTGCCTTCTACAGACAGGAGTGACCTCCAGAAGTGTGCAGACAAGATGACTTTCAAATTTGGGTTGGCATAGGCAGGTACCTATGGAGCACTTGGCAGAGGGCAGATTTTTCTAAGGCCCTGAAACATCTCAGAGTGTGTTAACCCCTAGGAGTCCTCTCCAGTCAGTACATTCTTCCTGACTCCTGGGGGGGGGCGTGTCCTGGGGCCCCTAAATATCAGAATCCAATCTCTGGAGATATCTCTGGGGCCTCCAACATGTTGTGGAGACTCCCACCATTAAAGACTATTTGATCACAGATTTGAGCCTATTGAAAGTCTTTAGTCAGCTGGTGTCTACAGATGGGTAATTGAGACCCAAGTAGTCCTGAGCCTTTCTCAGGGTACACATTTAAGCAAGAAGACACACAGTCTCTTCAAGCTTAGTGATTTTTGTTTCTGTTATAGCTAGACGCCTGCAACCATCACCGCACCACCCAGCTTGTGAGGATCCCTCTGCCCACTGGCAGGTCCCATTCTCCCCCAGCCAGGATCCATGCTACCACAAACTGGCTTTCGCTCTCTACAGATTGTTCTTCACCAGACATTTGGAACTGAGGGATTGGTCACATCTCTCAATGGCCTCTCCACGGCTCTGTGCTCTGATCATCTCCTAGTGGCACGCGTTTGTTACTGCTCGCTTGTCCCACCCTGTGCCACACTGTGAGTGCTCCCTCTAGTCAGGACCATTTCTTCCCCCTGAGCTAAACAAGGCCACTGGCCACCCACAACAGGCCACACCAGCCAAGTTTTAACTGCCGGAATATTGTCTTCTTTTTCTGTGCTTCTCACTGGCCATGAACACAGGTGAGGGAGAGGGGATGGACAACTTCAACCCATGTGTGACAGAGGTCAGTGTGTGAGTATGCTTTGTGTGTGTTGAAATGCTGACATAAACAACTTAAAGGCAAAAGGGAAGATTTTTCATTTACAGTTTCAAAGAGCTTGGTCTGTACAGACTCTTGTGGTAGAAGAGGGTTGCTTAACTTTACCTGAGACCGTATATAAGAGGAATAGGAAGTGGTTAGAGACAAGAAACTAGTCAAGAACCCTCCTCTAGAGACCTACTCCCCCCAGCTAAACTCCACCTCAGGAAGTTTCTAGAACCCCTCCCCCAACAGTGCCACTATCAAGATGCCATGCTCCCCTTGCCCGAGGACTAAGTTCCAAACTGTAACTAACAGTGTATAAACATCCTGTCCCCTCGCTTCCATGGAAGACCACAGGCATGTGTTTTATGCTGAGGGCTGGATTGCTCTCTGTCCCCTGTTAACGACACATGAACTAGGCATGTCACCAAGGGCAGTAAGCCTGGCCAAGTCCAGACCTTCATTCTGCCTAATTATGAAAGGATGCAGATGATCGACAAGGCAGGTATTTCCTACCCAGGAGCCATGGCTGCACATCCTTGTGGAAGGAACTGGAGCACAATAATTTATAAGCCACAGGATGATTCTCTTTAAATGTTTTGTTAATAGGGTGAAAAGATGGCTCAGTGGTTAGGCGTACCGGCTGCTCTTGCAGAAGACCTGTGGTCTAGTTAAGGTTTCTGCTTGTGTGAAGAAACAATGTGACCACAGCAGCTCTTAATTTCTTCTTTTTTTAAACCTCTTGCAACTTTTTTAAGTTTATTTTTTAATTAATGTGTGAGTGTTCTGCTGCATGCACACCAGAAGAAGGCATCCGATTCCTTTATAGATGGTCATGAGTCACCATGTGGGTACCGGGAATTGAACTCAGGACCTCTGGAAGAGCAGTCAGTGCTTTTAATGGCTGAGCCATCTCTCCGATCGCAACCATGACGACTCTTATAAGGGAACATTTCATTGGAGCTGGCTCACAGTACAGAGGGTTAGTCCTTTATTGTCATGGTGGCACACAGGTAGACATGGTGCTGGACTGGAGCTGAGAGTCCTACATCTGGGTCTGCACCCAGCAGGAAAACAGTGACACCGGGACTGGCTTGAGTATTTGAAACTGCAAAGATCACCCCCAGTGACACACTTCTTCCAACACAGCTACACCTTCTAAAAGCGCCACTCCCTAAGGGCCTGTTGAAGTCATTTTCACTCAGACCACCACAACCTGGGTTTGGATCCCAGCATGTCACATGGTGGAATCAGTGCTGAACATCAAATCCTAAAAGCCTACATTAAGCACATGCCCAACTACTGAGCTACTGCACCCCAACTCTAGGCTATTCTTACTCGTGTGTGTGTGTGTGTGTGTGTGTGTGTGTGTGTGTGAGTGTGTGTGTTTTCAGATACACTTGCTTGGGATTCACTAGACGCCAACTGTCCTCTGTCGCTCTCCACTGTACTTCCTGACCCGGGGTCTCTCACTGAACCTGGAGCTCACTGCTTCAGCTACACTGGCAGGTGAGGCCCTGGGATCAGTCTTTTCCCTCCTCCAGTGCTGGGGTCCAGGCACCAGGCACTCACTGCACATGGCTTGGGCAGCAAGCACTTTACCCACGGAACCACTGCCCCAGCTCTGTTCTTTGTGTATCTGCACACTGCCCACTGTTCTACAGAACTTAGAAATTACAGGTAGCTCCAGCTAGAGGATATTTTGGTTTAAAACAACTTCAGTACCAAATGCTCATGCGATCACTGGGGAAAATGGTAGGAAATATTTAGTTCAACAAGTAAACAGGATAGCAGGCTTGAAGATGATTCCACATTTTGATCACAGTGCATTCTAAGAGTAACCTGAATTGAGAGAGGACGTTTCTGTATCTGTGCCTGAGTGAAACGCAGTAGAAGAGGTTGAAGTACCAGTCTTTGCACAGGTCCTCTGGTGCCCTCTTCTGATCAGATGTGGTACTGAAGCCCAGGCTGAAGTGGGTGGGCCCCTTGGGGTTTTGTAAGGGTCCCCCTCCCAAAAGGCCACACTTCTGTTAAACCTTCTGCAAGCAGACTAAGGACTTGGTCAGAACCTCATGACTGTGAGGAGATGAAATGTTGCAAAGTTATCTTGGGCTAGCTTTGGCCCCTGTAGTTGCTACTCATTGCAGATCTGTCTGACATAACACTCTTGTGACCTTCCAGTGTAGCCTTTGGGATGCATGAACAGACCACAAGCCTACATTGTCCCTAAGGTTGAGAATGTGACAGAGCATGCAGCGCTCCCTTCAGCATGGTGAGACCCACAGCAGACATGTCCCCATTTTGCTGTAACACAGGTAAACATGCCTCCACCAATGGATTTGGAAGAGCTTTAGGGGTTTTTCCTGTACTTATAAGAACATGCCATGTATGAACAGTATTTGGGGCAACTTGAATCCATCTTCACAGGCCTTAGTCATGCATTTTGCCTTCAGAATTAACTACTTCTTATTCCCTTTGAGGTGAGAACTGTACTGTGTGTGGATAGAGTTCTGGTAAAGCCAGCGGGACATTTCCTTGGAATAATGTTTGTAAATGCCTAAAGTAAAGCAAAGAGTGGATGAATTACTGTATGGAAATACAGAGACACTAGCACTGGAGTGCAGAATAAACGTGTTTGTGATTTAATAACTTATTAAACAATTAGTAAATTATAATTTCAAAGTTATGAGACATTAAACATAAAAAAGGAGAAATGTTCAGATCTCTATAGCAATGGCAATCTGTATGTAAACACCTGTGGTTTTTGCCAGCGGAAAAGCAGTAGAGGATGTGTTGAGGAAGTTCTCACAGCTGCCAATAACAATACACCACAAACAGGGTGGCTTAAAGTGAGATTTTCATGCTCCTGCTCGCCTGGGAGATGAAGTTCTAAACTCTAGGTGTAGTCAGGACCATGCTCTCTCCAGGGCTCCTGTTTCATCCAGCTTCCGGTGAGCCTGGGATTTCCATGGCTCATGGCTAGACTACTCCATCTTTGCTTCTGTCTTCATGGACTTGTCTATATAGCTTTCATTATGACACGGGACATCCTGAACGGTACCCAGGGAACAGCTATTTCAAGGCAATAAGCATTCACTGTGGTCACTGTGTCCTGCTGTGATCAGAGAGGATGCCCTCGCTGCTGAGCAGGATCCAGACAGCATTGTCAGGTAGCATGGTGCTTTGTGCGATCAACCCCAGGCTTCTAGCATTCCAGAGATCAAGGCAAAGCAGAGACATTTAGATAGGAAGAGTATCTTGTACTGAGGCTTGTAGAACTTGGTTTGGGTCTAGGATGTTGGGAGAATGAGAACCATCAAGACAAATATCAGATGTCAGGAACAGAATAAGATGAAATAAAACCCCAGAAAGATGTTTGATACATAGCTTAAAAGTTGCACTATTTTATTAAGTACACACACACAGAGCCACCTTGGCCATTGTAACATAAGCTAGGGTCATATGAAGAAGAGAACCTCGGTGGGAAAATGCTTCCACAATACTGGCCCATAGGCAACCCTAGGCATTTTCTTGAGTAGTGATTGATGTCGGAAGGCCCAGTCCACAGTGGACAGTGCCACCTTCAGCAGGCAGTCCAGAGATGTCTACGAAAGCAGGCTGAGCCCGTCATGAGGAGGGAGCCAGAGAGCAGCATTTCTTCAGTTCGTGCTTCTAGGTTCCGGCCCTACTCAGTGACTATAAAGTGCAAGATGAAATAAACCTTTTCCTCTCCAGGTTGGGTTGGGTCAGAATTTTTATCACAACAACTTCTCAAGAGGCACACACCACAGTGCTTTACTTTTGACGTAGGTGTTTGAGATTTGAATTTCAATTTTGGATGGCAAGTGAACCTTACTTACTCACTGAGCCACCTGTCCAGCCTGAAGAATTAAAAAAAAATTTTTTTTTTACTTTTTTGTTTTATGTGTATGACTTTTGGCTGTGTGTACATGGGCGCATCGTATGCATGACTGGTGCCAACAGAGGGCAGGAGAGGGCATCGGATCCCAGGAACTAGAGTCATGGGTAGTCGTGAACTGCTGTACCAATATGGAGAATGGTGCTCAGGACCCCTGGGTGAACAGCAAAGGGCTCTTAAGTGCTGACCTATCTCTCTCTCCAGCACTAACACTTCCCCCACCCCTGGTGGAGGCGGGGATTGACTTTTAGAGACAGGATCTCACTGTGTACCACTGACTGGCCTAGGACTTGTTCTGTAGGCCAGGCTGTCCTCAAATCAAAACCACCTGCTTCTGCCTCCTGAGTGCTGGGATTAAAGGGATGTTATTCTACCACCACTGTGCTCAGCTCTGGGTGATCTTTACTAACTTATTTTTGATGTGTAAGAGTTTCTCTGGTGGTGGCTACATGGCAGGCACATAGCCCAGGATGTCTTTGCCTGAATCCCCAGCTTCATATGTCACTGGATTCTTGCAGTTGCAATGCTGCCAAAGTCCTTCACTCATGTTATGGACCAGACAGATCCTGCAGTCTATTTGAAGTGTTTGGATCAGCTGTGATCCCGGCTGTGATATCCCAGTGATGAATGAACGTGGTGTCTTGTCAGGAGGCATTTCCTGACAGTTTAGTTCTGTTTATTTTTTGGTGGTGATCTAAGAAAATGGCCAGGTCTGGTGGCTCAGGTCTGTACTCTCAGCTACTCAGGAAGCTGAGGCAGGAGGATCACAAATTCAGTGCCCGCCTAGGGTACAGAGTAAGTTCAAGACTAGCCTGGGCAGCTGAGAGAGCAGTGTGCCCTCAGTTGGCTCTCTCTGTGGGAGCCCCAGTGTGTCCCTGGACTGGCTTTCTCCATGGGAGCCCTGGGCTTCTGCAGGGTCTGCCCTGGGCTGTCAAAGGTCACCATCTCTACTGTGTCACTACTTCAGTCTCTCAAATGGAGGATCCTTTTCATTCCACTGCTCTAAGTTGAGCCAGTGAAGTACTGTACCATTAAGCTATACCCCAGTAGACTTCATTAACTAAAAATAATTTTCTTTGCAAAGAATCCACACAGAGCTCGCTTTAGAGAAATACTGTTGTTGTTGCCTCGTGGGGTCAGTGGCTAAGAGCAAGGGATTAGCCCTGTAGTGAAGTTCTGGCCTGTTTCCTAAGCTGTGTGACTCATCCTGAGAAACAGCTTTCTAGTCTATATATGGAAATTCATCCAATGAAGTTCTTAGAGTATTTTTTTTTAAGATTTTAAATTTATTTTAGCTGGGTGGCGGCGGCACGTGCCTTTGACCTAAGCACTCAGGAGGCAGACATTGGCAGATCTCTGCGTTTGAGGCCCACCTGGTCTACAGGGTTCCAAGAGTGCCAAGGTTACACAGAGAAACCCTGTCTTGAAAAAAAAATAAATTTATTTTTTATTTTATGTATATGAGTGTTTTGTCTGCATGTGTCAAGTGTGTGCAGTACCGGTGTGTAGCACACATATGTGTACTGTATAGACATAGGTGTGAGGGCCCCAAAACAGGCCTTGGATCCTCTGAACTGTAGTTACAGATGGTTATGAACTGCTGGCTGGGTGCTTGCAACCAAATCCTAGTCATTTACAATACAGAAAGTTGTCTTAGCTGCTCAGCCTGTTGTAACTGATTTGTGAAAGGAGGCTTATAGAAGACTTCCCCAGCACACTGCCAGGCTACAAGCTGATATTACATTACCATCACAACTACAATAGTCAACCAATTACACTAAAAATACGGCTAACCAAGGAGAATCTGCTGCCTTCTCACAGTGTGCCCGCCATGCTCTGTTTCTGCCACCAGGGGGCATAGGATGAACCCAAAGTATTGAGAAAGCCAATCTGGTACTTCCCCTTGGGGGCAGTCTAAAGTTGCATGCCTGGGTGCCTCAGGGTGTATCCTGGATCTCCACTTCAGGTTCTAAAGGCCAGACTTTATCTGTGGCAATATTAGCTGCTAACTGCGTGTTTGCTAGGCTGTTAGGGAAGTCTGGGGTGTGTGTTTGTGTGTGTGCTTGCACATTTAAGTATATTCTTTTTTTATGTTCATATTCTTTTTTGTTTTATTGTGTTATTTTATTTTATTTATTTACATTTCAAATGTTATCCTCTTTCCTGGTTTCCTCTCTGCAAACCCCCCTATTCCATCCCCCTTACCCTGCTTCTATGAGGGTGCTCCCCCCCCCCCCCCCCCCCGCCACCTACCCACTCCCACCTCCCTGCCCTAGCATTCCTCTACACTGGAGTATCAAGTCTTCATAGAACCAAGGGCCTCCTCTCCCATTGATGCCAGACAAGGCCCCTTCAGCTCTTTCAGTCCTTCTCCTAACTCCTCCATTGGGGTCCCTGTGCTCAGTCCAATGGCTGGCTGTGAGCCTCCGCAACTGTATTGGTCAGGATCTGGCAGAGCCTCTCAGGAGACAGCTGTATCAGCCTCCTGTCAGCAAGCACTTCTTGGCATCTGCAATAGTGTCTCGGTTTGGTGTATGCATGTGAGATGGATCCCCAGATGGGGCAGTCAGTCTCTGGATGGCCTTTCCTTCAGTCTCTGCTCCACTCTTTTCCCCTGTTTTTCCTTTAGACAGGAGCAATTCTGGGTTAAAATTCTGGAGATGGGTGGGTGGCCTAGAAAATATCCAGAGTGAGGTAACTCAGTCACAAAAGATCACACATGGTATGTACTCACTGGTAAGTGGGTACTAGGCAAAGGTTGTGGAATACCTACAATACAACTCACAGACCAAATGAAGCTCAAGAGGAAGGAAGATCAAAGAATGGATGCTTCTGTCCTACTTAGAAGGGGGAACAAAATAATCAAGAGAGGTAGAGGGTGGGAGGGACTTGGGAGGAAGAGAAGACGGGGAGGAGAAAAGAGGGGCAGAATCAGGTATGGGAGGAGACGAGGATGATATACAGAGGGTCAGGAAATTGAGCAGAGGAGTGTAGCAGTGGGGGATGGGGAATTGGGGGTAGCAACCAGAAAGCCCCATATGCCAGGAAAGCAAAAACCTCCTAGGACCCTACAGGGATGACATTAGCTAAAATACCCCACAAAGGGGAGGGAGAACCTGTCAAGACCATATCCAGAGTTTAGGCATGGCCTCCTGGTTGAGGGATGGGGCCACCCACCCACCTCCAAAATTTTAACCCAGAACTGCTCCTAAGTATATTCTTTTTAAAAAAAAATTATTAGATATTTTCTTCGTTTACATTTCAAATGCTATCCCAAAAGTCCCCTATACCCTCCCCCGGCCCTGCTCCCCTACTCACTCACTCCTACTTCTTGGCCCTGGAGTTCCCCTGTACTGGGGCAGATAAGGTTAGCAAGACCAAGGGGCCTCTCTTCCCATCCTAAGTATATTCTTCATATTTGGTATATCTCCAGGTAAAGGATAGAGCAGAACCACAATGAGAAAAGCTTGAACAGCGGCAGACCTAGCCCAGAAGGAAGCTGAGCAACTCTGAACTTGAGGCATCCTCACACCACAGAGATGCATACACACTGTACGCAAGCAAACCTGCAGACCCCTACATGCACTGGAAGGGCAGCTGGACTCATCAGCACGGGACTGGGATGAGAGGCTGATAGGGAGAAGACGTGAGGGGTCAGAAGACCCTGTCTGCTCTGCCCTCAGAGCCACACACCACAGCTGCAGCTCCATTCATATTTTTGGTGTGAAAACTAGGAAGAGTGTCCGAAACCAAGAGACCCGCTGGAGGCCCGTGAGACTCAAGAAGTGTCTGTGTGGCTTTTTTTTTTTTTTTTAAGGCTGCCATCATGGATTGAATGAACTTGTCCAGCCAGGCAAACCCTCAGGAGGCCTAGGACTGCCTAGTTAGGTGCCCAGGCTGGAACAAGCATAGAGAGGAAGGGGTGGCATCTGCAAGGTGAACCACTTTGATTAATCTGCCTTGATTGGCTCTGTGAGACTGTGACCTGAGGAGAAGCCTAACGTGAGGTTCACGACTACAATCACCTCGGCAAGAATGAAACCAAACCCATCGTATTTCTTCAATCAGGTAACAGAGTGCAAAACCTCCGGCTTAGCAGACCAAGGACTTCTGTGTTGTCTGTCCATTTTATCCGGCCACAGAGGAGGCTGAGATGCCTCTTCGACTGTGGCTTTAAAGAAGAGTGGGTTACACTGCGAGCAAGGCAGGCGTGTGAGACAAGATGGGGTACGCCCAGCAGTTCATCTGTTGAGAGAGAAAGGCTGCTGGAGTGGCTATGCTTGAGGAAGCCATGAGAAAGTTGAGTGGCCACTCAGGTCCCCTGAGGGGCTATCACATTGCACACACAAGCAGTAGTGTGTGAGGGACCTGACTCCATCTGTACTGGATGCTGGTTCTGGCTCTCTGTGGAAACAGGAGCTTAGGTGTGCCTCTCCCTCCCCCTCCCCTCCCACGTGGTTGTGCAGGGGGTGGGGGTGGGGGTGTCTCACAACACCACTTATCTCCCTGTAGCCTAGAGCCATTTGAAGAACTGATGAAGACTGCAGTTCTGGGGAGTCCAAATGTGCCCCAGCAAACACTGCTTACTGTAAGGCAGCCCATGACATCAGCAAGTAGACCATGGGCTGCTGGGAAACCCCACTCAAACCTGGCTTTTTGTCCCCAGTAGGAGCCTAGTTACCCAGTACTCCACAATGCCTGGGGAGTGACAGGGCCTTTCTAACATATGACTCTGACCAGTGGCTACATCCTTCCTCTTGTGACAGAGCACGGGTGCTCACTGACACCTGTTAGTCTGACTAACAAGGTATCTTGGCTGGGCTATTCCACCACAGGGATGCTTTCCCTTAAGCTCTGAAGCCTGCACGGCCCTGATCAAAACACAGGCAGAGCTGGTCTCTTCTCATCATCTCTGAGTCTCTGCCTGCCATTCTTTGTGTCCCAGTCATCTTTTCTTAAAGAAGGCATCAGCACCTGCCTCTTAGATTCTGGTCCATGCATTTGACCTCTTTATTTTGTTTGTTTGTTTGTTTGATTGACTGATTGATTGATTGATTGATTGATTTCCTTTACACACATTCTCAGGGTGTTGGAATTTAGACTTTAACACCTGTAATGGTGCTGGAAGTAGCAGAGAAATACACATTACTGATGAGGGTCCAGCCTGTGTTAGCCCTCAGAGGAGAGGGCTTTCTCAGCCCACCCCCCCACCAATATGAGTCTCATCCTTCCTGCTCAGGTCCCCTTGGAGGGAACAAATCCCTATTCTACGTGACTTTAGCTCTGGCTAAGACCTCCAGGCAGCTTTATACACACCGGAAGAGCCCAGGGATGTGGCACTCTACCTGCTCGAGGCAGTGAAGATATTTTGTCACCACTGGGGTCAGAAGGTCTGTCCTTTCTGGAATGCAGACGCTAGGGCTGTTTGGAGATGCACACGTCAAGCACAGAAAGACATGACCAATCCTTATCAATTTTGGAAAGATTTCTTCATGCAGCCAACAAATGGTTCCCAGAGGGCAAATCCACACCAGGTACAGATGCTATCATTTCACCGCAAACCAGCGAGTGCCCAGCAGTCTCCTGGAGTTTCTACTTTCAAGAGGCGGGAACGCAGGTGGAAGCTGAACCCAGAAATGTTTCTTGTGAAAGCCTCCACCTGTCCTGGGAGCTGGGAACCCCCTGGTTTCGTCTGCAGAGGGTTCCTGGGTAGTTTCCTGTTTCAATCCCACAGCCGGGGAAATTTCTGCTTTTTGCTTCTCTGAACTCTTGAGCAGAGCTACACATGTTCTTGACATGGGATTTTCCTGGTTAAAGGAAAGTTCTGTGCCCTTGTTCATGTGTCTCTGTAGATCCTGAAAAGGCCAGACCAAAGGTCACTTCCCATGAGAAAGCCTATCTGACTTTCCAACTGCCCCCATGCACTCTTGGTTGTGACTCATGGAACCTCCACCCCAGACAGTCTCTGCTGTGTTCATCCTTGGTCCCGCCTTGGGCCACCACAGAAAAAGTGGTCAGTTATGTTTGCAGGACACAAAAAGTCAAGTGTGAAGGCCCTAATGGGACACCTTTATTTGCTGGGAGCTAGACCTTGAGAGTCCACACCCAGGATGTTTTCTGATATCCAGAAATGTAGCTCTCAGAGCACATGCTTTCAAAGGAGCAGTGAACATCACCAGTCTTTAGACATACTAGCAATAACAAAGCACCTGCTATGGTTTTGATATAACGTGGTCTTCCCTAAAGGCTAACACATTAAAGGTGTGATTCAGAGGTGGGACTTTTGGGAAGCGACTGGCTATGGGCTCATCAATGGAATAATCAATTAACGGACTCATGATTTAGAGGCACGTTTGGGTGGCAGTGGGTGCTGCCTGGCTAGGAGGAAGAAGCTCACGGGGAAGAAGTCTTGGGAGAGCCTGGCTCCTGGTCCCTTGTCATCCTTCTGGCTCTGCTTCTCACTTTATTTTCCTCCCCTGTTGATAAAACTCAAAATCCTAGGAGTATATTCAACAATGATAACAGCAACGAACTATTGAGAAGTGCATGCTACAACCAGAACCTCAAAAGCATGGAATTCAGTGCGGCCAGATAGAAAAGGCCCCACGCAAGAGTCCATCCCCCTTTTCCCTCCTTCCTCGCAAACCCACTCAGGGTATTTATTAGTTACTTTCCTGCTGCTGTAAGGAAATACCTGACACACAATTTAAGGAAAAGAGGGATTTGTTTTCTTCCAATGTCTGAGGATATGGGTTCCACCACAGAGCGGAGAACCTTATATAAGCCGGCTATGTTATATCAGCAGTCAGAAAGCAGAGAGATCAATCCTGGTGCTCAGCTAACATCCTCCGCCCCCACACGCAACTTCTTTTTCCCAGTCCAGGACCCAGACCACAGGACAGTGCTGCTGAAATTCAGGGTGGGTCTTCCATCTTCAGTTGAATCTATTTGGAAACTCCCTCAAAGACACAGGTGATTGTGAGTTCCGTCAAGCCCAGTCAAGCCCGTCAAACTGACAATGAAGTAGGACACGACACTCGGCTCCTGTGAGCCCTTCCTCTCCTTATTCTAGAAAACTTAGCCCTAGCATTCAAGACTCTCGTTAGATACGCAGTTCAATCATTTCAAGCCGTTTATCAAATAATTTCTTTCAAATACACCTTGGATTCTTCTCAAGATTTTTCCCCCCATCTTATATTAGGTCAGGGGTTCCTTGAAGGACTTTCTCCATTGGGACTTCCCAACCAATGGGACTCCCCAACCAATGATCCTCTTTGGGGCCAGAACATATCTATCACTCTCTTTTTCTATACTCACTGACTGCTTTTTGTGTGGATAACCTGGTTTTTCTGCCAGTTCCTGTAAAAAAACAAAATCCTTGTCTCAACAAGTCTGGGGGCTAAACACAGACTAGTACTGTGTGCCAAACAGGTTCACTCAACAAACATAAGTGCAGGCTATCATCAGAGAATCTATCAATGCAGTTCAATGCATTGAGCTAATTACTTCAACAGACACCCAAAACAGCATTTGATAAAGCTGACCACTGATAAAATGCTGAGCACTCTAGGCACAGAAAGCCACGCAGCTAATTCCGCCAGGGGGCCGGCAGACACTTGTATGGATCACAGCAGCCATTTGCCTGTGAAACATGTAAGAGTACCTTAGAGTAACTTGCCACTGCAGCTACTCTCTGCCTTTAGACATGTCCCCATCGATGTGGTAAAATAAGACAAGAATTCCAAAATATAGTAATCAATGCTATTACTACTGCAGAGGCCTGGTGTTGTACTCAGAAGATCCAATATACCAGCTGAAGATCTAGGGAGAAGCTCACTGGTGGATGGATACAAGGTATCCAACATACCACCTAGAGATCTACTGAGAGTGTTCACTGCTGGAAGGATACAAGGTTGATAAATAAAGTCAGCAGCTCTCATACTCATCAAGACAGTGATGAGGTTGTGCATAAAAAATGTAGGGGAAAGGCAAGTCTGGGCTACAGAAGCTAGACTGCAGGTTTTACTAGTGTTGGAGTTGATAGGGACAGCACAAGTCTTTTGGGGACCATGAGAGTGCTCTGGTACTGGCCAGTGGTGATAACTTTACATTTGCTAAAATGTATCAAATCACACTTGAGACATGCTTTCTATGATGTGTATACCATTCCTCGATTGCAATAATCAGCAGAATAGAACTGGGCCCACGGGCCAGGCGTGGTGGCACACACCTTTAATCCCAGCACTCGGGAGGCAGAGGCAGGTGGATTTCTGAGTTCGAGGCCAGCCTGGTCTACAAAGTGAGTTCCAGGACAGCCAGGGCTACACAGAGAAACCCTGTCTCGAAAAACCAAGAGAAAAAAAAAAAGAAAAGAAAGAACTGGGCCCACTTTCAAACAGATCTTCTTCCAATGATAAAGGAGGCAGACTGCTGTCAAGAAAAGGACATGACAGGTCTCATGTGACACCATCTATGGTGTCAACAGCTCAGCTCTCAGGCTGCTGGTCCTGGTCTGTGCTTCCCTGGTACTAACACTCCAGACGCTCTTCTCAGTCGGAGCAGAGCTCTCCCTGCAGGGCATCTAGCATGTCCCTCAGGACTGCAGTTATATAGGTGAGATGTTATGACCATCTTGATACTTGCTCTCCAGAGCACTAACAGGAAGCTGGCAGCCACTTTAAACCATCCACTGAATGTTTAGAAGTGATGGGAGGGTATAAGGCCAGAGGGAGCTCCTCCTTTCTGTGGGCCCCACCTTCCCCAAGCCTCTCTCTGTTCCTACATCTTTTTTCTTCCCTCCAATCCCCTCCATGCCTTCCCCAGCCCCAGTGACTCAGGTCCTGGGTACTATCTCCCAGGTAAGCCTTATTCTAGGAGTGGGTGACAGAACCAACCTGGACTGTCTCTACAGTTCTCAGACCATTGGGAGAAGGGAGTGGATGTGAGTGAGCCAGAGCTGAAGTGGGATCCCTGAAGCTTTCTCAGCACTGGGATAAAAGGTGGAGGAGTGTCCAGGTGTGGGGCAGTGGGTGTGACACTGTGGGGTGTGAAAGGTTGGAGGACAGTTGAGAGAGAGGGGTTAATAATCTCTGGCTATTTCTCTCTCTACTAAAGTTGGTCCCCAAGAAATTTACCATGTAAATAAGCTTAGCAGATGCTGCCAAGCAGAGCAACATATGTGGACCTAGGCTCCTCCTACCATGTTGCCACATCCTCTTCAGGTCAAAATGAGGCCTTGGTCTCACATGCCATGAGGGTCACAGTGGCATGGTGCAGCGTGAGCCTTCTGAAGCCTCGGGAAGGCGACGCTGCTTGTTCTGGGGTGCGACCTGCTCTAATGTGTCAGATGCTGCTGGCTGCCAGAAGGCTCCTAAAGTTAGATCGCAGTCTCCAAGAATCCCCTACTTTTGTGAGCTGTTGCAGGACCTTGTAGTCATGCTTGATAGGGCTTGGGGTTTCAGAAAGCTTCAGAGAAGGCTGGGAAAGTTTCAAGTGGGGTGGGGGTGGGGACCCGCTCTTGAACTGCCCCTCCAAAAGCCCCTCCATAAACCTAGATTTAGAGATCACCAAGTGTTCTGAGCATGTCTCCTCCCTCCCAAACACCCCCTCCTGAGGCCTCTTCTATTTTAGTTCTTCCTCTCCTGCGTTGCACACATGAAAAACACTGTTGAAACACACACACACACACACACACACACACACACACACAGAATTCTGAAAAATGTCAAACCACAGGTCCTTTCCCCACCTCCTCTTTTAAGTTTCTAGATTCATACTATTCCTGGCTGACCCCACAGCAGACAGGGTCAAATGGGGCACCCTTGGGTGAACGAAGTAGAGATTTAGAAGAGCGTCCTGACTTCTGGCTCCCCCTACAGTCTGCTGAACTTGGAGGCAGAAGACCACCCCCCCACACACACACACACACACACTTTATCATCAGTAAAATATGGGCCAAAGTGAGGTTAGTAGTTGAGAGTGAGACAAACTCAGTTGCCAAGATTATCGAGAAACAGGGACACTGAGGACCGGAAGCCCCGTGTAAAGGCCCAGTTCAGGCTTGTCACAGGAACACCCCTTCCACATCTGAGGGAATCTGCCCTTTTATACAGTTGTGTTCTTGGCCTCAGAGGGCTGAAGCTTGTGTTCTGGGAAAGCCCTGATGTGAGGATGGCTTTCTTTCCCATCTGTGATGTCCATTCCACTCTGTTTTCAAAACCATGAACATTACAACTAAAATGATCCCAAACCTGCTATAACTGGTTAAAGTGGTAAACAAACTTTAGAACCGGATCTCCCTTGTTAGCCCAGGCTGGTGTGGGAGTCATGGTATACTTCAGCCTGGCCTTCAACTCCCAGTAATTGTCCTGTCTCCAACTTCCAAGTGCGGGAATTACAGGTGAGAGTCACCATACCTGCCTTGAAATTGTTTCTGAATATGGTCCACAAGAATATTCTTAAACACAATATAACTACATGTAATGTAAATTTTATATTGTATGTATTGTCACAATTTTAACAATTATAACTCGGGCGTGGTGGCGCACACCTTTAATCCTAGCACTTGGGATGTAGAGGCAGGTAGATTTCTGAGTTCAAGGCCAGCCTGGTCTACAAAGTGAGTTCCAGGACAGCCAAGGCTATACAGAGAAACCCTGTCTTGAAAAACCAAAACCAACCAACCAAACAAACAAACAAACCAAAAACAATTATAACTATTGTGAATTTCAATGCAAAGTTTGAATAAACACACGTACTTACACTCTCATCTTTTCTGATGAGACAGGGTCTCTTCTCAATATGTATCCCAGGATGCCTCCCGGGACTATAGCTGTGGGCCAACACATCAGTCTCTCAATTACTATTACTTGTTAACTATTGTTGCCAGGGATAGTAGCTCATTGAACATGAGTTCGAGGCCAGCCAGCCGAGGTTCTAGGTGAGATTCTAACAAACAAACAAAGAACCAAAGCACATCATCATCATCATCATCATCACCATCACCATCACCATCACCATCACCATCACCATCATCACCACCATCATCATCACCATCATCACCATCACCATCATCATCATCACAATCACCACCACCATCATCATCATCATCACCATCACCATCATCATCATCATCACCATCACCATCACCATCATCATCATCATCATCATCACCATCACGATCACCATCATCATCATCACCATCATCACCATCACCATCATCACCATCATCACATTCATTAAATTGTGGTGGTGCTAGATGCCAATCCGGGGTTTTGTAAATGCTACACAAATGCTCTAACAAGGAGCTATAGCTTCATTCTCAATTATTCTTGTAAAGACTTTTTTTTTTAATTATTTAGGTGTCTGTGTATGTGCACAGGGGTACAAGTGTCCTCTGAGGCCAGAAGGCGTCGGGTTCCCCGAAGCTTGAGTTACAGGTGGTTGTGTGCTGGGAACTGAACTCAGGTTATAAGACTGGGATGTGCTCTTCACTGTTGAGCCATCTCTCCAACACAAAGACTTATTTTATTGTTATGTGTGTGTGTGTGTGTGTGTGTGTGTGTGTGTGCCACATGTGTCCAGGTGCCTGTGGAGGCCAGAAGAAGGTTTTGAATTTTCAAGAGCTAGAGTTACAGGAAGTTATGATATAATGCTGGGAACCAAACTCAGGTTCTCTGAAAGAGCAGCAAGAACTCTTACCTGCTGAGCCATTTCTTCAGCTGTCACTTAGTTTTGAAAAAAAGTCTAACTATTCAATCATAAAGGGA
This sequence comes from Mus musculus, assembly GCF_000001635.26. Classification (NCBI taxonomy): domain Eukaryota; kingdom Metazoa; phylum Chordata; class Mammalia; order Rodentia; family Muridae; genus Mus; species Mus musculus. Next base: position 122,050,979 of record NC_000080.6, on the reverse strand, counting down.
AAGGGCCCTATTGGAAAGATACTGATCAATTATAAATGCCATTTTTAGGGCTTTCTCCACTTTACGACAGTCTTACTATGTGGCCAGGCTACCACTGAGCTCACTATCTGTCTCTGCCGATGGAATCACGGTGGTGCCCACCAGTCTGCTTTTTTATTTTTGAGTTTTAAAATACTTTCTCTCTTACTATTGTTTTGTTTGTTTGTTTTTTTTTTTTTTTTGAAACAGGTCTTACCACACAGCCTTGGCTGTCTTGGAACTCACTCTGTAGACCAGTCTGGCCTCGAATTCACAGAGATCTGTCTGCCTCTTCCTCCTGAGTGCTGGGATCAAAAGTATATGCCATCTCTCTCTCAGTATTTAAAAAACAAACAACAACAACAAAAACCCCACTCTAGAGCCTGAACCTAAACACACCCCAGAGCACAGTAATTCCATGTGGGTGTCCCCAGGGAAAATGAGTGTGTGTGAGCTCAGCAAAAGATGGGACAGAAATGTTCATGGCAGCCCTGTCCACTGTGAGGGTCCCATGGGAGATGCCATTCATATGTCATCAGAGGATAAACAAACACACATCTAAGCAGAGCGATACTGTGTAAGATAAGAGAGTGAATGGCAAACACATCTGTCAGGGCTCAGACTATGATGCCCCACATACGGTAGCTTGGCAGTTGAGAAAGGCCCTTTCCTTCTACTTTCTGAGAGACAGCTGACCACAAGAGATTCCTCTGATCCTGCTGGCCTGAAAGTAGGTCATGAAGCTCCAGTCTACTCTACCCCAGAGGCCAGGTAGGATCCAGAGTCTAGACAGAATCCTATCGCCCCTTCTTTTGCTTAACTGGACTTTGCTCGTGGCAGTTCCTCAAATAAAGAACACAATTCCTTCCCGAGTATTAGCAAAGGAAGTCAGCGTACAGCGGAGATACTCACATGCCCACTCTCCTGGCTCCATTCATAGACGCCAGATAACAGAATCGACCCAGCTGCCTGTCCGTGAGATGAAGAAAAGTGAGGTACGCGTACGCAATAAAGTTCGATTCGGTCACGAAGAAGACACTTGCTGCTTGCAGAAATGTGGAATAAACTGGATCGCCATGTTTAAAGTAATAAACCAAACTCACGAAGACAAATGTCACCTGTTTTCTTGTGCTTTCGGAGTCTTAAGACTTTAAAAATGACACAATGGTGGCAGGTGAACAGTTGGGGGAGTAAGGGGGATGAGAGGCTAAAGCACGAGCTAACATGTATTAATATGCATCTATTTATATATCAGAATACAATCATCCTTTGTGCAACGAATATATACTAGGTTTTATCTTTGGGACAGAAGCTCAAGCTGGCCTCAAACTTTCTATGTGGCCAAGGATAACCTTAAATTCCTTATTCTCCTATGTCCATCTCCCAAATACCTGGATTGTAAGTGTGGACCACCAAGCCCAATTTACGTGATACTGGGAATGGAACCCAGGGCTATGTGCATACATCTAACAATGCTTTCCTGACCTGCTAAAGGAAGAAGGGCAAGGGAATTTGAAAGTGACTTCTTGCCTTCTCATATGCTAGTATGCCATATCTTGCTTGGGCACAGTGTGTCCTGGGGCCTATCACACCCCTCTGAGGTTGAATCCCTGTGTCAGGAACACTATAGAAAAAAAGGGAAATGTGTTCACTGCAATCACCCTCTGGTTCCTGCTGCTTGGCTCAGGCACCACGCAGCCGGGAAGTGCCGCTTCTCTACCCAAATCTCAGCCTTTTCAAAGGCTAGCATTGATGGCCACCTCTTCGTGTGCGCTCACCATCTGAAGTCGCTGTGAGCAGTAGGCCAGGGTGTTAGAGATGCTCGTTCCGGGTCGGGAACTCAATCCAGGGATCTCCCCAGAAGTTGCTTTTCTGACTAAATTTCTTGTTGGGGCATTTTCCTGTGACGTTTCTGCCAGCTGTCTTCGTGCTCTGCCTCTCTCTGGTGGCATCTCCCTCTCTCTTTGGTTAGTATGACAGGCACATGGGTCTTGTCTGTAGCCTCAATCAAGAGCAGGTTTTTCGTCTTGATTCTTGCTCTCTTTGGTGACATGAACACTAATAGAATTTTTTGAAATTACTGACAGAGAAAGGGAAGTAACAGCAGGACACAACTGCTGTGTCCCAACAGGCAGAATGGGTCCCCTGTGGGCATGTGGCTGGGTGTTAAACACTGCCGGGTAAAATCTATCTGAGAATTTGAATTTCATGTTGGGTCTTTACGGTAAGTAAGCACTTTTTTTTTTAAGCCTATCCTAGCCTTGGACTCAGTAATCCAGGTAGGCTCTAAACTCTCAGCAATCCTCCTGCCTTAGCTTCTCCCTGCTATAAGACAAGTACACCACCATGGCTGGCTGGCTTTGGTTTGGTTTGGTTTTCTTTTGTTCCATAAGCAATGCCATCAGGAGCAAGCCTTCTGGCCCCGTGGCAGAGAAGCAGTGGAAACCTGTGACTGCCCAGACTTTGTAGGAAAGGAGACTGAAAACTGGGGGCCACAGGTCTCCCCCTCTCTCTCCCTAGTGAGGCACGAAGGTCAGCCCTTCCTGCAGTTCTTGAAACTCCACGAGGTGACCAGGGAGTTACTGGCAGCTGCAGCTTCACTGTGCCATTTTTGTGAGAAGTGTCAATCAAACCGCTGACTCTTGGGTGTTTCCTAGAGTTGTCCTGCTAATGCATGACAGTTTTACTCCAGCTGCAGACAGTGAAGACTCTACTCTAGCTAAGGAAGTACCGCTGGACGATGCCCTGGACAATGTGGCTGACTGTAACCTGCTCCATTCTGGTGGGCCTTCCCACTGGCAGCTGGTGCACAGCCATAGCTGACTGCAGGCAAGGCTCCTGTCTGCGTTTTCCAGTCGGTCCCAGGAAGACAGCTCTCCTAGGCACTACACGCAGTTCTGGAAGGCAGGCTTCTCCCGGTGGTCTCCACTGCTAACAGGGATGTTGAAATGCTTGCCTGAGAAGTTGATGAAACCCTGTGGCTTCCAGCCTCAGCTGCGGCCTGCCGGCCCCAGTTACAAGGAAATGCATTCAGAATGCAGGCAGGAGCAGAGAGACGCTGAGGTGAGAGGCAGGAGAACTGATGGGCAAGAGGCTCCGAAGAGCCAAGACTGAGGAGGCAATGGAGACTGAAGACTGCAGAAGCAGCAAGTGGAGGGCTGGTGGGATGATTCTGTGGATAAAGTCGCTTGCTGGCAAGCCTGATGACCCAAGTTCAATCCCCAGAGCTGCAAGTTATACCCTGATTTCCACTTACACAGTGTGGCACACGTGCATATAATACACATACATACACACACACACAGACAACTTAATCACATTTTTAAAAAGGGACCCGGTGGATGAGATGCTGCTGGAAAAATCCCAGAAGGCTGCCAGAATTGATCAGCCCTGGCTACCATGGAGCGACCCAGAAGACAACTGACCTTAGAAGAGGGAGAATGTGAAGAAAAAGCCCAGTGTGGTGAGTTTCGGAATCAAGCCCCTCGCTTTGAAAGCTTAGGCCATGAAGTCCTTTGTTCTCCAGACCTGGAATTGTCTCTGGCTTTGAGTTGTCTCTGGCCCACCACACAAGCACTCGTGTGCCACGCACTCTGGTCGAGTCAGCTTGACGGGCCGAGAGGCTTGGAAGCTACTCCATTTGCTTTAGGGCCCTCAGGCTCGTCTCAGTCTCAGCAATGTTAACAGCTACCTGGCTGACTACAGGTGAGTCATCCTCTGCTTCAACTTCATCCTCTGCTGGGGATGAGGTCGGCTTCACTCCCCCAGCTGCCATCCTCATGGCGAGTCACACCACACGGTTCTCTGTGGCCTGCAGGCATCTCAGGCAAAGAGTTTCACGGAAACTCACCTCCTAGAGTCTGGTGTCCTCTCTAACCCACACATTAATATTCCATTCCCACGTTAGTCTAGTGTATGGATCCACACGCTCTCTTTTAGTATTATCCTATTATAAGTGCCTTTTAAGATTGAATTCTGACATAGCTAAAGCCTTCGCCAGTGTTCCAACAGTCCTAGAAACTCCTTGAGAAGACTATGGGCTTGGAATTCAGTAAGAATGTTGCTATTCAGTGACATTCAGAATTGCCTCTGGTATTACATTATCACTTTGAATAAAAGCTAGGTCACTGCCATACACAGGAATTTACCATCATCTAGGAAGAAGGAAGTTTGAGACCTAAAGAGAAACCAGAATAGATACTTAGAACTATAGATAGCCGAGTTACACCCCTACACACGTATTTACAATGGCCTAGGGGAAAGGTGGACTATACAATAGACTAAAATAGGAACTATGGCAAGGGCACGAAGCCCTTGACCCTGGCTTCTAAGATTAAGTGAATCTTAGGTGGAGCTCTTATTGATCCCAGTTGTTAACAATGAATTCTATCCCAGGTGGTTCCTGTTAGACCTTCTGTGTTTGCATTCCTCTATTTTATATAAGAATCCAGTAACCTCTTTGTACCTTGCTGGTGTGTCACCCAACTTCCTTATTTTCTTCTGTATAAAAAGTTTGATGCTCGATTTGACATTACATTCAGATTCTACACAACCTCTCCTGTGTGCATCTGTCCGTCATCTCATCCAACACTTTGCCCACCTGCGACTAGAGACGCGTTCCACGCAGACAAAGGGGCCCAGAGGGTCTGCAGCACTCGTGGTTCATAGGAAAGAACCTCTGGTTTTGAGAGTCTAGAGTAGGGAGTTACAGGTTCTCAGGATGGAGTGTAGGCTTTCTGCTTCGAAGGCCTTGTTCACAGGCACTCAGAGGCTCTAGGACACCAGGAATAAAAAAGCCCATCTTTGAGTGTTCTCCATTTCCACACTGAGCCTCTGTGACAAACTTAGAGTTGGTTCAGTTTTTATTGTAGGTGGTAAAGGGAAGGGTGGGGTGCCCATGTCTTCTTTAATGGCATTTGCTTTAGGGCCCTCAGGCTCGTCTCGGTCTCAGCAATGTTAACAGCTACCTGGCTGACTACAGGTGACTCATCCTCTGCTTCAGCTTCATCCTCTGCTGGGGATGAGGTCGGCTTCACTCCCCCGGCTGCCATCCTCATGGCGAGTCACACCACACGGTTCTCTGTGGCCTGCAGGCATCTCAGCTTCCATTTACCCTCCTGGCCCTGTGCAGGCACCAATGTGGCTCAGAATGACAGCCTATTTCTCTTCAGTGGCTTTCGCCAGGTACAGAGCAAGTGCTCAGTGGACAAACCAATGGCAGGTATGGAGGCAGGTTTGGAACGATAGCCACTCCTAACCTTCATCTATTACCTCCCAAGCACCTCCTCTGTATCAGCTTTATGTCAAGCCTGGTGGGACAGCAAGACTACAGGTGGGAGCTGTTACTTCCGTAAGTGGCTGTCCACCTGATCAAGGATGGTCACTTAACAGTATACACCAATATGGAGATGTGGCAGTGATGGTTAGAGAGAGAACATCTAACCAGGTGGAAGCAGCCAAGGAAGACTGTTCCAAAGAAGTCTTGCTTGAAGACAATGTGCGTGGAGTTGATCAGGACACACCAGAAGGAAAATGCCCGCCCTTCTCTCAAAGCAGGGAAATCTGCAGCCAGAAGAGCAATTAGGGAGGTGGCACCCATCACTCACAGATCCCTCACGACCCTGGGCTCTGGGCTCTTACCCATGAGATGCACACTCCCAGACCCTGAGGCTCTTTCCTGCTGTCCTCTCATTCTTCTCCTCCTCCGGCTATGGCTGCCGGGACATGCTCAGTCTCTATAATGTAGCACACCAGCTTGTGTAGCTTAATTGATGTGGCCCCCAAGCCCTAGAACTCTTCATTTACCTAGGCAGGAGCTCTTGTAGTCTCCTTGCTGCATCTGAGGGAGTCACTAAGCCCTTACCTAAAAGCCTTCCTAACCTGCAGGCCCAGGAGTTGGGAATTCTCGACTGCCCTATTCATTTGTCCCATTTTCTTAACTGCCATCAGGAAGGCACTGGAATTATAAAGGGGACATAACTTAGACTAACATGGTCTAATCACAAAGAAGAAGAAGTAAGAAGCTTTCTCGGGGTCGGGGAAGCGGCCCTCTGAGCTAAGATTTCCCAAAGTCCACAGATACTGGCTGTCCTTCTATTAGAAGGTTATGGGATATCATTAGATCTTGGAAATAGAACCTACAGAATTACATCTGCAAGGCAGGGGTCTTAATATAAGCTGTCAAGTATGCCAGCTACCTCCTCCCACAGGAAGAACTTCAGGCAGGCAATCAACAGAAGAATCGACAGAAAAGGGACCTAAGACATGGATCTTCTGGATTCTCACTAACCAAAACTCTGAGGCCCAAATCCAAGAGGCTGAAACTAACCCTAACCCTAACCCTAACCCAGCCTCTCCACTGTCAGCTTCCATCCCAGGCATGCTGCCATCTTGGCAAACCAAAGGGCCATACAAGTCTGGCAGGTCACCCATTCTCTTGATAAGAGAAGCCACAGAGACCCAAGGGGCTGGGCTCCAATGAGTTGACATTCTGCAGAGAGGACGGTCTTTGGAGAGGAAATGTCCTCATTGCTTTCATGAGAGGTCAGATGTTGACAACACACCACAATATGGCACAAGTGGAAGGGAAAGCTAAAGGCACCACGGGGACTGTCAGGTAGTCCACGAGGAGTCACACTCTCCTCCACACTAAAAAGACGAGAGGATAATCTGGGGGCCACCCACATGTCCTTAAACACCAAAAGGAATAAAAACCAAAGGTTGGAGTAATGATGCTACACAGCAGAAGGGCGGGCCTAGGGCTAAGGGACCTTCCTAACTGTCAGCTCCTGGGTTCTGGATGGACGCTGATGAATTCAAGCCTCTCTAGCCACATCTTATCCTGGCCTTGTTCAGACAGCAGAGGCAGACCCACCAGTGCCCCTAAAGACCCACAAAGCCAGTCATCTATGACCAGGCCTGACCAGGCCTGACCGAGTATCTCAACAGCTGCTGGACTCTAAGGAACTGCTTTTTGTTGTTGTTGTTGTTTGTGTTTGTGTGTGTGTGTGTGTGTGTGTGTGTGTGTGTGTGTGTGTTTTGAAACAGGGTTTCCCTGTGTAGCCCTGGCTGTCCTGGAACTCACTCTGTAGACCAGGATGGCCTCGAATTTAGAAATTTGCCTGCCTCTGACTCCCAAATGCTGGGATTAAAGGCGTGCGCCATCACGCCCGGCCTTCCAAGGAACTGCTTATTAGCGTAACGTGTCCAGCATAAACCTATTTTGCAGTCAGTGCTAAAGGTGAGGTGTAAAAGCTGTGAGCCAATCACAGACTAGCAACTTCTCCTCAAAGGGACCCCAAAACTTTAGGTGGATAAACCTATTAAGCCAGGACCCACAGCCTCTGCCTAGCCTCTGCCTGGGTAATTCCTGACAGCAGGTATCCTGGCTGTCCTGCCTGTGCCCCACTAGGCAAATCTGTGCTTGCCTGCCTTGCAAACCCTTTTAAGAGGTGCTCTTCTAGGATGGACCATGTAGAGACTGCCATATCCAGGGATCCATCCCATAATTAGCCTCCAAACGATGACACCATTGCATACACTAGCAAGCATTTGCTGAAAGGACCCTGATATAGCTGTCTCTTGTGAGACTAGGCCGGGGCCTAGCAAACACAGAAGTGGATGCTCACAGTTGGATGGATCACAGGGCCCCCAATGGAGGAGCTAGAGAAAGTAACCAAGGAGCTAAAGGGATCTGCAACCCTATAGGTGGAACAACATTATGAACTAACCAGTACCCCGGAGCTCTTGACTCTAGCTGCATATGTATCAAAAGATGGCCTAGTCGGCCATCACTGGAAAGAGAGGCCCATTGGACACTCAAACTTTATATGCCCCAGTACAGGGGAACGCCAGGGCCAAAAAGTGGGAGTGGGTGGGTAGGGGAGTGGGGGGGAGGGTATGGGGGACTTTTGGGATAACATTGGAAATGTAATTGAGGAAAATACATAATAAAAAATATTAAAAAAAAAAAAGAGGTGCTCTTCTGGCAGGAATGATTTGCGTGGCTCTGAGTAAACAAACAGAAGTTTACCATCTTTCTAGAGAGCCCACTTCCTTCCCCACTCTCAACCAAGGCTTCCAGAGCAGTTTCTCAACTGACAGACTCTGGGCTCCTCTTAGGGAACGCCAGGACTTCCCAGATCTCTCCTGCACAACACACCGAAACCCCATTAATTTTTCTTTCCCTACTGTTGCTGCAAGTCCTCCTTCCAGGACAACGACATGGCACTCTGTATCTGTGGGCAACAAACTTGACTCTCAGCTCTGGTCAGACCAGGGTGTCGCTGCTTCATCTGCCTTCTGCTGCTCTCCGAGACAGCAAGGGGGCAGAAAACTCTAGGCAGGGATGACATCCTATAAAGTAGCTACAGGACAAAGGGGGAACTCTCCCTCCCTCCTTACAAGAAAATAAGTCCCCAGGGCTGAGTTTACCAACCAGCGGTTAAAGTGCCTGCCTTTACCATAAGCCCTACTCCTTAGGAGAGGAAATGTCAGGGTAGGCAGGGGGGTGGGGAGTTGGCCGCGTGTGTAGAGGGTGGGAATATTTTCAAACTCTGTCCTTTACGCAAAGATCACAAGATGCTAACAGATAAAGCAGAGTTGGTCCTTCATTAAATAGTGGGAAAAACCAAGATACCGTCAAGTTCTGAAACTAGACTATAAACCAGTGACAATAGAATACGGCTGAGTCATTTCTCCTCAGCCCAGAAAAGAAGAGAAATAAACCAACAACAGTAGAGCCCAGTATGCTATTCCCCACCTAAAACACATACCTAAGACCTGGGCCACACATCTGCCCTGCTACCTCAGCCCATTACACATCATCCAGCAAGGCACCAGACCCACGAGGGCGGGACTGGCGGGGCTTCTCCATGAGTGCTTGCCTTTCATTTCACACAGTGTGGGGTTCTGTCTTCCCAGCAGAGTCTCCACTAAGCACATAAGTGTGAGGGCCTGGGAAGGAATAGCCTGGCTTTTCACATGGGAAACCCAGTTTTTATGCCCAGAACCCTATGCCACCCCAATTCCACCTAAACCTCCCCCACCCCCAAATTTTACACAATAAACAAAGACCCGGGCAGCCAGTTCTCCCAGTCATCTGCCCTTCACACTCTTACCTGTACTCCTTTAAAGCCTCTTAGCCTCTCCTCTGGTCTCCACTTCATCCTGGAGATCAGGAGGTTTCCCTAATTTTAGCTGAGTCACCCAAGGTCCCAGTTGTTTTCTACTTTATTGATAACAAAACCACAGAGGCATTCAGATCTAGAGTTCGAGGATGGTCCCCCACAGACTCTAAAATCCCCCTCTCTTTGTGTGTCGGGTAAACACTGCATGTACTTTTTCTTAAAACGGAGTTCCAAGAATTGAACTCAGGATGTCCTACTTGCAAGGCAAGCACCTTACCAACTGAGCCATCTCCCAGCCCTGATGGTCTCTTTCTAAAATGATGGAAACCTGCAGTAAGTTAAAACAGGAAGTGCTGGAGAGATGGCTCTGTGGGTAAAAGCACACAGTGCTCTTGCAGAGGGCCTAAGTTTCAGTTCTTAAGCATCCACATGGAGTGGCTGCTGCAACTCCAGCCCCTGCAGAATCTGGGGACCCCTTCTGGCTTCCCCAGATACCTGCACTCACCTGCACATACTTAGACACAGAGATGCATACGTACTCATAGCTAAAAAGAAAAAAAAAAAACTAACAAGGAAAGCTTTAACACACTGCGAAGATGCTGTGGTTGTCTGAATGAGAAATGTTCCCCCATAAGCTCAGATACTTGTATACTTGTCACCCCTGGTGCCACTGTTTGCAGAGGTTGTGGAAGTACAATTCCCATTCTCATTCTCTCTCTCTTTCTGACTCTCTCTCTGTCTGTCTGTTTCTCCCTCTGTTTCCCGATCCAGCTGTTATGTCTCCTGCCATTACAGACTCCACTTCTGGAATGAATCATAAGTCAAAATGTAAACTCTGTCCCTTTAAGTGAGCTCAGTCATGGTATTCTGTCACAGCAGCAGAAAGGTCACAGATACAGATGTGCCCTCCAAAGCCAGCCCAAGCAGGCACAGAAAGTGCTCTGCGCTTTATTTGTTAAAGGGCTGTGTCCTAAAGTCACTAAAATAAGGCAGTAGCTATAGTGGAAGAACTTACGTCTACCAGCTCAACTGAGCTCCAGGGTGTGGTTTCCCGACATTGCAACTCCTATTTGCAAAGGCTTAATAAAATAAAGCTGAAAAAGCCATTTCCACTCTAATGGCGATCCCCTCTCTACAGACTCACACTATAGGAAAAGGTCTTAAATCTACACTGGTCTTCCCCTTGGCCATTTTATCTGGCCTTGGCCTTTCCGTGCTCTCTTTTCTAAGCAAATCGTGAAATTTAGGACTAAGTTCTGTTTATTTAAGATATACATTTTGTACTTTGTTTTAACAGAAAGTCTTATCTTTAAAATATGAATTTAGGATTGCTTGGCTGTACAGATAATTTGAGGTAATAAACATATAATAAAAAGAGTGACATAAGACCATTAATAAAGCCGGGCAGTGGTGGTGCACACCTTTAATCCCAGCACTTGGGAGGCAGAGGCAGGCGGATCTCTGAGTTCGAGGCTAGCCTTGTCTACAGAGTGAGTTCCAGGACAGCTAGGGCTACACAGAGAAACCCTGTCTTGAAAAACAAACAAACTAACAAAAAGACCACTAGTAAGCCAGTCAGTGAAGAACTTCAAATGAAAGGTGTAAGATCTTATTTTATCTATATTTTAGTGTGTAAATATGCACAAATATGTACCTTAGGTCTACATGTAAACTTCTATCTATACTTGTGTTTGTATGTTATGTACATATTACCTCATTGATATGGGAAATTTTTCACTTATAAAGTTAACTTAAACACTTTTATCTCTTTACATTTACTTGCTTATTTATGGGGACGGGGGGGGGGGGGGGGCGGGGAGAGCACAGCTACAGTGCACTGCAGTTACAGGGTCTAGCTCAGGTTGTCAGGCTTGCCAAGGAATAATTTCACTCGCTGGGTTGTCTTGCCCATCCCTAAATCCTTCTTAAAAATTGAATAACTTTGAAAATGGTAATATTTAAGTTTGTATGGCTTATAAAGCTCTAAGTTCATGCTGCGATAAATTAAATACCACGTGTGGTGGTATATGCCTATAATGCCTGCACTTGGAAGGAAGAGGCAGGACCAGTCAGGAGTTCAAGGTCTACATGAGGTCCTGTCTCAAAACAACTACAGAGTCATCTATACCGAGCCAAATCATGGTCACCTGAGGTCTGAATCATTCCTAAATGAATTAAAATAATAAAACATCGTTGATCGTATGTCTAAATCTTACATGCTTTAACATTTTATTACTTCAAACAAGTTTAAATATATTGGACCTGTTTCCACATTCAAGGGTTGTTAGGTGATCAGCTCATACTTTATAGATGTTGTAAGCTGGTCTGTACAAGGCGCTGGCACAGGACTGCTAAGGGTAATGACTGAAACTCCAAGTAAAAGGGGAACCGCTGTCTCAAAGGAACGTGGGGTGTGTTTTACAAAGGAAGTTATAAATACGGGGATATATTTTGAGACAGCTCTTGCTCTGCAGCCCAAGCCATCCTGAAAGTATGTTGCCTGTACTGCATTCAAACTTAATACATCCCCCCTCCTGCTCTGCCTCCTGCCTGCTGGCATTACAGGCATGTGCTCCCATACGAGGCCAAGAAAAGGTTAATTATATTTAGAGACTCCTGTGTGGCTAAGTTGAAAAGGACAAAGGGCCGGAGAGAGGGCTGAGCAGTTGAGACACTAGCTGCTTTTCCAGATGACCTGGGTTTGATTCCCAGTACCCATAACCACCTGTCCCTCCAGTACTGACATCCAGCGCCCTCTTCTGGCCTTCGTAGGTACAGAACAGAGACACCTGCAAACCAACCCAACCACGCACGTGCACAGGCACATACACACAGAGTAAAAAGTCAGCAGATTATAGGAACAAAAAGTAGAGAACAAAATGGAAGGTGCTAGTAGGAATAAAATTTTGCAACTACTGCCTACTGAGGAGTATGTCTTATAACAAAACCACCCGCTACTGTACTAAGAGGCTGGGATGTAGATAAAGCATAAGAGAAGCAAAACTCAACTTAAGAATGGACACCAGGTGAACACAGCCTAACAGTCAGCCCCTCCTTCTAAACTAAACCTACCTGCCAGCCACTTCCTCCCCAACACAGGATTAAATCACAGCAACACCAACCTGGACAAATCTCGCCCTGGCACCAAGTGACCAAGACTAAAACACAGGATGGTTGATCAGCAATGTCTTCAGAGAAAACTGTTCAGAGATGATGGATGAAGCTGTCAAACAAGACAAGCACACACAGCAAGGAAGAAGGGAGGGAACAAAGGAAGGAAGGGACGGAGGGAGGGAGGGAGGGAGGGAGGGAGGGAGGGAGGGGAGGAGGGAAGAAGGAAGAAGGAAAGGGAGGAAAGATAGAGTTCCTTGTGTCAGTTCTACCCAAAGCTGATCAGTTACAAAGAACAGGTTCCTTTCTTTTAAATATTTATTTTGTATGTACAGTCTTTTGACCTTTATTTTTGTTTTGTGTGTATGGGTGTTTTACCTGCATGCATGTCTGTTTACCAAGTGTGTGCAGTGCCTGTGAGTGCCAGAGGAGGGAGGGGGACCTGTTGGATGCCCTGGAACTGGACTATAATTGCTGTGAGCCACCATGTGGTTGCTGGGAAATTAATGCAGGTCCTCTGGAAGAGCGAGCCGTAGTCTTCATCACTGAGCCATCTTTCCGGACCGTTATGTGAACGTAAGTGTGCTCTGTGTCTAGGTCAGGAGAGGGTGTTGAGTCTGCCAGAACTGGCGTTATAAACGGTTGAAAGCCATCAGATGGCCACTGGCTCTCTGCAAGAGTAACAAGTCTCTTCACTGCTGAGCCGTCTCTCAGCCCCCAAGGAGGAGGCTCTTTGTGCACGGTGACTTGACAGAGATTGGTGCCTCCTCACTCCAGCCTCTCCATGCGCTTTGCTTCCTTCCTTCAGGCACAGACGATTTCAGGATTTTCAGTCTTGCTGGCAATAGACGGATCCGAAACCCTAAGTACAGGGATCTGAAAGAAGGAAACGTTCTCTAGGGAATCCCATTCACACATGAGCATAGCCCAAGCCCCTGGCAGCGCCTTCCTAAGCCTGGCTTATCCCACAGCTAACCTAAGCCTGGCTCATCCCTGGCTTAACCCTTCTCATGCATATCCCTAGCCTTGGATTCCTCTTTCCCTATACCCTCAAACCCTGCTGCAGGCACAGCAATGTGAAGTTAGAACCTCTCTTCTCCCGGCTCTGGCCCTATAAACACACCTGCCTCTGTTTACGAACTCCTGTCTCCTGGACCTCAGAGTCAGTGACAGCGAGTAAACAAGGTCAAGATAGCATGTGCTCTACATGGTCCCTGTGCCCTCTTTCTTCCTGATTACTGAAGAGTTTTCTCAATCCTGAAGGAGCTAAGCTTTGGTGAAAACTTATTTTCCTTAAAATTTTAGTGACTTATTTATTGTGGTTCTGAGTACATGCTTGTCACAGCATACATGCAGCAGTCAGGGAACAACTCTGAGGACTTAGTTATCTCTATGCACTTTTATTGCGGGCTACAGGGATCAAATAAAGGTTGCTAGGCTCTTGCAGCAAGCACCTTTACCCTCGGAGCCATCTTATAGGCCTCCCTTTACATTTTTATCGTGGCAGATGAAATGATCAGTCAAGGTCATGATCTTAAACTCCTCTGTCCTTTCAACAGATACCTCCAAATCAAATTCTGAAAATATTGAGATCTCTAGAGGGCACCTGAAAGTTTGGAAGACTTGTATCTGTATAAATGTATTATAATTATAATAATTATTATTATTATGTATTCCAAATGGAATGAGATTCCTGGAATCAGATACATCTTGAAAGCTTCAGTCATAATTGTGACGATAAATTCTTTGGATTTTTACAGAAACAGCCAAGTCAGTTATGGCGAAACACGCCCATGTTCCCAGTGGTCAGGATACTGAGACAGAGGATCTGCTCCAAGTTCAAGGTCAATTTGATCTAGATGGTGAATTCCAGGCCAGTCAGGCAGCTACACTGCAAGCAAGATCCTGTCTTTTAAAGAAGTTGTCCATAGCGAAGCTCAATTTATTCTGATCCCTTCTCCCTCCCTCTTCCTCTCTCTATCTCTATCTTTCTATCTCTATCTCTATTTTTCTATCTCTATCTCCCTTCTCTCCATCCCTTCTGCCCACCCCCCTTTACCTACAAGCCCAACAGGTTGTGTCTTCCAAGAAAAGGTTGTGGAGAGAATGAAAAGAATTCTGAAAGCTAAAGTTTTGCTTTAGGGGTATGTTTTATTCTTCAAACCTCATAGATAGAAAAAAAATCAATCAAAATAACCTAATAAGTGGATCCTATAATAATAAGCACCAGGCATGCCCTCCCTGAAACCATACAAATCTTCGTATCTCTTAAGGCACATTTTGAAACTTTTTGCACCTTGCTATATAGACAGAGTACATTAAGTTCTTCTTAGGCCAGTCTAGTAGTGAGAATTAAGTTCATCGGCATCGGCGAATTCCTTTATAAAAAGGGCCCACAAGGGTCAGGCTGCCTGTTCTACCTGGAGAGCACACTGTAGGATAGATACCTACTAAGTCATGGGGGAAGGAAAGAATGTACCGAAGGTACTGTATGAACATCCCATGGATCTTATTCCCAGCCCTGGACACCACTAGATAAAGAGCCTCAGTCAAATAACAAATTATTCTCCCCCAGCTGTTTCCTCCACTCCTGCCTCCTCTCCCCCCACCTTTCCTTCTCTCATAAGTTGCCAGTCATAACTGTTGTGGGTTTGTATATGCTTGGCTCAGGGAGTGGTACTATGAGAAGGTGTGGCCTTGCTGGAGGAAGTAATGTGGGCGTGGGCTTTGAGACCTTTCTCCTAGCTGCCTGGAAGCCAGTCTTCTCCTGTTTGCCCTCAGAACAAGATGTAGAACTCTTAGCTCCTACAGAGCCATGCCTTCCTAGGTGCTGCCATGCTTCCTGCCATGTTGATAATGGACAGAACCTCAGAACCAATAAGCCATCCCCAGTTAAATGTCCTTAAGAGTTGCCTTGGTCATGGTGTCTCTTTACAGCAATGGAAACCCTAAGACAACTGTAATGTTAATTTTGATTTCTTAAGAAATTCTTATGAAGTACCCTATCTCACTATGTAGCCCAGACTGGCCTCAAACTTGCAGTCTATCTGCCTTCTAGTGCTCGGATTAAAGGCATGTGTCATTAAGCTCAGCTTCACCTAATAAGCTCTACTATAATATCTAGAATGAACTCACACAAAAAGAGATTTATTGTGTGGTTCCAAATTACAGAAAGCAGTTCCACTATCAATATCAAACTAGCAGTTAAGGGGACCTTGTGGGGAGCTGAGCTCCACATATACCTAATGCAGCTCTTATTCATCTGTCAATCACTTTCACAACATTACCTTAAAACACAACCCACAGGCTCAGAGATGCCTAGAGCACTTCCTGCTCCAGGAATCTGAAGCCCTCTTCTGGCGTCCATGGACACTGCACTCACAGTGGCATAAATTCATACAGACATACACAGATATACACACACATCTTTAACTTTAGCACTCAGGAGGCAGGAGCAGGCAAATGCAGAATTCCTGACTAGTTTTGTTTGCAGAGTAAGTTGCAGGCTGGCCAGGGCTACATGGTGACATTCTATCTAAAAAACGAAAGAAATAAACGACCATCCACATCTCAAACCCCCATGACCCTCAACCCCACAAACATTGAAAAAAAAAAGTAATTAATCTTTCCTAATTCTTAGATGATAAGACACCCCTCCATGTTGTTCTCATCACCATCCCCTCCTCAAAGCTGTCCATTTCCCCACCTACCTCCCTTTTCCAAAGCGGGGGAAACGCTGAGATCAGTCGGAAAGTCTTTCTGAGAAGAGTGGTCTCGCCTTCTGGGTCTGCTCCAGTCGATTCAAGATGAACTGGCTCGTATCAATGAAGCGCTCGACGCAGTTCACCAAGCAGAGCTCCGCCCGGCCATCCAGCCTGGGCCCGGGCTTGTCCATGCACTTCTCCCAGCAGAGCTCTGTCATGTGGTGGATGAGCAACTGCACCCTCTGCTTCTGCACCTCTGCCTCCATGAACCGCTGCAGCTGCGGGTCTGAAGATCCCAGGCTGGTCCCCCGGGAAGACCAGGCGGACTCCATGACAGCGAGCCAGGGACCGGAAGTGCCCCACCCACCAGGCGTCCTGCTAGAGAACGAGAACCGGAAGTGTCATGGCTGCCTCAGGCCCACCTAGGAAGCTTGGCCCTTTTAGTCTGCAGGCTGCTCTGCCTGGCTCCGCTTACCTTAGTAAAGATTTTTAAAGGAAATCTTAAATTAGCACTGTTAGACTCCGTAAGGCTTTCCAAATCGTTCATGAACAAGCTGATGGCAGTCAAACTCAGGCTGAATGAAGAAGACAATGGACCAAGGAAGCAATGCTTACCTTTGGTTCATCCTAAACCCATCGGCTTACATTTCCCAAGATAAAATTTGACAGACATTTCGAAGATACAGAGGATCTACAGACCATTCTCAGAAAGCGTTTCTGACTGATGCCCTCATTTGCCAAAGCCATACAAGGTGGTGCTCAATTCTATTTGGTCCTAATTTTTACCAGGTCCTAATAGATGGCTAAGTCTCCCTCCATTTTCAACCCTCGACAGTCATCATCCCTACCTTGACTAGAATATTACATCGGGTTCTGTTTGCAACATTCCAGATTAAGGGAGAAGTGGGAGAAAAATACGTGACCCAATGAACGGACACCATGAACCCATTTGTATGACTTCAGCCTCCTGCACACCTGTTGCTACCCACACATTTACTTGGTCCTGGCCTTCTAACTCCTCTTTCCTGTGGGGCATAACCACTGAAAATATGCCTTTTTAGGGATGTGAGATCTTCAGCTCTTTAACCTTTAAGAAGATTTTGGTTAAAAATGGGAAATAAAGAAGGATTGAAAATGTCACAATGTTGGGAACAAGCAAAAGAAACTCATTCTAAGTACTACCATTTCATTTCCAGACTCCATTTAAGCACAGGGAGAAACTAAATTCAAGGTCCAGGGCCCCAGGGGGAGCTGGGGACTTCTCTATAGCTGAACTGCTTCTGTTGTAAATAGTTGTCTGAGTCCTGGTATCTCAGATACAACTTGTAAGGAGACTTTTGTCTGAGACCAGTTATCTCAAGGACAACTCCATCTTGCTGACAGGGTCAAACAAGTTCATATTCTCAGGCCTGGGAACGAACACATATCCTACTTCTCCAAATATTTTCTTAATTGTCTTTTAACTGGTAAAGAATATAGAAACTGATGTTATCTAAACCAAGGTGCATAAGTTTTATACCCCAACTAACTACATGCAGCTGGCCCACTCCTTTACCCCGTTATCACTCTGAGCTCAGGACCTAATGTCTAGGAGAATGCATTAAAGACCTTGAAGCCAGGTACTCTGGATACAGTCCAGTCTCCAATGGGAGACTTGCTTAACCCCTTGATTTATGTTCCCATCTTTTAGAAATGTTGTACAGTTTCCTTTCTGGGATGCAGTTCAGATCCAGAGCTGGCTGCCCCAGTGAGCACTCGGAAAATAAAGCTTTCATTTTTAAGCTTCCATATCTGAAGCTGGTTTTCTTGGTTTCCACTCTGAACCCCCACAGTTAGAAGGCTGGAGATGGTTCAGATGTTTAAAACAATTGAAGTTCTCCCAGGGGACCCGACTTAGTTTCCAGCACCCACATGGCAGCTCACAACTGTCTGTATTCTAGTTCCAGGGGATCTGACACCATCTTCTGACCTCCGTGGACACCAGGCATGCAGATGGTACATAGACATACATTAGGAAAGCACTGGAATATGTTTTTAAAAATTTGAAGAAAAAGTCACAAATTCTTCAGTCTGTGGAAATGCAAGAGACCCAGTTAGGTAGGTTGGATGCTATAAAGGCGAGAAATACAACCACCCAAAGCCTACTGCTCTACTGTTGGCTGGGATGTGTAAGTAATTACCAGTGACTCTCTCAGGCTGTTCCTCACCAGCTCTATCTTCCTTATTGCTGTAAGGAATGTCAGTTTGTTTAAACAAACAAAGAACCACAAAACTCTATGGATCAAAGACTGGCCCTGAACTTGATAGGCAGCCTAGGTTGGTACCAAACTCTTTTCTTTGTGGATTGGATATTTTCTATATTTACATTTCAAATGTTTTCCCCTTTCCAGTTCTCCTCTTCGGAAACCCCCTATCCCATCCCTCCTCCCCCTGCCTTTATGAGGGTGCTCCACCATCCACCCACCCACCCACTTCTGTCCTCCTGCCCTGGCATTCCCCTACTCTTAATCCCCCACTTCTGTCCCCTCCAGTGCTGGGGTTACAGGTAATTCCCACCACTTGTCAACGAACAAGAGACCCTACTTTTAATTTTCTGCAGCAGTGCTGGTGCCTGAATCCAGGGCTCCTGCATGCTACACAGCACACCAGCAATTGAGCCACATGACCAACCCTTTCAATCTATTTACATCTGTAAAACTGTAAAACTGTAAAACCAACAACTTTTGGGTATCATTTGGGAACTTCCTCTGGGCAATTAGAATTCTTGTTTTCTCCTGGGAGACTCTCCTCATTTTGGCTGGGGACAAATGTTTGCTTTTTTTTTTTCTGTTTTTTTTTTTTTTTTTTTTTTTTTTTTTTTTTTTTTGTTCTCCCACAAGGTGTGCCTTGGCTGGCCTTCTCTGGTTGCTACTTATGCACGGACACAGGCACTTGGCAATCACTTTTACTCGTGTGAACTTAGTGTGTGCCTTGCTCACAGTGGCTCCTTAGTAAATGCTTACTGATATGTTTATAAAAAGATAAAGAAGTATAAGATATGTTTTGTGGGGCTGTGGTGAGGTATGGGGGAAGAGGGTGTGGTGGACCTATGCCAATTACCCCTGAGGGACCAGTCACATGAGTTAAGAGGGTAGTAGAGCCAGAGAAAGGCAGAAAGAGTAGAGAAGTAGAGGCCAGCCATGGCCACAAGTGTGTGGAGAGAGGGTTGGGGGAAGGGGAGAGCAAGAGCAAGAGCAAGAGAGAAGCAAGAGGGAAGCAAGAGTAAGAGAGGAATGAGGGGCCAAGCAGCCCTTTTATAGTGGATCAGGCCTACCTGGCTATTGCCAGGTAAATGTGGGGTTGAGTTTAGACAGAATGCTAATACTTATGGGATGAATAATGCATGTATGAAGTATGAGGGGCATCTCATAATATCTTGCTTTTATTGGACTTCCTAGGTGGTACTGTTTAACAATGGGACTCTAATTGGCTTGAGCCATGAAAGACATTACTTATGGGATCTTGTGATCTGTGTGTCAATCATTTATCTGTAAAAACTTGTTTCAGTTCTTCCTTATGTAGGTAGTAGGGAAGGAAATTTATGGCTATTTAGGACTTTTTAATCTAGGTTATTTTTGACAGACCTGGAATTTGGAAGGTATCACTTGGGGCCTCAATTTACAAATGGAAAAAATCAGGTGTAATGGTCTCTGTCCGTAGGGGGAGAGTTTGGGGTATGCTGACACATTGTACCCTGTGGGAAAGCAGGTGAGCCCAGTCACAGGGAACCACTTTCCTCCGACCAGGATATAGAACTGGCTGCTGACAGAAATGGGTCTCATGCAGGGTTCCATGAGAGCCTCTGAAGAAACAGCAACAGAGACGACAATGTTGCAGTGACAACTGAAGCACTGTCTCAATCAATGGATGTGTGAAGTATTCTCTTATTAGCCAGTGCTCTAGTAGGGGAAACCATTTTCTGTGAAATGGAACGAAGAGAACAGCGGTGGTCATGGGCAGCCCAGCCTCTTTTGCCTTTCCCTGCTGGTGAGGAGACCATTTAATTTGCACTAGAGTGCCAGCCAGCCCTGTAAACCTCAGCTCTTAGAAGTAAACCCAGCCCATCTAGGTTGCAAATGAGTCTCTCCAGCCCAGAGAGTCTGGAGACAGGGCCACCACCCTCTACTTTCCACGTGAGCCCCCAGGCAGCCCTTCCTGCCTTACCTGGCTCCTTGCTCCCAGTCAGAGCAGAACAGTGACTGCTCTTAAGTTTCCTGGCATCAGTGGCTTGGCTGCTGCATATACAGTCTAAATGGAGCTGAAATGCAGCAGGCCTCCTGGGGGACTTTGTTCCCTGTCACTAACAGAGCCTCTTCTGGAAGACAGCATCCTGGCCCCCTGTTGTTTGGTTGGTTTGGTTTTTTAGCAGGGCTGTAAATGGGCACATAGGTGCCCTTCCATGCTTTGCAGGTAGGAGAGTGACTGGCTGCTCAGCAGGTCTTTGTTGACATCTTTGTGAGTTCATCACCCTTGGTGAGTGAGGTGAGCTAGCAGGGACTGGTAAGGCCTTTGGTCAGCTTGCAGATGTCCTTCTGCAGATTACCCTGCTCTTGGTTCCAGCCCTCTCTGCTACTACTGTGCAACTCTCCTAACCTCCCTCTGCTCAGTAAACCATGCCATTCCCTCTGGAAGCACAGGTCAGTGTCCACCTCATGACTTAGAGTAAAACCTGCTGATGTGTCCAGAATGGCTCTCTGGGTTGTTATTCTGAGGAAACACTCGGGGGGCTTCTGGAAGCCCTTCTCATAGCTCTTCCCACACACAATTGTATTATAGGTGATCGACCACCTCTGAAGAGAACTGTACTTTACTCTTCCCAGTGGCACACCTGTGGCTCTCTCAAAAGACAGGTGCTTTTTGTGGGAAGGAAATGACGAGAGAGCAATTTCATAGTAAGGCTTCAGTGAGCAGTACTTCCCAAGAGCAGAAGGTCATAACAGGGAGAGCGGAAACTTTTGCGTTACTGAGGAAGAACCATGAGACAAGATGGGTGCAAAGTAGGGCTGGGGAACACACCTCTGGCAGGCAAGGGGTAAGAGCTTACAGCACACCAATCTGATGGCTGGTGCTGGAACTGGTCATGTAGTACTCTCTTTTCTGAGGTTTATACCAACACCAAGAAGCACAAGAGCAGAAGACCCCAGTTGAGATTTAGGTGGCCCCAGTCTGAGGTTTCAGGTCCCACAAGTTTGGTGGCTTCATGGCTCCTGCTTTGGATTTCTGACTATTCAAACCATGCCAACTTCCCTAGACACACAGCTGTTGAGGCGGCTCTCCCTGGGTGTGACTCTTCTGTGTCTTCCCCAGAGCATGGTGTCCTGAGCAGTATCTCACGCCGAGGACTCCCCCAGACTTGGTCTGTTGGAGAAGCAGCATACATGAGTCCAGGGAGTTCCTCCTATCCAGAGGCAGACAAGCAAGGAGGGGCAAGGGTTGTAGGTTCTGCAAGAGGTGGGAGGCTTCAGAGGAGGGCACCAGGGGCAAAACCTCCAGGGAAGAATAGTCTGTGGACAGTGAGAAGGGGCCCAGGATGTCAGGTTGAGGAAGTGAACAGCGGAGGTGGTATGTCCTGAGGCGGAACCATAGGAAAAACCAAAAAGGGGGACCAGGCACTTGAGCGGTGAGCTCAGCCAAGATGAGCCCAAATCAACTCAAGAAATGGGAACAAATTATCCAGTGGCCTCGAGAGCGCATACTGTGTGTGCTTAGGTTGATTCTGGAAGGTGAGCCAATTTGTGGCTTAGATCCTCCTGAGCTGAACTTGGCCTTTGAACAGTTCCCCTTCCTGCACCAGGTCTCCTCCCATACCTCCTCCCCACACTCTGTACTGAAACTCAGCGCGGTTTGAGAACAAACTATTAAGAGAAGGAAAGTTAGAGGAAGAAGAGCCACCCTCCTAGTCACAGCTGGCAAAACCCAGGGTAGATGCTGGTATGCTCTGTAGGCAGGTTTACTACCAAGTGTCTTCCTTTCATTGAGGGCCAGAGTCAGACTGTATGCCGGTGGGATCCTGTTTTCTATCTGAAAGCAGGGGTGGGTTGTGAGGAGTGAGCAAATACCATTTGTGTTTGTGGGTGTGTGTGCAAGTATTTTTAAACAAAGCCAGAACTGAAGAGTAGAGTGGAGAAGGCAGGTTTTAGGCAGGAACTGTTGTAATAGGAGAAGCGGGGCTTTGCCACAGATTTCTTTTTCAGTGTCAAGATTGAACATAGCTTTTCGTACGCTAGGCAAGTGTACACCACTAAGCCGTATCCACAGTCCCCCCTGTCAGTGGAGCTAGCCTCTGTTATAACACACCATGGGCAAGTGGAGGTCAGTTAACAAAGAGCGGGTGTGTGGAAGGCACTTACCAGAACTGAAACATGGAGTCAGGAGTTCTTTCTACTTCTAGGATTCCTGCTGAAGATGGACAAAGGTGATGAGACATGGAGGCGAAGAATCTGACCACATACTGAGGGTAATCAGACAGATATCATGAGGGGGGGGTCTTTCAGTGGGGTACAGATAAGAGCTTCAGGTTCAAATAGAGGATGAATTTGGTCAGATGAGGGAAAAGAGGATACGTAATCGAACAGTCCCAAGGAGAGTGGTCCTGCCCACCAGCACCTTAACTCTAGCCCTGTGAGGTAGCTTACCCTCTAAGTGATCACTTCTGCTCCAGTGTGACAATTGTGGATAACTGCCCTCATCTGGGGTGGGGATGGGGTGTCTGGCTGGCTGCCTTGTTCTCCTTAGACTCTAAGGAGACTGAAAAAGCTCATGAATTTATCACGAGTCAGTGAATCCTGGTGTTTTAAAACGACAAACGTGTCCAACTGTACTTCACTGTACTTCACTGACAGTTCACTCAGAACAAGATGACTCAGTTCCAGGCCTTCAGCTTTGAAGGGAGATATTAGACAGGCCCTCCTCCAGTGATTAGCATGCCATCCTGCAGAGGTGATCAAGTAAATGAGACAGACACACAGACAAAGGCAGAGATGCCAGGCCTCCATACTGCATTACAGGTTTTAAAAACAGCTGCCAAGAATCTTTTTCAAGGTCACCAGACCCCCTCTTCTGTCTCCTTCTCCATGTGACCTCAATGAATCAATCACTTCACCGTATGTTTAAATGATGTGTTGGGATAGGTGGCCTGCTAGGCTGCCAGAATCCAAGTTTTGTTTTAAAAACTGGTCCCATCACATCCTTGCCCAGCCTCTAGAAGTAGTTGCTAAGAGACAGTGTAGCAGGCCCAGGGTGCTGCAAGACCTTGGTGGTCTGACCGTGGCTCCCACTCTGTAGGTCTCCTGCAGCTACTACATGAAGCACCATGAACTGGGTGGCCTAAGACACTTCCATATTTCTAGGAGCTGGAACCTAAAGCCATGATGTGGGTTGTCTGCTAGAAGAATCTCTTGGCCATTTGTATTAAGGTAGCATGTCAGTTCCATGCTTCAAGATGTGGGTGGGTGCCTCTGTTCCTCCCAGTCTGTGGGAGCCTGGAAAAGTGTGTTTTATCTTTTGTAGTTAATTAACATTAATTTTAAAAGATTTAATTATGAGTGTTTTGCTTGCATGCATGAATGTGCACCATGTGCATGCCTAATGCCCAGGGAAGATGAAGAAAGCATAGGACCCCCTGGAACTGGAGTTACAGAGTTGTGAACTACTATGTGGGCCTGGGAACCAAACCCGTGTCCTCTGCAAGAGCAGCAAATGCTCTTAACCACTGAGCTATCTCTCCACCCAAAATTGCATTTTTAAATGTCTAAGGCCCATGATACCCACAGTAACTGGATCCTGACACATACATACTGTATTGTCTCTCGTGACTGACTCTGAAATGGGATAGACAACATAAAGTGGCTGGCCCTAGGGAATTGTGTGCCCTCTGAGAAGGGGTGTGTGTGTGTGTGTGTGTGTATGCATGTGTGTATGTGTCCCTAGGGAATGGTGAGCCCTCTAGGAAGGTGTGTGTGTGTACATGTGTATGTATGCATATGTGTGTGTGTCCCTAGGGAATGGTGAGTCCTTTAGGAAGGTGTGTGTGCATGTGTATGTATGCATGTGTGTATGTGTGTGTCCCTAGGGAATGGTGAGCCCTTTAGGAAGGTGTGTATACATGTGTGTGTGTCATACACATGCTCTGTGTGCACCCACATGTACGCTGATAAGACTTCTCTGGATTGGCAGCATATATTGATGAACGTTCTGTGGAGAAAGTGCTGAAAACCCTGGTTTTCTACTAACTCTTATCCAGAGAGAGGTGAACAGATGTCTATGCACACCATCAAGGACACCAGTGACAGAACAAAGATGCAATTCCACCCAAGTCTAGCCTGGTGAGCCAGGGAGTTTATTGGGCTTATTCACACCATCACAAAAGCTCCACTCAGACCTTGGTGGTAACCTCCTGGAAGCTGCATAGGAGACTGCCCTTTTAGTTATATTGCTCCTACAGAGGCCACAGGAAGCTGGGAGTACCTGGAATCTCACATGGGAGTATGATGTCCCCCACCACATATACCCCTCCCCCAATGGAACTTCTGCATGCCTGATCTATAGAGAAACTGCCCTTGTTCACAGCCATAAGGATAGAGTCTGTGAGCAAGCTGAATGTACAGGAGGTGGGCAAGGGCTCCTTGGCACAAAAGAGCCCTTGCCTGTGAAGCAAGCCTTTCAAAAACAAACATCTGGCCGGGTGTGGTGGCACACGCCTTTAATCCCAGTACTTGGGAGGCGGAGGCAGGCAGATTTCTGAATTCGAGGCCAGCCTGGTCTACAAAGTGAGTTCCAGGACAGCCAGGGCTATACAGAGAAACCCTGTCTCGAACCCCCCCCCCCAAAAAAAAACCAACCAAACATCTGTAAAATAAAGGGGAAAGGAAGTAGCTTGTGGGTGGGTACTTGTCTTTGTCAGTGCTCTATCGCTTTGAAGAGACACCATGATCACTGCAACTCTTGTAAAAGAAAGCATTTTATTGGAGGCTGGTTTACAGTTTCAGAAGTGTAGTCCATTATCATCATAGTGGGGAGCATGGTAACAGGCATGGCAGGCTTGGTGCAGGAGAAGTAGTTGAAAGCTACATCCTGATACACAGGCAGAGAGAGAGAGAGAGAGAGAGAGAGAGAGAGAGACAGAGAGAGAGAGAGACAGAGAGAGAGAGAGACAGAGAGAGAGAGAGACAGAGAGAGAGAGAGACAGAGAGAGACAGACAGAGATACAGACAGAGAGAGAGACAGACAGAGAGACAGCAGACAGACAGGGTCTGCCATGATTTTGGAAACCTCAAAGCCCACCCCCAGTGACACACTTCCTCCAACAAGGATACACCTCCTAATCCTTCCAATCATTTCAAACTGTGCCACTCCCTAATGGCTAAACATTAAAATATATGTGCCTATGTGGCCATTCTTATTCAAACCAGCACAGGAGACAATCTATGTTTGGTGGAGTCCTGGAAGGTACCTCCTGCCTCCATCTGGACTCTTCAGGTTTGCTGGGAACATGTGACTGGGGTCATATTTTGGAATTTTTTTTATCCTCAAAATGAGATCCTAGCTTATCAGCACTTCTAGATATTGCAAAGCTATCACGAGTAATACAGTGTTTAAGAAAGGAGTTTGGTACCTAGAAGATGCCTCTGTGGGCAAAGGTGTTTGCAGGAATCCCATAAAGACAGGAGGAGAGAATCACCCTTCAAAGTCATCCTTAGACTTCCCCACCCACGCGGCGGCACGCACTCATCCATAACTGCATACACAAGCAGCACACGTACACACATACAAATGATAATTATGTCCTAAAAAATAAGACACGAGCGTAAGAAAGACCAGGTTTCTCACCCCTGGGGACAGAAGGGGGAAGAAGGCTCCTTAAGGCCATGATGTCTCAAGCCATTCAATCTAGAGGGTCTGGGGGTGGGGGTGGAGAGGGAGCAGTGTAGCCGCAGCCTAGCTGGAACTGGCCTGGAAGGTTGTGGCTACCTCCTTTCCAACCCAGAGCCTGGGGCCACTGTGGAGCACTGAATGACTTTGCCATAGCAGGATCCTTACTTCAGAAACCTGTTACGGCTTCAATGTGTAGGAGCTGTGATCCCGAGAGCCTTGTAGGGTGACCATATCTAGAGATGCAGACTCTAAAGAGCTAAGTTCTAATTCAATGACTAATGTCTTTGTAAGATCTGGGCGTGGACAGGTGTGGAGGGAGGCCACGTGAAAGCACAGAAAAACGCCATCTTCAGGAGGAACCAGGCCTGTGAGCAACTTGATCTGAGCTATGCAGTTTTTGGGACTGTGAAGAAACTGATTCATGTGCTGGAAGCCCTCTGTGCTCCCATACAACAGTTTGACAGACAGACAGGCAAACAGACAGACTGCCTTTGCAAATGCTTTGCATTCTCCTTTGCTGTGGTAGGGGTTAAACCCAGGCCTTGTGCATGATAGATCAGTACTCTGCCACTGACCTCAATCTATGCCCATTCCCTTCTGCATTGTGTGTGCATATGTGCATGTACGCATGTGTGTGCTATGCATATGTGGATGTGGATCCACAAGGAGGCACACATGTATGCAGATGTGTAACTCTTGACTAGGGGTGACATGTACTGGAGACTGAACTTTTGGTGTCCTCTAGGTACCCAAAATGCAAGGCTAGCTGCGCCCAGAGCTGCAGAGAATCTGTTCTCCAGTGCTTTAGAGTTTGGGGCCTCCAGGCCAAGTCTATGCCCTACATTTCTAGACTGAGTTGCTTCTGGAGCCTTGAGCTGATTTTATGCTTGCTCATCAGTGCTGTTCTGCAGAAGTCTGTCACCCTTATCTCATTTTATCCTCTCATTGCTAGTATTCTCTTAATTTGGGTACATGTGGGGACATGATAAAACCAGTGGTAACCACAGTCCTTTCCACAGACTCACATGCATGCCTGCTGTGGCAGAGGCTGTAAATCAGACAGTCTGGAGAGGCACAAGGGACTGGGGTCAAGTTCTTGAAAACACTCAGCTCCCTTGTGAAGAGGTTCTGATCTCTACCAGGCAGGAGGGCTGAAGGGGGCCTTCTCTGGATGGGACATCAAAAGATGGAGTCAAGGTACCCTCAGCAAGCCACTGGTGGCTTTGGATGCAGCCTTCATCTGTACAACGAGGACATTAGTCAACACGATCTTTGATATTCCTCTCAGCTCAAGAACTGGGTGAACTGTGAGTGAAAGAGCCGTAAGTGTGTCAGAGATCGGCTTCCCTGTGAAGCTGTTCGTCTGGCTTTCTATATCTTCGATGGCTTTCTTTTTGATGCTGTGTGGGTGACCTGGCCAGTCCCCTACATAGTCAGTTACTGGTATCCCTCTAGGGAAACTCTCATCTAGGAATACAGACAGAGGCTAGTGGTGGGACCAGGGGCCACACAATGTTAAACACTAAACCCAGAGAAGGAAGGGAGATCCAGCCAGGGAGTATATGGCCTTGGATAGTGTCCTGTTCAGTTGCTAGGATCAAATATCTTGCACTCTCTGGGTGGGGACTCTTCCTGGCCCCTTAGCATGTGTAGTGGAAGAAGCTTGTAGCAGCTTTGACTCTCAGAGCTGGTGCTTTGCCCGAACAACTCTCACTGGAGATGTTTCTCCTGACTGTCTCAGCCTAGGCAATGTTTCCACTTTCTTGGCCACTGTAGCTCCCATGAGAATTCTCTTAGGTAGCCTCACTTGCCAATATGGAAGAACTGATAAGGCCTGAAAGTGGCCTGTGGCTTCTGAGCTGGTCCAGGCAGCTGGTTCTCTGTATGTCAGGTCTCACCAAGAGATGGCTGGGACTGTGCCCAAGTCTCACAGACTCACAAGTGCCTATGGCTTTGAAATGAAATAATTTGGTTATTATGAAAGTTGATGGATAAAGAATGAAGAAGGTGGGAAATACACCTTGCTTAGCATGTCTGATGCTATGTGTTTGATTCCGAACACTGAAAAAGAAAGAGGGGAAGGAGGGTGCTTTCCCTAGGAACTGAGCCGAATGTTGGCAAATGACTCCCCAAACCACCAAAGCTGTCATCAGAACAGGAGTGTAACAGCTAGAAGGGCTCGATAGGGCGGGGTGGAAAACTAGAAGGATTACACCCAACCCCCATGGCTGCATTTTGATAATGAAATCCCAGCTGCATCTCAGTGTCGATCTGTGGTGTAGACTGAATGCTCACCCTGCAGTCCGTCGCTCAAGAGGCTGAAGTAAAAGAATTGCTGGGATTTCGAGGCCAGCTTGGGTTACATAGCAAGGTCCTGTCTTTAGAGGAAAACAGGACGACTCGGGGGTGGGGAAGCAGCTCAGTTGGGGGAGAGCTTGCACAGTGCACACAGCTCTGGGACCAAATAAACACAATGTGATGGTGCACAGCTGTGACCCAATCAATCACTAGGGAGGTGGAGGCAGAAGTTCAAGGTCATCCTTGGCTATATAGTGAATTTGAGGCCAGCCTGGGCTACTTGAGGGCCAACCAAACAAGCCAAAATAAAATACCCACACAAACCTGTACCAATAACTAAAGACATGGGATTTTAAAGATGCAAAGAGTATACACTTCTACAATACTATATATAAATTCACCACCAGTGTACAGCCTGAGTTGTGAGAGCTTCTAATACAGGAAAATCTTTCCAAAGAGTGGTGGTGATGGGTGGGAAGGGTAATCTGCTAGCGTTCTTTGGTACCTCCGGAGACAGAGGGAGGGCTCCTTCCTGGTCTCTCTGGCAAATGAGTACTTACTTCCATTTCTCTTCTCACCTGTTCTGGTCCCTGCTTAAGGACAGGGCTGTTATCTTCTCTTCCTCCCAGTTCTGAGATGATCCTATTCTGCAAGCCCCACTTCCTGGCTTTCTTCACATCCCAGCTCTTGCCCTCAGGAACCTGCCACCACCATGCTGCCCTACCTTGCTTGTGTCCTTCCTTTGGCCCTCAGATCTCCCTACCTCCCCGACAGGGACTGCCCTCTGCTGACTCCAGCCTCCTGAGAGCTCCTAGTGCTGGGATGCTAACCCCTATCACACAGCCCAGCTCTCCAGCCTCACCTCTTCCCAGGCTGACAATCTGTATCTCGGGGGCATTTTCTCCTAGATATGCAACTCTGTAGCCCAGACCACCGTCTGCTAGCTGTGTGAAATGTGTAAAACATTCTCAGTGCCACCGGGAGGCGTTGACAGTTTGTGTTCAGTTTGCCTCAAGTGGTTGTTTGCTAACCCTATGCTGTCTGATTCAACTGCATCTCGGGGGCAGGGTGTCCTTAGGTATGGTGACAGTTCACTTTCATTGTTGACTCTGTGCATTTAGAATCATGGAAACACCTCTGGCTGGGTGTACCTCATGCTCCTGTAGTCATGTCCCCCACTCCTCCCACTGTGAGCCAGAGCTCCTCCCACTGTGAGCTGTTTTTGACAGGTTATTTTGTCAACAGCAACAAGTTAACCTGGTCACAGAAGGACGAATTCACTCACTATGGACAACTTTTCTCCACTCCTTTCCCATTCTGGTCTGGACCTGCTGTTCTGAAAACCAAGGCTAACCTGTTAGCATCTGCATAAAGCCCTCAGCGTAGAAGCTTGTCTACACCCTACCAAGCCATCACACTTACAGAGAGCCCTTGCCCTCTTGAACCCAGGCTTGAACTCCAGACAAGGAGTCCATACAGCGGTACTGGGTGGGTCTTAGAGTGCCTCACTTTACACTCCTACCTCCAGGAGCAGTGTCCCTTGGCCCCGTCAGTGAAGGAAGCTGGTCACCGTGCTCACACTGGGCCTGCAGGGCAGCTCCAACCCTGTTCAGGGCCCCAGTCAGCACTGCCCACGGTGACCGCACTGCGGCAAAAGAAGGGAGTGCTCACTGTGCAGGCCTCGGCCTTCTCAAGACGTTGTCTGGGTTCATTTTTCTTTTTGGTGGAATTGCCTAAAGTTTTATTTGGAGAAGTATAAAAACTACTGAAAAGTAAAACACATAAAAACTTTATTGTAAGTATCACACACCTAGATTTGCATCAATTTGACACATTGCTGCTCACTGTGCAGAATACACCCGGTGCAGTTTGCTTACGGGACAGTCGTCAATTCCTACAGCTGCTCTTGCTCACAGGGGCTGCCTCCTGCTTACACCTCCCTGACTGTCTGCACAGTGGGCACTGCCTCACCCACTACAAGGGGCAAGGATGGGGCCAGGGAAGGTGTGCTGCCAGAAGGGCTGGTGGTGTATGGAGGGCTGCAGGCTGGCCCAGGGTGGGCAGGCCGGGGCTGAGCCATTGCTGGCCAGCGCCTGCTCTCTGCACAGCCCCACTAAGTCTCTGAAGCAACTTTTTTCTTTATTCCAATTCACTCCTTTGCCCAAGTGGCCACTGTAATGCATTCTGAGCAAAATGACCCCAGGTAGGCATCACGGGGCATTCTAGAACCTCACACCAGCACTGGATTATCTGTACTGAAAGCAGGAGTTGGGGCAGACTCTAGGCTGGAGGAGGCTCATCTCCAGCTCCCTCTGTCACTGAGATGTGAATACAAACTGAAGAGAAAAAAAACCCAGTCCATACAGAGTAGTGTGACACAGCCTTTCTGAGGTCACATGGCCTGCCGCCCTTCCCTGACGTGAGGATGAGCAGACTGCACTCGAGCTTCAGGACAGTTGTCTCTCTCTGCGGTGCTATAAAACAGCCACCGAAACCTGTAACCGTCATGCATTTGAACACGTAAGAATGACGGCTCTCCACACTGAGAAATGCCCAGTAAAAAAATAAAGATAGAAAATACATGCTAATTTAATGGCAAACTTATTTGATACTACACGGCAACCATCTTGGATTTAAGGACAGTGTATGGTGGGAACCACCGTCTCCTCTTGAGAACACCTGTGCTGGGGTCTGCTTGGTCCTCAGGCTGATGTGGTGGCGGGCACATCACTGTCATACAGTGGCTGGATGTCAGTGCTGCAGCAGGAAGTTGGTGGCCACATTGAGGTCATTGTTTGAGGCCCTCAGGGCCTCCAAGGCGTCCCCTCTGGAAAATCCCATCTCCATGAGGCGGGCAACCTGCAAAGAGGGCAGAAAATGGAGGCTCAACAACACACAGCGTATCCTTAGCACCACATGTGCCTCACGTGGCTTTGTGGGAAAGCTCAAGCTTCTAAATTGACCCGAGTCAGTTCACGTCTACTCCCAAGTCAAGCCTGTAGTAAAAGAATAGGAAGTCTAGACCTGGCAGCACAAGCCTATGATCCCAGCACTTGGAAGGTAGAGGCAAGAGCGACAGGAGTCCAAGGTTATCCTGGGCAATAGAGGGACTTTTGAGTCTAGCCTGGGGCTACATGAGACCCTATCTCAAAATACAAAAAAAAAAAAAAAAAAAAAAAAAAAAAAAAAAAAAAAGAAGAGGGGAAGATGAGGCTCAGCTGGTAAAGTCATTTGCTTTGCAAGAGAGGGCCTGGGCTTAGTTCCCCAGCACCCCGTGTAAAATGCCAGGTACAGTGGACTATATTACAAGGATGATGACTGAGGTTGTCCTCTGGCTGACTCCTCTCTCTTCCCTTTCTGTCTCTCTGGAAAAAAAAAAAAATCAACAAAGATCCACTTCCCCCAACCAGCAAAGGTGACTCGTAGTAAACCTTTCCAGTGTTTTCTGTGCACAACTAGGAAATCTCACGTGACCTTTGCCGGCTTAGTTACATGTCTAGGTGCTCTGACAGAAAGTGACTTATGGGAGAGGTAAGGAGGCCACAGCGCAGTCAGCAGTGGAGTTGTGTGGCTGGGACTCTGCACCTCTTGGGTCCAGGAGACACCATGCTGGAGTCAATTGGCTTCTTCCTGTTTCCCTTTTTGTTCAGTCTGGGGACCCAGCCATGGGAGGTGGTGCTCATACCACAGTGGACTCTCTCCTCAGTTAAGTCTCTCTGGAAACATGCCTGAAGACACACTCAGAGAGGCCCTATTAATGCCCTAAATGTTTCTTAATTCAATCATGCTAATAACCAAAATTAGCTGCTACATAAAACACACAAGGAAACGGGGCTTCGAAGGCCCTGATGCAGTGGGGTGCACTGGGGCCAGGCTGTGAGAACTCCAGAGTAACAGCCACACTCTGTCTCATGGGATCTGGTGGGGAGGAGTTGGGACATCAGGTGCGCACATACAGGCCACCAAGTGCACACCTAGCGTCTTCAACTGTCACCAGTTAATTGCCCCTTAGACAGTGACCAGTCTTCCTACTACTCAGAGTACATTCATGAGGTTGTAAAACCAAGGTTTACAGAGCATCTCCAATACTGCTAGCTAGGCGTTAACACAGGAGACCGTGGTAGACATTTCGTATTCAAGCTAGAACATTCCACTCCTCTGGCTAGGGATGTGTCTCAGTTGGTAAAGTGCTTGCCTAGCATAGAAGACATAAGTTCCTTGTTCCTGGCATTGCTGCACACACTACCTGCTCAGGTGATGATACTGTGACTTAGCCAGACTCCTGCCTGCCTGTAGTGAAACACCACAGGGACAATGCCAAGCTCTGCTGCCAGCTCAAGCAGTAGCTGGACCTCCATGGACCACAGCATCAGTGACCTGGGAGATATCTTCTCAGGCATCCCTCCCCGTGTAAGCAGGACGCCTTGAGAGTGTTCTCAAGGTAAAGTCTTCTAAATGAGTGTACAGTTTTACATCCTACACTGCTGTGGGTTGGGTCTGGTTGGGTCTGGTCAGTTTTTGTCATGAATACTCTTGGCTGGCAACTTCACTACATCTGGAATTAATTAAGACTCAGATGGCTGGGCGCACCTGTGAGGACTTCACACTGAAATGATCTGAACGGGGAAGATCCACCTTTGATCTGAACCACCCTCTGCTGGCAGCCCATGCAAAGGATGTGGGAGAAGGAAGCTGGCTCTCTTTGTCTGCTTGCTTAAGAACAAGACTTGCTGCCAAGTCTACTCTTCACTCACATTAGCCTAGTTCTTCATTTCTTTGGTATTGGGGTCTATACTGGTCTTCACTGAAGATGAGAGAGATATCCAGCCTTGTGGACTAAGCAACTACTGGATTCTTGGACATTCAGTGGCAGACAGCCACTGTTAGATTAGCTGGACCATAGCCTATTAATAGGTTTTCCTTTCTACATAATTCATAAGTATGTGTGTGCATATATGCATACATATTCACATCTGTGTAAACATTCATACATACATGCATACATTTTATGAGTTCTGTTCCACTAGAGAACCCTGAAGAATACATATGCTCTCAGGGCATGTTTTTCGCTGTCCCAGTAAAAGTGCTCAGCTTCTTTGGAAATGCCACTGGTTACTTTAACAACCACTCCCTTTATGTCTACAACTTTCTACATTACGTTTTAGTTTTCAAATCCTGCTCAGCTTTGCATTCCCGATTCTCACGGAAAATATGGTGAGAAGCAGGCAGGAGAGGCTGTGCTCCAGCTTGGGTGCCATGTTATACTGAAATATCTCCACCAAATTAACTAGCTACTTTACAGTTAGCTTCAACATCCCAGGACTGGGACAAAGACAAATTCTTTGCCAAAATGTAACAAATTCCCCCTGGCCCAATTCAAGAGTAAACTCACAGCCTGGCCTTCACTGCACCCCTACTGGTATTCCGACCTTCTTTTCTCCTCCAGAATCACCCTGTAAGCTCTATCTACAGAATCTGAAGCTTTCTCTAGCTCAGTCTCCAAACTCTGCCCATAAACCAGCTCCATACACTTAGGATTTAGTCACAGCAGTGTCACTATTTTTAGTACCAAGTTAACGAGCTTTCTACAACTGTGGCCAGATCACCCAACAGAAAGAGCTTAGAGAAGGACAGGTTTACTGTGGCTCGTGGCTTAAAAGGATCAGCCCGTAGTTATTGTGCCCCCACGTGTTTGGACAGGACATCATGGTAGTGCAGTGTGGCAGGCAGGAGGCAGAGGATGACACCAGGAGGGACCAGGGACAAGACACCCAAGGCCCTGCTCTCCCCCCAGGGACAAGATATTCTAGGGCCTGCTCTGCCATAGGGATAAGACACCCTAGGACCTGATCTCCCAGTGATCTGCTCCTTCTGATTAGATCCTACTTCCTGAAGAAAGCCTACGAACAGTGCTATCAGCTAGGTAACTAAAGCTTTAATGCATGAGCTTGCACTAGAATTTCACATTAAACTGTTAACACTGTGTCTCTGGACCCCAATCCTTTCTCAGTTTGTGTCATCTGAAAACATGGTACCCAAGGCAGTGTG
Source organism: Mus musculus (assembly GCF_000001635.26). NCBI lineage: Eukaryota > Metazoa > Chordata > Mammalia > Rodentia > Muridae > Mus > Mus musculus. Next base: position 122,016,760 of record NC_000080.6, on the reverse strand, counting down.
CAACTCCATGGGTGTGTGCTGGTAGGTGTGTGTGTGTTATATCTGCGCACATGGATATGAATATATACACACTTATGTAGAGAGCTATGACGTGTGAACTGGTTAGCAGGAGTCTGCTAAAAACTTGATAGTTTTCACCTGCCATACTCAGGAGAGTTCTCAAGTCCTACAGTGACCTTGTAGGTAAAAGGACGGCACATAGCTCTGCCTGTTTTCCAGCCAACTCAAAGGAGTTAGTTCTAAATGCCATCAATCATCCCTCTCAAACTTGTATCTCCCCTAAGTAGGCTTAGCAAACCTGCAAACTTCATTTGAATCATTACTGATGACAGTTTTTAGACACACCAGATCAAAGATAGAGCTCTGAGCCCATGAGAAAGTTCTCTCTGCTCAGTGGGTAATCAGCTTACCCAGTGAAAAGCCCAGGTCAGCTCAGTACTATTATCTACTCCATAGGCTGGTGCTCTGTCTCCACAGAGATGTAAATTCACAGATGTAAATTCAGTGACATCTTGTGTCAACAGGGCTATTTTGGTTTTCTCAGACTGCAAAGATTTTTCTGACATCTACAAGTCATGTGGTGCTAATCTGGTTTACATTGCCAGACACCAAAATACCAAACTTGCCATTTAATTTTTTGGAATTGCCTTTCTCCTTTCTGTTGGGACCATTTTACAGTGAGCATACTCTTACCCTTTACCCTTACCCTTTCAAGCTCCCATCAGCCTAAGTGTCAAGGGGTTGGGAGGTTTGCCAGACACAAATCATAAGGAGGGAAAAATCTGCCTGATGAAAGCAGTCTGACTAGTTATTTTCACCTTGGGTTCCAATCGTAAGGTGGCTCTCTGCAGTTATCCTGGCTGAGGAGCACTGTCTCTGGACCAGTCAGTAGTTGGACGGGTCCACTTCCTGCTGAGTGTTGCGTGTGAGCATATTTCAGGGTCTCCAGCCAGTCTGTCCCTTCCTATCCTTGCTGCCTCCCTGCACACTTCACGCAGAGTTGTAGCTCACTTTCATTTTGAGCCTGACCAGGAGCAGGTCTATATGCTGTCAACAGGCAGCAGTCTCAGGGACTGGTAAGTCATAGCTGGAGCTGAGAGCCAGCAGAGATGTCTGGCTACCACTGTAACAATGGTCCGTGATCTTTCCCTGCACTAATGACACGCGTGGGTTCCAGAAGACACAAGGACAGGTGGCACAGACCTCACTGGGCCCTCGGGTTTGGAATGGCCGAGTGGCCCTGAAGGCAAGGTCTGTCAGGAGCATGAACACCTTCTTTGTGCACAATCGCTGTGATCACTCCTTCTCAGACATGAATGACCACATGTCCACCACTGGCTTGACAATGAGTCAGGTCTTCACAGGTCTTCTCTGAAGAGTCTTCTATTGCTGAAAGTGAGCAACAGGTCTGGCACTTCAGCCACCCAGTGCCACTGGTCAGAGCTGGCTTCTATATTTATGTATTTTTCAGGGCTGAGAAGACAAGTGTGTGTTTACTGCTGACTGGCCTGGTATAGGCTTATCAGAGAGTCTGTGAAGGACCTGCCCTATGGAGCTATGGTAAAGGGAATGGTCGGGAATCCACCAGCTCCAATTTCCCACATAGCTGATGACCTTGTGTGTTACACAAGGACAATGTCTGGGACAATTTCTCCCCATCTAAAAGAGAGCCTGACATACACAGTAGCCCAAACTGAGGTTAGGCGGTCAGGCTCAGTGATGTGAGCTCCTTAAGGAAGTGGCTCAGTTTCCCAGCTGAGGCAGAGCCACCAGCAGGCCACAGAGCTGCATCCCATCATTACCAGATGCCAGGTTGACAGCAATTTGTATGGGAAACTTATGAAATGCCCCATGGAGTTTTCTAAAAAGCCGTTCCTTTAATCCTTGCTGCCCCCCCCCAGCCCACTGGGTACCTTCCTCCTGACCCACAGAGGGAACTGTCTAAACCACTGTGGAGTGTCAGCTTAGAGCACAGTGAGGCGTCCAGTCCAATGTCTAAGCCATCTTTTGCTCAGGTTTGCTTAGAATCCAACCATGGGTGATTACTGTCCCACGAGAGAGACTGTTCTGCTTGCTCTGCTCTGTCTGTCTGTCTGTCTAATTCTGAGACAAGGTTTCATAGCATAGCCCTGGCTGTATTAAACTATGTAGTCCAAGCAGGCTTCAAACTTGTGGCAATCCTTGTACCTCAGCCTCCTGAGTTCTGGGGTTACAGGTACCAGAGAAAACACCAGCTCCTTTGTAGTCTTTCACAACTATTTATTCAGTCATTAAAGTTCCCCAAGTGGAATATCCAATGGTTCTTTTCTGTGGCCGAAGTGAGGGCCTGAGACCACAGAATCTACAGGGCACCAGGGGGAGCCTCCCTCTTTCTTCCTCCCTGGGTTGGGTGTGCATTTGTGCTAGTGTCCAGTCCTCTCCCACCATGGGAGCCAGCCGACTAACTCAGTCAGCTGCCTTTCATCACGGCCCACCATAGGCGTCAGGAGCCTTACTCAGCCTCCTGTGACATGGTGAATGAAGCCAGTGGCTGGCTGACCAGAGGAAGGGAACATGGATGGAAAGAGACACGGTCACTGTCAGCTGACAACAGGTGGACTGTACTTTTCCCTCCCATGTGTTCTTCAAAAAACAGACCACACCTCGAGGGAGGAAACCGGCACACAGAGACACAGTTCTTTCCTCGTTTTCCTCGTTTTTAAATACTTTTTTTAAGTATCTCTGATGACCTGTACACTTCTACCTGCCTCGAGGTAACTTTCACTCCAAGAAGCTAGCAAAATGGCGCCTTTGTTCTCCACTCCTGACTCACCTCCCCTGTGCTACACATCAAAGACAGACACTCATCCCAAGGATTCGCAGCGGCACCTTCAGTGACAACTGCTGCTTTGCTCAACAAAGACTGTGGTTTCTTTAACTTCCCTCTAGTTACGAGTGTCAAAAACAAATGGTATTTTGGGTTTTTAACTTCCCGAATTCTGATGTTCATAGATGGAGATGCCCACCCCACCTCACAGAGATGGCGGCCCCACCCCATCCATAGCTGGACTGCCCTTCCGTGCTAGGTCACATGCACACTTGGATGTGAATGGCAGGGCCAGCGCTGCTCTGCCTCTCTATCGTGAGCGTGAGCAGGACGGTTGGCTGTTCCTGCGGGCTCCCCTCCCCCAGTGCTGCTGCTGGACTGCCCCTGTGGGAAGAGCAGCTCTTGTCTTCCTGATCTGATCCTCTCACCTCCTGGTTAACGGGGGCTCTACTGTTTACATGCTCAGGAAAGGGCCACCTCCCTGCCTACTCTTCCAGCACCGTTAGGGTTGGGTGGTCCAGCCCAGCGGTAACTGGGCTGACTAAAATGAAGTTAGAAGTGAACAGGAAGAAAGTATAAATCTTATTTATGGTCCAAGATTGTGTACCTTGCCAGGCCCCCTCATAGCATCCCCCTTATAATCTTGCGTGGGGGTTAGAGGACAACTTGTGGGAGTCAGTTCTCTCCTTCCTCCATGAGACTCTCACTCAGGTCATCAGGAAAGGTGACAAACTCCTTCCCCATATTTTTTTTTTTTCTGATTTTTAGCATGAGTGTGGTATCAAAAATACCTGGTCAAGGAAAGACGGTGCTGGCCACGGCACTCATGGCTCACAGCAGCCAGGGCCCCCTTAACATCCCAGGGCAGCGGGGGAGGGACTCACAAACCCAGCCCTAGCTGAGGAACGACTGGCAGGTCACAGCTGCGAGGGAAGAAAGTAAGTCTTCTGTCACGGTGTAAGCAGGAGTCCAGCGCCCATGCTCCGGAACCCCCGCCCCGCCCATGCTTATGCGTGTGGCCTTCATTAAACTCCGTGGATCACTGGGAAAAACCCATGAAAGTGGGACAGGGTAAGAGAAGGAAGACGGGGCTAGGGTGATCCAAATAGTTTATGTACTTTATAAAGCTGTCAAAGAATAAGTAAAAAGTATTAAAAAGAAGAAAATATGGGGGAGGCAGAGGGAAGAGGAAACAGTTCTTGAGATAGACACTTTAGTACATTTGTGTCTGGTTACAAAAAGGACATTATTTGACAGGCTTTATTTATGCTTTGATAAATTCTCATATATATAAGACCATGTTTTCCTTAGTTCAAGTTCCCTTTCCACCACTCTCCAGGCTACAGGGAGCCCCTCCAGGCATCTCTGGGGAGCCTCTCTGATCTATCCACCGTTCAGTTTGCAGCTGCTGCCCACCACTCTTCCCTAGCACGTGTCTTGCTACAACAGGGCTGCTTCTCAGTATTGTGTCCCCCACAGCTTGCCTGCAATAGACAAGCCAGTGTTTGTGGACTTGACTTGGGGCGGGTGCAGTTCTTATCAGAACAGGAAGGAGCTAGACCATCTAGAGGCATGCATGCCCTTCTTCTCTCCCTGAGCTGCTCCAGAGTCCTTCACTTCCCCGTGGTACCCTTTCTCTCTTCCTACATTGCTGTCCAACATCTCAGGGTGCTTCTTCAGCCATTCTGGGAAACAGAGCAGGACTCACTGCCCAGACCGTCTTACCCTCTTCTCTGCATGTCTGCCTAAAGGAGGCAGGTGGAGACATCTTGTCCCTTGGCTTCTTGGGGTCACCTTTAGAGACCCTGATGTGTGGCTCTAGCCTCGCCCTCTTCAATGGGAGACAAACCTGCAAAGGCGCCTGGAAACAGGATGGGTTCTGAGAACTTGTAATCTCAGACCCAGCACAGGTACAGAAGCAGCAGCGATGGTGTTACATCTGTGGCTGTGACAGGATGCCTTCACGTATGTACATTTTCTTTGAATGTGTGGCTTATGAAGTCATGGGATTCAGGCTCACAGAGACCTCTCAGTTGCTGAGATTAAAAGTGTGCACCGCCACGCCCAACCAAGACTGTCTTATTATTCTACAGTAACATGCCAAGCGTGTGCATTACAAATACAGCCTGTGAGACCCTCGATGTTCTGCACCTAATCAGGAATGTTGAAACACAAGATTTGGGAAATAGGTTAGCAAGAGAAGAGGATGGGGGTGGGTGGAGAAAGGCAGGCCGGCCTCACGAGGTCATGTCATATCACAGCAGAGAGAGGAAGAGCTATAGCTCCTTTAAAGTGAGACTGTCAGCAGGTTAACCTGACCCCTGTCATTCTGGGAGGACCAGGGAAAAATGACTCACTAAGAGGAAAAGCCTGGGGCTAGAGAGGTGGCTCAGCGGTTAAGAGCATTGACTGCCCTTCTGAAGGTCCTGAGTTCAAATCCCAGCAACCACATGGTGGCTCACAACCATCTGTAATGAGATCTAATGACCTCTTCTGGTGAGTCTGAAGCCGGCTACAGTGTACTTACATATAATAAATAAATAAATCTTAAAAAAAAAAAGACAAAAAGTCTACAGCCCAAACTGCTGTTTCCACATTCCCCTCTGCTTGCCTCAAACCGCCCAAACCAAGGTCTCGCCTGTAAAGCCGTCCACAGGTGAAGGCGCCAGAAGAACAGGACTCAGCGCTGCACAGGGGAGGAGTCACATGACAGTCTCCGCGTTTCTTTCCACCAAGATGGAGGACTATTATTGTATTCTCAAATCTGTCATTACTAGGCTCTAACAAATACCGAATTATTTAGGCTTTTCTTCTGAGTCTCTGGGATAATATTTGCCTAGGGAATTTTTGAAGATGACAGGAGAGATGAACTCTGGCAGGCCAGACGCACTGCATATCTTTAATCCCAGCAAGAGGCAGAAGCAGAAGGATTATGCATTGAGATGAGCCTGCACTTCAAGTGAGGCCCTGTCTAAAAATATAATAAGCAAATAAAAAAGAACTCTGGCTGCACATCTGTTCCTCTGTCGCCCAAACCTAACGGAGTTAGTGAAACACAAGCCTGAGGCAAGAGACTCCCAGACAAAAGGGCCGACTGACCGACTGTTAGCCCAAGGTGGCCAGTTGACAGCGCTCTCCCAAAAGCACCTGCCCAGGCCTATGGCAGGGCTGTGGGCAGACCTTCTGAGTTACAGAGCATGCCAGGACAGCAGACACTTTGGTCTGAGGCTGGCCTGGTGGTGCAGCCAGCTGTGGAACCAGTTGTGGAAGCAAGCTGCACAGGCAGAGGGATATTTCAAGTGTTATCACGGCAATGTTTTGGACTGAAACAAAATTTAAAATGCTTTTTCTCATTTGAAATAATTTCAAACGTGAAGCTTCAGAAGTTCCCTAAAAATCCTGCTGGCTCCTCACCAAGAGCAGCTGCCATGATTTGTCGAGTTGCTTCATCATCTCCTGAGCCACTGTTAATGCAGCTGGAAAAGCTGGAGTCCGACACTAATAACCTCATCCACCCACAGTCCACACCATCAGCTGACTGACTAACGGCTTTCACTGCAGACTTCTCTCCCAGCGCATTCAGACCATAGACGTCAGCTAGGTGGAGGGAGCAGCCTCCTCATTCCCTTTACCTGTAGCACTTCCTGACATTCTAATTTATGAGCAATACAGGCTTATATGAAGAAATCAGGCTATAAAGAATAAACAATACTTTACTCAGGTCCCTCAGGTTGCGTAAAGTGCTGTATTTTGAATCCCTTTCATTGCATAAATACAGTGCTTCTTTGTTCCATTATTGGTGATGTTAGTTTTGATAATTGGGTGGGACCCGATTTCTTTACTATGTGGATGTTATTGTCCTTGTGTAGCAAGTATCTTATCGATGAGGAGATAGTGTGAAAATATAGAAACAGGCAGATTTTTCACATATTAAAGACTTTCCCTTGAATTAATGTTTATTATGGTTGTAAAGCTGTGGTTTCTAAGAAAACACTGTCCTTTCTACTATCTGGAAACATGCTCTTTCTTCTACATATTTCTGTAATATTTATCTATCAGCATCAGCACAGCGATCTGAATGAGAAGAGTCTCTCATAGTCTCAGGCACATGAACACCCTGGTTCCCAGTTAGTGACACTGTTTGCGGAGGTTTAGGCGGTGAAGCCTTGCTGGAGGAAGTGTGTCACTGAGGGTGGGATCTGGAATTGAAAGCCTCACTCTGCTTCCAGTTTGTTCTCTGAGCTTAGTGCCTCTGTCTGAACACGTGAAACACAACTTCCTGCTTCTGCTGCCCTGCTTTCCACTGCTGCTAGACCTCCCCGACAGCGAGACTTACCACAGTGGAACCATGGGTGCGCGCGCGCGTGCGCGCACACACACACACACACACACACACACACACACACACACACACAAAGAACCCATGCTATGCTAATTTCATTTCTCCCTCAGTGGCAGAATTACAGCTCCTGAACCACTGAAAATTAACCAAAGAAAAAGCTTAAGACTTGTTTAAAAAAAAAAACCAAAACATAAAAGTAAAAGCCTCACAGAGGTGCTGCTCTTTTCCTACCTCCTCTCAACCCTGGGACTCCAGACCCTTCCCGCCTTAGCCTTCTACACAGCAGGATGACAGGTGTGTGTAGGGAGCTAAGGTACAAGGAGTACATGCTCCCGTGTGCGTGCGTGTTCCCACGAGCCTGCCCCTGCACAGGTCAACCTTCTGTGTCCTTCCTGAGCTACTGACCACCTAGTTTTTTGAGATAAGACCATCTTTTTGCTGAAACCCGAGTTCTGCCAATTAGGCCAGCCTGGATTGCCTAAGCAAGCCCTAAGACCATCCTATCTCTGTCGTCCCAGAACTGGGGTTACAATGTTGGCATTATTAATGGGTTCTGGAGATCCAGCTCTGGTCCTCAGGCTTGCATGGCAGGCACTTTATCATCTCTACAGTCCCCTAATCAAGCTTTTATTTCTTGCTGGTCCAAACTGCTTCAAGCCTGCAGCGTGGATTGGACTGAGTACGGGTGTCACTGGTTACCTGCTCTTCAGAAACTTCCAGGGGAGGAGATGCTCGCTGCTCAGACCGAGGTCCATCTTGATAGTTGATATTTCGTCGCTGACGTAAAGGGGGGAAAAGCCGGTTCCAATTGATCATTCCTCCCTACAAAGAGAGCAACACAGGTCAGTCAGGAAAGCAGCAGATACCTGCAGTGCCTAGGGAGCCTTCCTAGAGGCAGTCAGAGCCCCAGCTGGGAAATGAAACCACTCTCAACCAAGAGGATAAAGCCAGCCCCTGCCACAGGCACAGGAGAGAAAAGGCTCCAGGTCGTGTGAAGTGTTTTGTGTGGCTGGCACAAGGTGGCAAAAATGCAGACTAGACCTCCTAAACAGCCTCAGCCTCACGGACCCAACACTGGCCATGGCCACAGCCATATCTTAAGAGTTCAAGGTTCTGCAGGGTGCCATGGAGACACAGACATGGATAAGGAAATAAGAAGAAAGCCACTGCTTCAGACACTACCAGCCCGTGCTCTATGTACTCATTTCTGAGCGTCTGTGGTCCAAGAAGACCAGAGGCTGTAATGAAGTCTACACCCAGTGACAAGACCAGAGGTTGTAATGAAGTCTACACCCAGTGACAAGACCAGAGGTTGTAATGAAGTCTACACCCAATGACAAGACTGTAATGAAGAGGCTGTAATGAAGTCTACACCCAGTGACAAGACCAGAGGTTGTAATGAAGTCTACACCCAGTGACAAGACCAGAGGTTGTAATGAAGTCTACACCCAGTGACAAACTACAGAGCCAAGGGCAAAGGTTCACAAGCGAAGGTCACTAACTTATTGAGTCTAGCCTCTGCGGATACTGAAGGTGAAAGATAAATCCACTGTTGGCTTTAAATCTGAGGTAAAATACATGACATGGTGCTTTCTAAAAATGCCTGTTTTTGCTGTGTGCAGATCTCTGAATTTTTAACTTTAAAAGGACTATTTCTAGATGTCTTAGAGTTTCTGCAAATATATAGAAGGTGACAGTCTGAAAACTTTCCTCCTTATGAAGACCTAAAACATTCAAGAAACATACTTAACATACACACACACACACACACATATACATGTAGACACAGACACACACATGTATATACACACACGTAGACACAGACACCTATACACATACATGTAGACACACACACACATGTAGAAACACACAAATGTTCATGGCTGAATACAAAAGGGAAAAAAATTGGAAATCCTAATGTACCAGAAACAAGTAGACACTGGGAACAACAGCAGAAGCACACTGAGACTTAGCCAGCCAACCAAACAGAAAGGTCAAGAAACCAGAGGCAAACCCAAGCACAGAGGGAGCCAGGCCATCTCATGCACAGCACTGGGATGATAGCAAAACCATGAAAACGATAAGGTTAGACTTCTGTCTCTGACCACATATGAAATATGTGCCACAGATTAGACTAGGACATGGGAAGCTAGATTGTTAGAGCCTTTAGAGGATACTTCCACGTCATTGTGATAGGAAAAGATTCCTCAAACAAAAATATAAAAAAGATTGCTAAAATGATTTTATCACCAATAGAAATTTTATTAAAAGTTGAGTCGTTGTCGACTAAAACAAAATGACAGTTAATATAGACAAACTAATATTGAAAGAAAATGTCCATGAGCCAGGCATGGTCGTGCACACCTTGCTTTCTCCTTCCTTCCTTCCTTTCTTCTTTTCTTTCTTTTTTCTTTCTTTTTGAGAGGAAAGAGTTTATTTCATCTTATATCTTACAGTACATTATGAATGGTAGTCAGGACAGGAAATCAAACATGAACTGGAGGCAGGCACTGAAGAAGAAGAGGTCATGAAGGAATAGAATTACTATCCTGTGCAGACTGATTTCTTATTCCAGATGTTCAGGGAATGCACTTGCAATGTAAATCATCAGTTAAGGAAATACTCAGTGATCTTTTGCCTACTTGACAATCTGATGAAGACAATTTTTTAACTGAAGTTTTCTTTTTCAGTTTGACTCCTGTTAGACTATATTTGATAAAAAACAAAGAGAGAACAAGAGAGAGAGAGAGAGAGAGAGAGAGAGAGAGAGAGAGAGATACTGATTGATTGATTTTCTCAAAGAACCAGCTCTTGGTTTTGTTGATTCTTCATATAATTCTTTTTGTTTCCACTTGGTTGATTTCAGCCCTGAGGTTGATTATTTCCTGCAGTCTGCTCCTCTTGGGTGAATTTGCTTCTTTTTGTTCTAGAGCTCTCAGGTGTGCTGTTAAGCTGCTAGTGTATGTTCTCTCCAGTTTCTTTTTAGATGCGCTCAGAGCTATGAGTTTTCCTCTTAGCTCTGCTTTCATTGTGTCCCATAAGTTTGGGTATGTTGTGCCTTCATTTTCATTAAATTCTAAAATGTTTTAAATGTCTTTCTTTATATTTTATTTTTTTGGTTTTTGGAGACAGGGTTTCTCTGTGTAGCCCTGGCTGTCTGGCTGTCCTGAAACTCACTCTGTAGACCAGGCTGGCCTCGAACTCAGAAATCCGACTGCCTCTGCCTCCCAAGTGCTAGGATTAAAGGCGTGTGCCACCACTGCCTGGCCTTTCTTTATTTCTTACTTGACCAAGTTACTCCAAATAGACTGGACCAGAAAAGAAATTCCTCCTGTCACATAATAGTCAAATGTACAAAAGAAAGAATACTAAAAACAGTAAAGGAAAAAGGTCGAGAAACATATAAAGGCAGACCTGTCAGAATTACACCAGACTTCTCACCAGAGACTATGAAAGCTAGAAGATCCTGGGCAGATGTTATACAGACACTAAGAGAACACAAATGCCAGCCCAGCAAAACTCTCAATTACCACAGATGGTGAAACCAAGATATTCCATGACAAAACCAAATTTACACAAAATCTTTCTACAAATCCAGCCCACAGAGGATAATAGAGAGAAAACATCAACACAAGGAGGGAAACCACACCCTAGAAAAAAGCAAGAAAGTAATCTTCTTTCAACAAACCTAAAAGAGGATAGCCACAGAAACATAATTCCAGTGGTGCACACCGTTAATCCCAGTATTCATGTGGATCTCTGTGAGTCCAAGGACAACCTGGTCTACAGAAGGAGTTCCAGGACAGCCAGAGCTACAAAGAGAAACCTTGTCTTAAAAAACAAAACAAAACAAAACAAAAAATGTTCACGACATGTAACAGACAAGAAAACACACACACACACACACACACACACACACACACACACACTCACAAGAAGGGGTGAGAGAGACAAAGACAGAGAATGATTCGCACATACACAGATATAAATCAAAATGAAAATAAATCTTAAAATGGATATGGCTGTTCAGGGACCCTATACTGGGGCAAGAGGGGTGAGGCTGGGTTCTATAAAGACTTCATGCCCCTGTCACAGAGCAAGGCTTTCTAGTGCTTTACCTCTTGGCACATACTGCTTTATTTACATCAGCTGAAGTACAATACACAGAATTACCAAGTATTTATCAATGTCTACTAATACCTTACACAATGAATCTAGAAAGAGAATTAAGGCAATGTTCATGCCTCGTAGAAGCTCACAATCTAGTTGTGTCCCATCAGACCTTCGCAGTGCTGGGATGCACTGGCCACTCCTCGGCAGCCTTTTCTCTGGGCTCTGGTGACATCGTGCTTTTGTCTTTCCAGTCCTGTGACCCGTCAGACAGTGTCCCTAAGGAGTTTCTTTTCTCCTTCCATGTTCTGTTGGCAAGCTCCCACCTACCAGCAGGGCTTTAAGCACCATGCTAGTGAGGATTCTGAAGTTTAAATGTTGTGCCCCACAGCTATAGAACCAACTGCCCTGGACTTACATCCACCTAACTGTTCCAGAGGCATCTAATGCAGCGTGCCCCAAACCTAACTTCAATCCCATTTCCTCCCATGTCCCAACCAGGGAGTGCTGTCTATACCTGCTCACAGCGTAAGCAGTATCTGAAGCTCTCTCTTTCTATTGCTCTGTGCTAGACCAATCTGTAGGGCAGGATAGGGACACAAGTTTTAATGTGCCCCTCCTCTATTTAAAAAATCTTTCAACTTCCCATAAAGAAACACTTGTGGCTAGGTATGGTGGCATACACCTTTGATCCCAGCACGCAGGATCCCAGAAGGCAGGCAGAGCTCTGAGTTCATGGTCAGGCTGGTCTAAAAATCGAGTTCAGAACAGCCAGGGCTACACAGAGAATCCCTGCCTCAAAAAACCAAAAACCAAACCAAACCAAATCTCTCTCTCTCTCTCTCTCTCTCTCTCACACACACACACACACACACACACAAAACCCTAAAAATAAAAAAATAATACAATACAAAACAAACCACCCTTACTAATGAACAGCATACATTAATTCCTAATGTTTTAAAGATTATTTTTCATTTCACTTGTGTGTACAAGTGCACGAATTTGGGCACATACACAAGAGCATGAATGTGGAGGTCAGAGAGCACATAGGATTGGTTTCCTGGCTTAGCGGCAGTGCCTGCCCCTGCTGAGCTCCTCACAGGCCCTGGCTGCTAACTCTAAAGCCCTGACTGATAGAAGAAGGGAACTGCACTCTTGCATCTGCTTGGGCATCGCTCCTGTTCTATCTGGTTTTAAAACAAATGAAGAATTAAAGGGTGGCACACACAAAGTCTTCCCAGATACTACAAACCACACTCTGACAGTCAGCAGGTCCACAGCACTCTCAGGACAATCAACATGTTTCCCAATGGCTCACAGTAGGAGCCTGTGATCCCCTAAGTGGGGCTAGGGTCTCACTGTACTAAGTCAGCACTCTGCACATTTCAGCTGCACAGTGACTGGCCTGACTCTCACACTCCACCAGGGCTGAGACTCCACTCTGTTCTGTGTAGACCTGGCACAGTTAGATACTTGGGAAACACCCACTGCACAGATAAACAAATGGACAAACACACAGTAAAGTGCTCTGCTGAGCTATGGTACATGGAGCTGTCTTGACAAAGATCTAGGTTTACTAACCAGTAAAATTAGGTGGTAGGTTAATAAAGCAGGTGTGGTGGAAGGGTTGAGAGGGCTGGATTGGAAGGAGGCTCACAGAGCAGACAGAGGCTGAAACAGAGAAGGACAGAGGAACCTATCCTCTCATGAAGAACCTAAGAACCGAGGTAGGAGGTTGTGGAGGTGATGTGAAGCCACAGGCTAGCTCCTCAGGTCAGCTCCTCAGGCTAGGGGTTAATGGTCACTGCCTGCTGCTTCCTTACCTCTGGGGGAAGTGCAGTTTGGCATGCTCAGCTTCCTTTCTTGGTATGCAGCATGCTGACTATCCTAGGAGGGGCCAGGTAAGCAGGGTTGCACTGAGAGAGCCAACTATTTCCCCAAAGAGCTTAGCTGAGCTGACAAACGCACACCACCAACTGACACTGAGGTGGTGCAGGGTAGCCCACCCAACCCTGAACTGACAAGAGAAGCACTGTCCAAGGCTTCAACAGGCGTTCCCTGGAAAAGGTAGGGAAAAAAAGAAGAAACCAAAGGTCCACCTCTATCACCACACACACAAACTAGCAATTCATGTATTATTTGAAAAGTAGGTGGGAGGGAACAAGGCTTGGCAGGTGTTAGGGTGACCTAGGAGGAAGCCCGCACAGCTGTGATGGCTCTCAGCTTCAGGTTTGGTATGGTTTATCTTGCTCACTAGCTTTGGGCTGAGGGTCTTCAAACTGCCCAATGTTCCCAGCAAGCCCTGTGGTGGCTGGGTAGGAACTCCATGTCCTGCTGCTCAGACTTGGAGTCTGGCTCAGGGGGAAGCAGTTCTGGCAACATCACTATCCTTAACCATGCCTCTGGCTTCTCTTGCTCGGTCACAGGCCTTGCCTGTTTCTTTGCATTGGTTGTGTTGGGGCCACGGCAGTGTTTCAGACACTGAACTAGGAACAAGAGTACACCGAGGAGGGTACAGAGGTATGGGGAAGCTATGTTATAGAGTGCAGAATGGAGCTCGGCAGCCCTTGCCAAGGACTCGTTAACCAGCACTGCACCTGTAGACAGGTACCCAGGTCCGCTTGTTTTCACTGATACCTTTCTTCTGAAAGGGCTGCGATACCCATCATGGCTCTCTCTCCTGAGATATGGAACCACTTTCACCATGGGTTAACAATGGATTATATCAGCTTCAATGTCTCTGCAAACTCAGTCATAAACATTTTGTCTCTGATTCAGAGACAAAATACCTGATAAATCCCCTGATAAATGCAAGATACCTTGTAGTCTCCCCTCCCCCTCCCCTCTGATTCAGAGACAAAATACCTGATAAATCCCCTGATAAATGCAAGATACCTTGTAGTCTCCGCCCCCCCCCCCCAAGCTCTCAGGGATGATCTGCTCCTCTTTTGTGGGCCTGCCACTACTGGCATCTTTGTTGTCCCACTCTGAGATTATGCTGGTGGCTTCTTGATGACACGGATGCTATTCACACTTTCTCCAATCTAATCTGCACACCAGTGTGGGCGGCCTGCACTCAAGCCTCCCACAGTAACACCACCACAACGGAAAGCTGGCAGTACAGTGTCTGAGACGTCTGTCCTGCTTTAGAGGTTCACGGTTCCCATCCTAAACCATGTCTCCCCTCTTCCCAGAGCTTTCCTTACTGAGTACCCCGTAAGCAGACATGAGTTTACTCAAATGGTCTGACTCCTTGCATTGTGCTCCCACATTTCCTGGGGGCTTTCCCCTTCTTCTGTGCAGGCCCAATTCTTCTTTCACATCCATATCAGTTTCACTCATCAAAGTCCTCCTTCCTCCCCATCTCTGGCCAGGTTCTATGGAGTCAAGGAGCTGATTCCATACAGAATAAAACCTGGGGTCTGGGTTTCCACATGTGGACGACAGCAAACCAAACTAGTTGGTTCTTAAGCTGATTGGGCGTTTCTTCATTAGGCACCGTGAGCATCTTGGAAGCAGAGCAGTTTTCTTTCTGAAAGAGCCTTTTCTGTTAGAGCAGGAGCCTCACAGCCTTGCATAGTAGCTGTGGATTGGGCTCCCAGGCACACAGAGGACATGTCCCCTATGTCTCCCTCTCTCAAGCTCCTTTGTGAGCATTACAGAACCCAGGACAGTCTGCAAGGAGACATGAACTCCTTGGGTGACTATCCTATGAGATCAGAGCAATGGGTAGTGTCCACTCAAGGAAGGCACATAGAGAAGCAAGTGGTCTCTCTCGTCTCAGTGATGAGCTGAAGCACAAAGCATGGGCACACAATCTGGAAGCAGCGTGATGTGTGCACACGTAGCGCATCACTTCATCAGGAAGACTGCAGCATACCTTGCTTGGAAAACCTGTTTTACACTCTGAAGAGTGGTCATGGCTTACCACTCTGGAAATTCTGGGCTTCTGGCTATCTGATACCCTCTGCATACTAGAGGGCTCTGAATGCTGGGGTAATAGTGGAGGTCCATGAAATCCCAGGTTTCTCAATTGAGGGGAGTTACAAGTATGCTCTGTCTCTGAGAACTGATGGAGATGGGCTTTGGCACGAAGAGAAGGGATGGTCTCTCTAGCCTACAGAGAGAGTAGACTAGATGCTTTGTGTCTCACCTACAAACTCACTTATGGTCTAAAAGTAACTAGAAAATGAGTCAAGGAGAAAACGCAGCAGAGAATTAGAGTTGCTTGTCACTTTTATAGCTTCAAAGAGAAGTGTTGTCATTTACCTGTCTTCTTAAATTCATGAGACTCTACAGTGCTCTTCTTTCTCATGAAGACACCAAAACAGAATGGAAAATAGAAATGGTTTTCATGAATGTCACCTAATGAGTCAGGCTTGGAAAAGTGTTAGAATTTTGATTGATCCTATCATTCTGGGCTGAATTTCATCAAAAAGGCCAGTAAGAACACTGACAAGCCCGCGAGGCCGGCAGCCGCCTCTACAGGAGGCGCGGATCCACATCAGCAGCTTTTAGCTTTGGCTTCACTTGAAAACAGAGACCTGCATCTCGTTTTCATTTCACTGCAGATTTTTATCGACCCACATCTGACACTGCACACTTACCTGCTCAAGGGAGAAGAGTCATAAAGGAACCGGCTCTAGCTGGTTGGGCCTTGTTGACAAAGAAGCACAGCAATTTAATGAGAATTGGTCTCGAATCAAATCACATCAAAAAGTAAAAGAGCAATGCGTGCACGCTGTCCCACATGGCGGCACCTGAACTCAGACCTGTGTGGGCCTGTTCCCATCAGGTCCCAGGGTTACCTTGAGATGTCCACACAGGTAAAGGAATCACTGTCACCTCTGCCTGATCCTGACACTTTACTGTGACTGCCTCTTTCTCCTGCCACATCAAGGTCAGGAGGTGACACACTGCCTGGTTCACAGCTCTCCTCAGAGAATGGTTCTGCATGTTGTGTGGAAAAGATGCCAATGAAAACAGCTGTGCCAGAGAGGCCAAGAGCTGACAGAAGCTTCTGATAACAAGTAAGTAGCCACGTGGCAGAAAGAACAAGGATGGCACCTGCCAACATACAGCTGTACTCAGTGGCCTTGCTCTCTAAAACACGCAAAACTCACACACACGCTGCAATACACGGGAACTCTGAAAACGTGAAGGCAAGTGGAAGAAGCCAGTCCAACAATGGCTGGTGCAGGCTCCACTCACCTAGACCATCTCATGAGGCAAATTTACAGAGACAGAGTGGGCCGGGAAGATGGGAAGGCTCAGGAGTGTTTGTCAACAGAAACCAAACTTCTTTTTTAAAAAAACATTTAAATTAACTTTTAAAGTTGGCATACAAAATAATGGTTTCATATGGATTTCTTCATCTACATGTACCACCACAGTTGGTTCTTATTTGCCCCTCCCCCATCCTCTGCCACCCATCTCTGGCTTCCTTCTTCCCCACAACTGCTATCTCCTTTTGTTTTCTCATCACATGTATTCACTGCTCTGGACACAGTTTTTAATTGGATACTAACAATGTTCTACATGATTATGGTAATGGCGCAAAATTCTGTGACTAAGAATTAGTGACCTGTATACATCAAGTGGGAAAATACTCAACAGACTACTTTGGATCCACTAGAAATATCTATTAAGTAACAAATACTGAGTAATGAAAATAACTGTCACACCGAGCAAGGCAGGTATGAGTCACTGTGCAGGGTGCATGGTACCTGACAACGCTTGCTGAGGGGAGATGAGGAGAGAAACAATTTTCACAGCCACAGAATTTTCCTAAGGGTGGGGGAGAGAATGTAGCTAATGAAGATCAACCTCTTTCAGAGGAAATCACTGAACTGCACGTGTGAACGATGGTTATGCACTTGTGGTAGCATTAACACCTGTCCTTGTTTGGATAACGACTACTTATTACCAAAACAGGTGGCAGGCAACCAGGAAGTACCGGGAGGCCCAGTACACGGAGCATGGAGCACGTTGACACCAACAACTCCTCTGTTGTGTTGGCAAGTCTCCCAGCAGGCTTATACAAAACACTTACTCCTGATCCTAAGACAGAGTAGCTGAGGGTAAGGCTTACTCTCCAGTGCGTGTGCTGGTACAAGGGATCCATAGTGAACAGAGAACAAGCGAGTCCATACGAGTGAGTGTGCAGAGCAGAGAATTCAGGTTTCCTATAAAACACTGAGCTGGAAAGTGCTGGCTACGTACCTCTAGGGCAGGCATTACACATTTTAAATGGTAAAGGCCATGTAATAAGTATTTAAGGCTCTGAGAAGTGGGTGGGGAAACTGAGGCTATCATGTAAGGACATAATAGTAAGATTAATTAAAAAAAAAAACAACACAAAACTCTGGACTGTTCAGAAGACGGGTGGGTGGCCAACAAGTCAGATGGTGGTGAGCTTTGTTCTAGAAGTTGGAGGTTTTAGGAGTACTGACTAAGAGGCTAGCTCCCAATCTGGACTATGCCCCTACTTTCTAAGAGGCAAACTCTTGCTGCCCATGGCATGACGATAGTAAAGCTCCAGAGATCTCCTGGTATACAACTCTTAGCCTATCTTTTTTGTTCCCATGACAACCACTGGATTGTGTGTAGATCACCTGTAACTCACAGCTGTCTCCCTAAAAGCAAATTTCATTTTGATTATGCTTCATACTGTGAGCATGTGGGTGTAACTAAGAAAAACTAAAACTGTTTTGGCCTTAACATGTTCACACACCAGTCAACACAACACTTTTAATGCATTGGGGATGGGTTGGGAGAGGGAACTTCCTAACACACAAAGCCATTCTCCAGGAGACAGCACTCAAAGTCTTGAAACTTAATTCAAATATTATTCACAGAATTAGATAACAAACAAAACAACAATAACAACAACAACAAAAACCCTCAGCCAGGGCAGTGGTGGAGCACGCCTTTAATCTAGGCACTCAGGAGGCAGAGGCAGGTGATCTGAGTTTGAGGCCAGCCTGGTCTACAGAGCAAATGCCAGGACCTCATAGAGAAACCCTGTCTGGAAAAACAACAAAACTAAACACAAACCCAGCAGTTACACAGGCTGCTCCCACCTGCCCAGTTTTACCTGCACTTCCAACTGTCTGCCCAGCAAACGTCCTCAGGGCACTCTGCACACACACTTCCCCACTGAAGAGCACAGCAATGGGAGGCCTAGCCCTCTCTGAGCCCCAGCCTCCAGGAGCCTTCACGTGTTCAGTTATGTAGACACTATGACAATCTTGTCCTTGTGAGTTCTTAGGGAGGAAACGTTATAAAGGCAACTGATGAAATCAACACCACTGGTATTTAGCCCACCCTTCAGCCTTTTTGCCCATGGAAATATTAGGGGTTAACGGAAAGTTCTGGTCTCTCATCTCAAAGCTGGTTCCCCTGGCTGGGAGGCTATGATCACCAGGGAGTGTGTTTTTTCTTTTCTTTCTATTTTTGTTTCAAACAGGTTCTCTACTCATAGCCCAGGGGTAAGCTTTCAGGAGCCCAGGCCACTCCATGGCCTATGACTTACGGCTGTCCTGTGTCTGGATTACCAGCATGGGTGGCCACACCTCATCTGTCACTATCACTCCTTATAGCTCTCAGTTCTTAAGCAAATGCAATCCCCTGATGTCCCACAGTTGTTTGGGGACTCTAGTCTTCCTCCCCTCCCCTGGGCTTTGCAATCCCACCTGATGGCCTTGTCTAGATTCCTCCACACACTACACTGTGCAGAGGTGCCATGCCCCAGCGCTGCACAGGGTCTAGCAGGGACACCACCCCACCACTGCTTTACCTTCTGGAAGTAGCTCAGGCAGCTTCTTGCACACACACAGGGCAGTATGCTGTATTAGTGTCCAAAAGGGCACAAGTGAGTGAAGTTCCCATAGTTCTGTCCTTTCAAGAGCTCATGCCTTGGCCAGGCAGTGATGGCGCACACCTTTAATCCCAGCACTTGGGAGGCAGAGACAGGCGGATTTCTGAGTTCAAGGCCAGCCTGGTCTACAGAGGGCTACACAAAGAAACCCTGTCTCGGAAAACCAAATAAATAAATAAATAAATAAATAAATAAATAAATAAAAAGACACACAGATGTCCTGCAAGGTCAAGCTGTAAACAAGTCAGGACAGACAGAAAAAGTCTGTGATTAGGCTGACAAAAAGGATAAAAAGAAATTGAAGCAGCTAGGAAGAAAGCAGGAAGTTCAGGAACAGGGTAGCCAGGAAAGGAGCTGTTGCAGGAAGAGCAGATGCTTATGAGGAGCAGTGGAGCCTCCTCCTGTCATGGGGCTACTGGTGAAGGCGCTTCAATAGATGGAGGCCAAGGCGGCCCCTCTGGCAGGATTCTGAGAGGGTCTGCGTTAGCTGGGAAGCTCTTGCATGCTTTGCAGCCTGGAGAGCGGTAGCCTGTGTGATGCCTCTTGGGGCTTCACTCATCTGGACAGAGTCAGTCTATGAGGAACTTCATGAGGCCAGACAAGTGGCAGAGTGCCAGATGTGCTTTGGCCTTTCACAAGTCTTCTTCAAGTAGTTATGACCCAGAAATGCTTGCGTGCTTGACTCGGGTTGGCTGACTTGAAAACTGGCTTTAGTACTCAATGTGTCCTTCTGTGGCATGTGCCTGTCATCTGTACATTCAGTCAGGGCAGCGTTGAGGGCAGCGGGTCAGACACGGTAACTGCTCCCCCAGCCTTGTGTCTCCAGTGGATCATAGTCACTTTGCTATTGGGTCTGGCTTGTTGCTACCAGGGCCAGTATCTGACATTTCATAGGCTCATGGGCTTTGTGGGGATTTGTATGTTTGTTTTTATTTTTGTTTTGGATTTTTGAGACCAGGATATCACTGTGTATGTAGCTCTGGCTATCCTGGAACTCACCTGTAGTCCAGGCTGTACACACAAACTCACAGAGACCCAGCTACCTCTGCCCCTCCAGTGCTTAGGTTAAAGTCTTCCATGGGCAGAGCAGGTTAACGCCCTCAGTCATCTACTTAGTGTAAAGAGAAGTGGCTTGTGGGTAATAAAATGCAGCATTCGGATTTACTGGGATAGCCAATGACTTGGCTGGTCATCCAGGAGACTGGAAGGTAGGGCCCAAGGAAACCTGAGGGAAGGCAAGTGTACACAGATAGAGGAACATGTTGGAAGTGTGGTGGCTGTTATCTCAGGCTAATTCCTACCATGGACGTCCATCATAGAAAAGGCAACACGCAGGAGATAGACAGAATGACGGCAACATTATTATTGTCTATCTCAGTACCAGCACAGGAAGAGTAGCCATGATGACATGGATGGAGGTTACAAATGGGCCCTGTGTACCCAGGATGATCTAGCTACTGCCATCATGGAATATCTAGTCTGCTATGAGCAGACAGCAATGAACTGGATACACTATCACCTTCGAGAAGAAATGGCTACTTAGTGCCAACACTGGGCACTGATAACCTGGAGTCATGGCTCTGTATGCTGAAGACTTGCCTCAGCATAACTGTATTGATGATACATAGGGCCTTTAAGGGTTAATTATGGCAAAGTAAGGTCATTAGGTGGACCCTAATCCAAAAGGAACAGTTTCCTTATAAAAGGAGGATTAGGGCTCAGAACAAAGTACCTCAAAGTCGGGCACCCTGGCACACTGTGTAATTTGAACTGAAGGACCCTGGAAGCCTCAAAAGCAAGACCTCTCTAGCCTTTTCCTACCATCTCATCCTGGGGCAAGTCACAGAGACTAGAAACCCACTCACCCAGAGCACACCACAGAACCAACAGAGGCGTTCTTTCCTCTTTCTGAAGACTCTTATCTCAGATGGTCCTATCAGGTACCCAGGAGGGGAGGAAGCTACAGAGAGGCCAAGAAGTCTGCACAAACAGGCTCTGCTGGGTTCTCTATGCTACCACACCACACCCATCCTTTCACTCTTCTCAGGGGTCTTGTAGGATCTACTGCTTCCCTCCTGTCAATCACAAGGCTTCACTTCAGTTCTGTTGACTGTAGCCAGAATCCTTCCCACACAGCTCCCTACTCTTGGTTCTCACACCTACGAGTGAGTCTGTAAGCCACCTCCACCCCCACCTCTGGTCTCTTCACAAGAGCACATGCCAGCCATCATGGAACATGTCATGGGTATCTGTGTCACGTGCTCCAGTTGCTTCCAAGTCCAACAGGGCTATAAGGAACAACTTAGGTCTCTGTCTTCTATCACTTACTCCCCCTAAAGACAAACCCTGGACCCCACATTCCAAAGACGGCAGACTAGACTTTAATACTCGAGGCCACCATGAGTCCTGAAGCCCCACCTCTTTTACCTGGGGAAGGCAAGATAGAAGGATGGCAGGAGAATTCTGCATCTCTCACCACCCCAAAAGATGAAGGAGGAAGTGGGAAGTGAGGGGTCCAATGTGCTGGTCACAGTGTGCGAGGAAAAGCAGATCAGGAAGTCTTAGCTGGGCATGGAGCAACTTCCCCTTTCCCTGTCTCCCTTGAAAGACAAGTGTCATGTCAGAATTTTGGCTAAAGTAGTATTTGTAGGTAATTGTGCAATGGCTCCGGGTTACTGCGGGCTCATCTATGAAAACACAGCATTTATATGATGTAGTCACTGGCTGTTCCCTTAAGGTTTTCTGATCTTGGTATTCACTTTAGCCAAGGAAAATCATACAACTTTCCCCTGTTCCCCTTCCATGGCACATGACTAGCACTTTCAACAGGAAGACATTGTGGCTTTGACAAGATTACAAACACTGATAAATATCCTATCTCATTAACTAGGTCGGTGTTTCTCTTAGAAATAATGCTAAAGATATGAATGTCCAATCTGACCAACTGTTCGGCTGTAATTTTGTTACCTTAAAAACAAAACAACAGAAACCCCAGACACTAACAAAAGCGACCTGACAGACCTGCACTCTCCTTCTCCAGAAAACACATCAAAAGATCAGTGTGAAGTACAGGATTGAAGCGGAGGCCACCACACGTTCTCACTCGTCACAGCGGGAGGAAGCGCACACCTCCGGTCACGCGGGCCTTACCTGCTGCTGCCTTTGACGCCTCACTTGTGCAAACTGAGAGAGCATCAGCTGCCGGTCCAGCTGCTCCATCCTCTGCTGTCTCTGGATGTCCACGGTGGCTCCCATCCCAACCCTGGCCTCGCTGGTGGGTTCTGAAGATGAGAAGATGGGCTCAAGGGCCCAGGAGAAGAACTCGGCCATTCTGCCAGGGATGCGGAGCACCTGGTGGACCTGGAGCACTTTGCGGTCATAGCACATGCCAGAGATCTACAAGGAAACATCCAACTGGTTATTCAAATGCAAGCAAGAATGTCATGGAGTATTAACAAGGAATCAATCATCTCAGAGGGCATTCTTCTAGTTTGAGCAGTATCACTAAGTCTTATCAAGTAGCAGACATCAAACAGTACAAACAATTCAACCTACTTGGTAAAACAAACGTATTCATCTGGAGTTTGCAAAATCCTGACCATTTTACTCTACAACTACAAGTACAGTATTTAAGGATCAATGTTTCGATTTTAAAAGACATCCAGAGGCTGGGAGATAGCCTGTACTCTGGTGCTTTCTGGGCTGCTTGTGAACCTGAGTTCAACAACCCAGTACTCAGGTGAAAGCCAGGCATGGCTGCATGTGCTTGTAACCCCAGCGCTGGGGGCTGAGACAGCTGGGACCAGGTGCAGGTGCGAGCCATCTGAAGGAACCAGGTGGATGACACACCCCGAGGAAGGCTTTTGACCTTCAAGCTTACATACACACACCCCTAAAGTTAAAAAAATCAGATCCACAAACAGATTGATTTTCTAAACAGTCTCACACTGTGCCAACTCTGTGGCACCATCACTGTCTGATGGCCACAAGAGAGACACCTGACCCGAGAAGAACAGCCTCAAACTCTGGCTTTACTCACACAGTGCTCAAGTACGGACATTTCCCTAGATGTTTAGCTGTGTGTTACTATTAGTAAGCAATTAATACATCTGTAAAAATATTTTTCTTTTTACAAACAAATCTAATTTTTTTATCTTTAAAGCCATTTATATGGATAAAAAAAACCCCTCAATATTGCTTTCTGGATAAAAATGACCATGAATATTCTTCTAAATACATTTAAAAAAGACTTTGACTCTAACTTTTAGGATGGGAGTATTCACACTAGACAAAAGAGTTTAATGACCTTTTTAGTAGAACCAGAAAAGTATTCCATAATATTTATTTGTTTGTTCTTGCTGTTATACTGAGACGGGGTCATGTTATAAGTAGTCCAGGCTGGCCTGGAGCTTGCAATATTCCTGCCTCAGCCTGCTGAGTCCTGGGATTACATACGCACTACTGTTGGCACCGGGACATTCCAAACCTAGGAGTTAACAGTGCAACCTGTGACCTGCAGACCAGTTGCCAAGCCAACGACCACCATATCCCAGAACCCACTTGGCTCACCTCCCACCCTTACTTGTGTTACAGCATTCTCCATATAAACAGGGAGAACACATCCCTCTCGCTCTCTTCTCTCCTCTTCTCTCTCTGCCACTCCCTTGTCTCTCCCTCTCAATAAAACCTCTTCATGAGGAACTGCTTTGGCCTAGTGTGCTCCTTGGTGACCGGCTGTACTAACACATCAACTTCCATGCTGAGCTTCAGTGACTCAGGCAAGAGTATCTCAAGAACCTGCTCTGAGAACACTGTAGAGAACAAAGGAAGGAAACTGCACACACAGCAAGATTAGTACTTAGTGCACAGGAAAGACGGTGAACACATGAGACCATGCGACCGTCAGGCACGCTCTGTGAAGGAAGTCACAGTGACTTAGATGAAGACCTACTCGAGCCAGTAAGGACCCTATTTCAGGATGACAGGGTGCCAGGGAAGACTGAAGACAAAACATTCCAGCTGGAGAGAAGGTGCCATGGAGGATGGACAGACAGTGAGTGGGTGGAACACCAGTTCGGGGTCCAAGGGAACAGTTAGGGAGAGAGAGCACATAGACCAGTGTGCACGATTTAGGCTGAGAGAGTAGGTAGCACAGGGAGGCACATGAAGGAAGCCAAGGGCTTTGGGGTGAAGGTGAGCCCAGGCAATCTGGTGTCAGTGGAGCCTTAAGGAGAATGCCAGAGAGGAGCAGGCAGCAACGGCAAATGCAGCAGCTGAGAAGCAGTGAGGAAACATCCATGGATGGGGCCCATGGAGGCCTCTGACCCCAGGGCAATTTGGAGCAGAGTCAGGAGCAAAGGATAGAATGAAGCAGGCTCCAGAGGGCACAGTGAGGAACTTGAACTTGTGGTTTCAAGTCATTCCTGTGGCTCCACTAACAAAATAGTACAAAATAAGGGAGAAAATGAAACAGAGATTTCCAGGTGCAGTGAAACCAGAGAGCCTGTGTGAACCTGAACCTCACACAGTGGAGTGACAGCAGGATGTGCACACATCTGCAGATGTGCTCCTGAGACTCAGCTCAGAGCCCAGAGCCAGGGCTGTAGGAGGCAGCAGTGAGGTGGCTGATGACCCAGGTCTGAACCCCATGCCCCCAGTGCCCCATCTCCCATGAGGTGAAGGAAGATCCTGAGATGGAGAGCGAACATACAGGGAGCCTGGACAACACCATAGCCACACATCATAGAACCAGAGGAAGAGGCAAGGGTGTGGGGACAGTGGGATTACAGACAAAGAAACAGCAGTTGAGAGTTCTTCAGGGTGATCAAAATATAATATAAATAACATGAACTTAAAATATAATCCAAAGTTAGGTCAAAGGGTTAGCAGGTAAAGGTGCCTGCCCCTAAGACTGATAACTTGACTGTGGGTCTGAGAACTCACTCGAGGAAGGAAGGAACCCCAACTTGAGCACCCATTACCCCATCCCCACCCCCACAATAAACAAATGGTGAAAACTTGATTATACTAGTTTGCAAGAAATAAGAGGACGTCAATCTACTTGTAGATGCACTGAAGTGCACAAGAGGGAAATTCCTAAAGGCATCAGGCAGCCTGAAAGAGAACTTGACATACTATGAGCACATGCTTGGAATAAACCATTAGGAATAAACCCAGTTAAAACAGGAACCCTGAGAGGGAAAATGAAAAGCAGTGTAAGGGCCACACGCGCACGCACAGGCACACAGTTTACATGTGTGAGTATCTTGTTGCATGTATGTATGTACCCCATGTGTGTGTCTAGTACATCCTGAGGTCCTGAGACTGGAGTTATGGATGGCTGTGAACCACCCCACGTGGGTACTGGGAATCAAGGAATCAAACCTAGGTCCACTGCAAGACCAACAGGTGTTCTTAACCATGAACCCATCGTCTCCAGCCCTGCAAAATAAAAATAAACAAATAACAAGGTGTCTGCCAGTCCTCAGAGTCCTCGGGACTATCCAAGGGTTACATTTTTTAAGCACTGTGGTGGGAAAATGCTGCTGGGCAAGAATGAGGACGTGCTTTATGACGTCACCCTTGTCTGATCAACCCAGTGGTGAGCTGGCAAAGCCATCCCACAGTTGAGGGGCATGTGGGCAGGAGCTTGCATGGGAAAGAAGAGTTCACATGTCTCTAGATCCTCTGTATGACCCTGAGTTAAACACACCACACGGGCTGGCAATGTTTCAGTTCACAATGCATTAGAATCGATCAAGCTGTGAGTATCCTATACTTGATAATCACAGCAGCCCATTCCATGGAAAGATATGATACCAGTAAATACATTAAAACTTTGCCCAGTTGTTACCCAGGTCTCCACAGTATTACTTATGCTGTATTAATACTCCCAGTGTTTTGGAGTCAGGGGTTCACTAGGCCAAGGTGGTTTGAACTCACTATAGAATGACCTCGAAGTTCCGATCACCCTGCCTCTGTCTCTACCATAGTGCTAACACTACAGATGTGCACTACCAAGCCCAGTTTCTATGTGCTTCATGCATGCTAGCAACACTGTCAACTGAGTTTCATCCTCAGCCTGAGACAGGTTTTTCTTGAATGCCATGTTTTGTTGGAAAAAATATTTTAAAATTAGAGTATGAGCAGGGAAAGGAGTTGGGTTCTAGAGCACCAGCTGACATCCACAAAGCACTGGGTGGCTTTGGGTAAGAGTTGTCTTCCTGAGGACCTGAGTTCAACTCCCAGCACTGTCACAGGGCTGCTCAAAGCCACCTGGCAGCCCCACTCCAAAGGTTGACACCCTCATCAGGTCTCTGCGGGCAATTGTGCTCACATGTGCATGCACCGGAACACTAATGCACCCAAACACGCACACACACAATCTTAGAATCAAGGCCACATCCTAGGATCTGCATCGCTACAGACCAGAACTAACCAGGGTCAATGAGGTCTTCTGAGGTAGGAAGTCCAAACATCAAGGTGAGGTCCAGCAGCACAGATCACGGCTTAGATAGCAGATGACTAGATAAGGCAGAAGGGAGCACACACCCCACACTGCAGGGGCAGGCAGATCTAGGATGGAGCACTCAGCTAGGAGGCCAGGAGTCCTGTTTAGGAAACAGGACATGGGAGCAAACAACCAGATACACTTGGGTCCACATCTGTGGAATATCTAGGCCAAGAACCCAGGGTATGGCCCTACATTATAGCTGGAAGCCCCCATATGGTCACAATGGAAGGTATCTCTTCAAAAGTCTGAGAACATAAAACAGGAAATTGTTTCCTTTAAGGCCACTAAAAACATGACTATCAACTGCACACTTACAGGTTTTTCATACCATTAACCCTTTTAGGAAGGGAGTCAAAAAGTAAGGCTCAAGGGCAAATAAAGAATTTAATTTACTGGCTGGGAAACATCAGTACTCTGGGTTAGAGTTAACCTCACCTGCCCGCGGGTCACTCTTGGTGAGAGTTAACCTCACCTCCCCACTGGTCACTCTTGGTTAGAGTTAACCTCACCTATCCACTGGTCAATCTTGGTGAGAGTTAACCTCACCTGCCCTTTGGCTCTTCTTGGTTAAAAGTTAACCTCACCTGCCCACTGGTCCTGCTTACATCGGGCCTCAAACCTTGACAAGCAAAGGCAAGGAACCCTGACCTGGCAATGACACCCAGGTGCTGAGCCCTCTCTCCAGCCAACAGAGACTGTAAGAGACCCAGGAAAGCAGCATCCCAGGGTCCCTGTGGACTACAGTCCTACATTCAGGAACCTTACTGTTCAACAAGAACAACAGTTACAGAGGCTGCTTTCCCAGGAGAACGGAAGAGCATCTACAGAAGAGCATCTACACGACACAACAAGCCTAGGAACACACGTGTCCCTGCATCTGAGCTGCAGCACAAAAGCTCCGAGACAGCAGACCCACTGAAGACTCATTCCTTCATCCAAAATATGTCCCAACTACTCTTATGAACCAGATACTAGTATCTGGACTCTAGATACTAGAGCATGGTACGGAGGACTGCAGAAAACTGCCCCTGCCCTGATGGAGCCTCCTAGTCCCTGCATGCTATGAAGCCAATGAGAGCCAGTGAGACTGTGAAGTCAATGAGAGGTTCGTTGAGCACCCCAAGAATGTGTTTGTAAATCAGGGATCCTCAGAGTTATCTGTCATGTGACTAAGTTAAAAAAGATCACTGTTTTCATGACACACACAGTCATGTCACTGTCTTTCAGGTTCTCAGATTCCAGGTCCAGCAGACAAGATCTGCACGGGTCGATGGTAGTAGACACATGGAGGAGAGCATGTTTAAGGGTAGCCTGTGCTAAGCATGTGTTTCAGGCTAGTCTGGGTAACATAGTGAGATCCTGTTTCCAAAAAATAAAAAAAAATCTCTAAGATCAAAGCAGTAGCAGCATGTGTCCACTTGCCCCAGCCTCCCCATGACCTGCCTCCCTGTGTGACCTGCCTCCCTATGTGACCTGAACCTGCTGCCACTACCAAACAGATTAGGTGGTTTCTCTATGTAGGTTCAGGCATCTGGGGTCAGCTGGGATCAGCAGGATCAGGGTACAGAAAGCCCCCTGTGGGGGTTTCCTCAGAGCCTTTGGTGGTCCTGATTCTCCATGTGGACCTTTGAAGGCTAAGCAACCTTACAGATTTAGCCAGTCTTGATTTCTCTTAGGGCCTCCAAAGACCTGTTAAATACGGGAGTCTACACTTGATCTTAGCCAAAAGGCCGAGAAGCAATTAAATATGGGAGTCTAAATTCCCAAAGTTTAACTAAAGGCCTTGAGCAAGCCATGAGTTATTTGCCCTGCGACCCTGCACCCATTTGGTCAGTCTATAGGAGATATTTGTGGAAAAGATTACACAGGAAAAAGAGGGAAACTCGAAGAGCAGAAGAAGGCACACCCATGCAGGAGACCTACACAGCGCCAGTTATCGTCAAACAGGACATTATCGCCACAGGTCGTGGGTCAGTCCCAGAATTCACTCCCACTTCCACCCTGTGGTTTTAAGACAATAATTTATTATTGGTTTTGGTCCTCAAAGGTAAATTGCGTGAAGAAGAGACAGGAAAATCAGAGCCTGCAAAGACGACACCTGACTCCTTTGAGGCAGCTCCTCTTCTCTTGTTTCCTCTCCTTTGTTAAGTACACCAACTGAGAGCTACAATCTTGTACCATCTGAAGTGTTAGTTTGAAAAGCTTTGAAGAGCCTAACTGTCCACAGAAAACAACCCAAACTCGAACCACATTCATAGTTCGATATAATCTGGCTTCCATGTACATTTCTAGCCTACAGTGGGTAAGACAGATTCTTTTTCACACTAAGATTGTTTGATTGCAAGATAAAGTCTGCTGTGTTGTAGACAGCAAGTAACAAAGGCAGAAAACAGATACAGTGAGGAGCACACTGCCTCTCTCTCTCTCTCTCTCTCTCTCTCTCTCTCTCTCTCTCTCTCACACACACACACACACACACACAGAGCGAGTGGAGGCACTGGGTAATTTGCTCTTAAATAGCTTGGAAAAGAACTAATGATAAAGATTTGAACCATGGCTGAGTTGGAGCAGGGTTTTGGGAACCACAGCTCATCCTAGTGTGGATGACTCATTACTGTGATTCATGAAACTGCAGGAAATGCAGAAGTGCTGGGACAGAGACAGCCACAAAGCTCTCAGCAGAACCCCAAGAAGAACTTCAAGGCCAATGTGTAAGCAGCATTTGCTTTAGGAGAATAAAATATTAATGTGTAAGGAGACTGGGAGAATTATGAATATACACAATGGCCTCAATTTTTCAGTCTTCCACAAAAGTAATTCAGAAGATCTACAGCCAGAGGAGTTCACTAAAAATCTCCAAGCCCATGGAGCTGGAGCACAGGATGGTGGAAATGATCCGCAGCGCAAGCTAGCTGGCCAGAGTAGCCAAAGTGGCAAGACCTAGATGTAACTGAGAGACCCTGCCTCCATTTGTGATGAGAGCAATCTAGGAAGACGTCCAGCAGAAGCTTGGTCCTCCACACACATGTGTACCCTGACAAGTAAGCATAAACAAATTAAAAACACGAAGATGTGTACACACGTGACAATTTTAAATACCAAAGACAACTGAAATACCCCACGTATGCTAAGCCTCACTTGCATCCTTCATAGCAACTCTTATTTAAACAGAACTATGAAAGGAGGAAAGAACCAACACCAAACAACAACAAAACCCAGAAAAACAAAAACAAACAAAACCCAATGGAACAGGAGTAATCTCAAAGCAGGAGGCCCAGCCAAACCCCTCTGGGTGCAGGCATTCTCCTCATGGCCTACTGAATGGACCCAAACAACAGTTCTTCTCAGCTCCCCTTGGCTCCTGGTAAGCTAGCAATGCCTTTCCCTCCATCCACACCCATCACTGTGACCAGCCGACAGAGGGTGGTGCTCAGGTGGTAAGAGAGCATCCTGGTGTCAACCTGTCCTTCTAATCACTGGATATTCTAGGACTATGTATTCAGAAACATGGGTACTCATGTAAGAACAAACAACACAAAAGAGATAAAACTGTTAACACTAAAAAAAAAAAAAATAATAAAATAAAAAATCAATTTATAATGAACTAAACTCAAAGCAAAGTTAGCAGCTTTCCTGGAAAGTACAAGTGGTTTCTGGTTTCTAGGACTGCAAGTAACAAACACATTTACATTTTACACCAGCACTTCTCGACCTTTCTAATGCTGCAGTCCTCAATATAGTTCTTCATGCTGCAGGGACCTCCAACCGTAAAACCATTCCACTGCTGTGTTATGAATGGTAATTGTAATTACGGGATATGCAGGATATCTGGTCTGTGACCCTCAAACAGGGTTGTGACCCACAGGCTGAGAAGAACCGATGTTTCCACACATTTTCCTTCCTGGTGCTAAGACTAAAGACAGGACCAAAGCCGGACCTCATGCACGTCAGGCAAGCACTCTGTCACTGAGCTACATCCTCAGCCCTGCTCACTTGCCCTCAAAATAAAACAAACCACATACTAATTGCCAGAGCTAAATAAAATCATTTCCCAAACACAGTGTTTTTGATACATGATAGCTTCCAATGGTAAAAGTCTAAAAATATATCTACAATACAGCTAATAACTTGGTGTATGTGTGTGTGACCAACTCGTAAGGCCTGTTCTCCCTTTTCTTTCCATAATGTGAGACCTCAGATCACTGGGTTTGGCAGCAAGTACCTTATCTACCAAGCCACTGCGGTGACCCCAGTCATAGGTTTTGTATTATAAATTCACAACAACGAATACTATGTACACATTTCTTCCTGGTAGCATGAAATTTGTCTTTTGAAGTATTTTAGTTAGCATTAAAACCAAAAGGAAAAAGAAAAAGGAAGTTAGCTGATCTGTAGGGAAAAAGGAAGTCACATTGAGTAAGAGGCATCTGGACGGATGGTGGCTTTGTGACTGACATGGACCTCACAGATAGTGTCTGACAAGCCAGACATTCACATAAGCTACTGCTTTGTTTTGTTTGCTGGAGATGGGACCATACTCTGTAGCCTAGACTTGCTTTGAACTCACAATCTTCCTGTCTCTACTTCTTGAGTGCTGGGATGATATGTGTGAATCACCACATTCTGCTTATAAATTAAATACCCCTGTATAATCATCTTTACCTTTTCACCATATTATATATGACATATATCATAAGAGTGTGGGCTTTCTGGATAAAGCCAAAGAGAACACAGTAAGTCGGAAACGAGCACCACCATGTCTGGTATAGCTACAATCAGCACCCATATCAGTTATTTTATGTTAATTAACTAATTGGTGTGAGGGATTTTGCAAATGCCAGATATGAGCTCAACCATACATAGTTAGCTCATAGTCAGTCATCAGAAATAAACAGTGTATTATCTATAAGCTGGGGAAAAAAATATATATATATAATTTTGAGATAATTACTGTGAAAGAAAATTCAATTGGCTCATGAATGACTAATGATAGTGCATTCCTTAAAATGCCCAGTCATTTTGAAATTCTATTTTGAACACAGTGTGGGCTTTTTTATTCCTCTGGAAAAAAAATAATTTTATTTTAGAAATTCTTTGGTACCTATACCCTCTGATAAAATTCAGACTGGAAAGGACAGTGACTTCAGAACAAACACTTTAGAGTCCAGAAAGACCAACAGTTGAGAGACATAGCCTCCAACTCTAGAGCATTGGCGGTCGGTCACACAGCGAAACTCTGAGGTGACAGCGAGCACGTAATTTACCACCAGAAGTCTAACAGCAGAATAGTGAACATAAATAGGACATCTTACACAAATGCATCACAATGTGTTATTAAATAAAAGAAAAGCAAACCTTGCTTGATTAAAAGGTGGTTCTCGTGTTCCTGCATGCTTTAGAACATCACCACTTAGGGTGGAGTAGGCCTCGGATGGATAACACTGCCTAAGTGCAGAGCTCACTGCCAGGCGGTCAGTGGGGATGAGCCACACTAGGAAGAGGAGGGCTCGTGGCCTGGAGGCAAAACTGGTCCCAGAATGACTGGAAAGTACCATGGGTCTCAAGAGTAACAGATGGCAGCATGGGGCAGCTATGAGCTCCAGGAGAAACAGGGGTCAGAATAAAACCCAGTATCAAGGGTGGAGGGAGGGGAGAGGAAGGCAGGGGAGGAGAGAAGGAAGAGAGGAAGGGGGAAGAGAGAGGAGAGGAAAGGAGGGAGGGGAGAGGAACAGAGGAGAGGAGAGAGGAGACAGTGAGGGGTGGGGGGATGAGGAGGGTAGGAAGACCCAGCTGTCTCAGAGCTCTGCACCTTGTTATGGGGCTCCAGGGAAACAATGGAATAAGGAGAAGACAGTCTTTGTTCTTGATCCACAGAATCAAAATCTGGGGCTGAGGGAAATGAATGACTGTGTTCTCTCTAAAATGTCTTTAACTCGGGGTTTGAAAAGAGCCACGAGAGGGCTCAGGACAACTCAAGGTGGCCTAATCACTCCCTCAGAAAACAAAGGCGGCTGGTGCCAGAGTCTGCAGAGTGTGGCATAGTTACTTCTGAGTTCCCCTTTGACGTCGGGCATAGTCCTATAAATCTATTCTGTAATTTTCTTAGACCTTTTTTCAAGAAAGAGATTGAAACTATTTTCTATACACACTAGTCACAAATTAATTTTCATAAATTTATGGTTTACATTCAAGTCATGAAGCATCCAACTTGGCCACATGCTCTAAATTTCTTTCAAAATGTCTCCTAAAGTATAAGGAACTGCTGTGGACATAGGAGTGAGAAGGGAAATCCTGCACAGATAAGCGCTCTGGCATGCTCCCTTCCTCCCTCTCTGGCCACACACATACCTGACCTGCAAGTCTCCTCATCTTCCCCTGCTTCCCTCCCCAACAGTGCAGCTTACACAGTGGAGAGCGCAGAGCAGCTCCCCTGCTTAGCCCACCCAGCCTCCTCCTCCTCTGTCATCTCCCTCTTACTATGAGTTAGGCTACTAATGCCCTTTAAAACCAACTCTGGAAAAAACCTCATCTAAAAACCTTCATCAAAGTAACTTTTGGAAACTGAGACAACCCGGCCTCCTTTGACTTGACTTTGATTTTCTGTGTAGTTGTGCTATTTTAGTCACCAGGGAAGAAGTGTGGAGCTATGCCTGACCCGGGCAAAGGAAGGAGGAAGACGGGTGTGTATTACCCACAATCTATAAGCATGACATTTTTTTTTCTATTTTTCTTCCTTTCAAAAAATAAAGAGAGGAAATCAGGGGAAGGAAGTTTAAAAAAAATGACACTTACAAGTCCACTCATGGCTACAATCCAGATGTAGGACCCAGAGGTGAAAAGCTACAAAAGAAAACAAAGGCAACCGAAATGAATGAAGTGCACCGCCAGCCACAGCACTCACTGCACACACGCCATGTGACCCCACAGTTAGATATTAACCATGCACACCATAATTCAGGGAGGCAATTTAAAAGTGAAGGCAACTCTTTTTATTTAAAAGAAAATAAGACAGGACTCTGTTCATTAAACACTCCAGACTTTCTGTAGCTGATGACACAGGTGTGGGACCTGGCCCCTGCTGTGCAAAGGAAAGTACCTGGATCTCAGGCTTATTCTTATTTATCACCGTAGCTGACTTACTGAAAACATCACAGATAAATGCACTACTAATGCAGAATAGTCATTGTCCATTCTCAGTGCTAGGTAATGATCCACCATAGCTCTTCAGATAACCTCATTTTAATTTCTCATCATTGCTTTGTCTACACTTAGACGGGAGAACTTGCCAGCATCTAAGTCCACACCCAACAGTAAGTACCCTTCTTCAGTGGTGAGAACCCTCATTCTAGTTCACCCAAGACAAGAGTAAGTGGCAACACCAGGTCCTCTGTGTATATATTATGGCTGCCAGTTTAGTACTTTTATGGGACTCTGAGTGTGTGAATGAATAGGACTAATTCTTATGACTTCTCTTGGGGCTCTTTTCCCTCTGTTGCTTCGTTGTGGTGGTTTTGTTTTATTTAATATGTTTTGCTAAAAAAAATTAAACTTATTAAAATTGGGGAAAAAAAGAGTATGCTACTGGGAACAGTTTTAACTGATGCAGAGGTATGAAGGGCATTGGAATTAGACTTCATGAAATTTCTTGTATAGAGAGTATCTTGTGTGTTGTATGGATGCATCACCTGTCAATTAAAAAGCCCATGGCCTATAAGCTAGTCAGGAAATGGAAGGTGGGATGTTCAGGAGGCAGAAAGGATTCTGGGATAGAGCCAAATGTGGAAAAGATCCACCTGGGGAATATCTGAGGAGATAGACACATGGTACCTGAGCACAGGTAACCAGCCACACGGCAGAATGTAGGTTAAAATAAATGGGTTATTTTAGTTATGATCTAGTAAAAGAGCCTAGCTATATGGCTAAAGTATTTGTAAATATATTTTGAGTCTGAGTCTTATTTCTGGGAGCATGGGGTGAGGAGGAAAAACTGAACCCAACTTCTACAATTTCTTCTTTTGATTGACACATTTTTATCTGAGAGATGTGTGCTCAAGGTTCTTAAAAAAAAAAACAAACAAACCAAGAACAACAACAAAACAAAAATCACAAGGCACTCCAAGTGTCCCCATATGATTGAAATGTCCTGTGGCTTCTTGCTTAGTTTGGAAGGTTAGGTTGGGAGTTTCAGGATCATAGAGAAAGACACAGAAGACTGAAATAGCAAAGCTCAGATTCACTGCTAACAATGTGCTAGATAGAAACCTCATGGTTCTGTATATGTAATCCAGACACACAAAACACACACAGACATGGAGGGAAGGAAGCTGCAGACTTTGCTCCAGTGTTGACACAAAGGGAAGAAGCTGTGGCTGCTGCTGTCACTTAACCTTTGGTCTGGCATGGAAGCTAGGTCAGTGCACACCTGTACTGGGTTAGGCTGACGATGCTTATATTCTAATGCTAAGTACTGGCTCTCAAGATGTGGTTGCCCCACACAAGCAGATCCTCACATACACCAAGTGATGCTGCTATGTGAACCTTGCTCCCAATTTAACTGGTCAATAAAAGGCTAGAGCTTGTGATTGGGTTGTGGGGGGAGAAAGATGGGACTTGA
The DNA here is from genome assembly GCF_000001635.26 of Mus musculus. NCBI lineage: Eukaryota > Metazoa > Chordata > Mammalia > Rodentia > Muridae > Mus > Mus musculus. The sequence continues at coordinate 121,981,493 of NC_000080.6, read as the reverse complement.
GGATCGAGTGAGGGGAGATAGAGGGAGAAGAAGAAAGGAGAGGGAGGTGGAAGAGGCCATCGTGAGAGGAGATGGACCATGGCCAGGAGAAGCAGCAAGCAAGTGACAAGGGACCTTATAGCTGGGGAATCAGTCAGAATAGCTCCAAACCTGCCCAATTTAGACTTATGGCTTATATATAAAATACCTGGATTGAGTGTCTTTTATATCAGTTAGCTAGAATTATAAATTCATTTTACATTTGGTGTTAATATTGAAATTGAAGGAATGGTTGACACAGAGCAGACATCATTCTCTCCCCAAAATCTTGGCCTCCAGATTGGTCACTTCAAGAGGTAGATATTCAATTGCAAGGAATTGGAACGTTATCTGGGATAAAACAAAGTACCAGATGGCTGAAATGTACTGGGCCTGAAGGTCAGGAAAATTAAGGCCATGTGTGGCCAATATAGCTATAAACTTATGAGGAAGAGATCCGCTACAACAATGGAAAACAGATTAACATCACTCCAACTTTAGAGGCAAGACACAAAGTAGTTGATGCTCCTAATAAGAAATTTAATTAATTAAGAAATGTTATCAAAGTCAGTTGCAGACTGCCCATAAACAAGACAGAGCAGAGGCCGACACGTCAACTTTACACTGGGAGCCGACGCTGATAGAACGCCAACAGCCTTACCACTGAGGTGCTTGACTGACCACTTTTGGACTGAACAATGGTCTCTGACAAAAGAAGACTACTAGAACAGCTCATCCAGGAGCAGTTGGAGGCTCACCATACAGCCCTTAGAATTCTTCAATATTTGTCATTAAAAAGAAGTCTGGCAAATAGAGGATGCTGACATATCTCAGAGCAATTAATAAGATTATTCAGCCAATGGGTTCCTAGCAGCCTGCAATCCCATTGCCTTCCTTGTTGCCTAAGGAATGGCCTATCATAGTGATTGATCTGAAAGATTGCTTTTTCACAATTCCTCTACATGAACATGATAGGGAAAGGTTTGCTTTCTCTTTTACTAGAAGTTTTCTAATAAAGAAATACCATTGGAAAGTCCTACCACAGGGAATGTGAAACAGTTCTACCTAGTGCCAATTTTTTGTTGTACCTACAACAGCCACTGTAGATAATTCATAATCAATTTCCTTAATCAGTAATTTGTCATTATATGGAAGTTATCTTATTGGCTGATTTAGATACAGATACCTTGGAAAGACTGTTTGATGAAATAAAGAAAACCTTGCCTTGTTGGGGATTACAAATTGCCCCTGAGAAAATACAAAAGAGAAGATTCTATTAATTATCAAGGACATAAAAATAAGTCTACAAAAGGTTAGACCACAAAAGATACAAATCAGGAGAGACCAATCAAGGACTCTTAATAATTCCAAAAACTAAGAGGAGGTACTAACCAGCTGCAGCCTATAATTGCTTTGGCTATTCTAGAGCTAAGCAATTTATTTCAATTCTTACAAGAAGATAAAGATTTGGGCTGGAGAGATGGCTCAGTGGTTAAGAGCACGGACTGCTCTTCCAGAGGTCCTGAGTTCAGTTCCCAGCAACTACATGGTGGCTCACAACCATCTGTAATGGGATCTGATGCCCTCTTCTGGTGTGTCTGAAGAGAGCAATGGTGTACTCATATACATGAAAGAAAGAAATAAATCTTTTTTTAAAAATATAGATTTAAATACACTGGGAAAATTATCAGCTGAGGCTGAAAAGGAGTTGGCTCTGACAGAAAGAAAATTACAGGGTACACATCTAGATCATATTGATCCAAAGATGGCCTGCACTTTAGTTACCTTGCCTTCTACTCATTCCCCTACAGGAATTCTCAAGCAAAGGGAAGGTTATATCTTAGAATGGATATTTTTAACACATAAACAGAGGAAGAAATTAAAAACTTATATAGGTTTCTGAATAGATACTAAAGGAAAAAAATGAGACTTCGTCACTAGGTGACACAAATCCAGCTGAGACTGTGGCACCTTTTACCAAGGCTTCATTACTTACCGAGGGCTTCGTTATGGGTGCGAGATGAACACTGGCAAAGAGCTTGCAGTGATTTTTTTTTTAGGAAGAGATTTAACAACAAATACCCTAAAAGCAAGCAACTTCAGTTCACAAAAAGAGTTAATTGGATTCTCCCTCGTATAAAAAAAGGAACCCCAATTTCTGGAGCCCCTAACATTCCATACTGATGCCCACAAACAAGAAAAGGCAGGGTGCATCTCAGACAAGTGTAAGTAAGGTGGCTCAGTGTCCTGACTAACAAATCAGGATTAAATGCAATCCTTATGGTGCTATTGGATTCTCAAGAATCTCTTTACATAGTAATTGACTCTCAATATGCAAAAAGAGTTGTCTTGCATATAGAAACTGCTCAACTTATTCAGGATGATTCTGAATTTGATTCAATGTTTATTCAATTACAACAAGTGATCAGAAATAGGAATTATCCATTGTATATAACACACATCAGATCCCATACAGGTCTGCCAGGCCCTCTGGCACAAGTTAATAGTCAAATTGATCAGCTATTAATAGGAAGTGCATTAGGGGCTCAGAATTTCACTTTAAAAATACCATTATCAACAGCAAAAATTTAAAGAAAGACTTCTTTATCACCTGGCAAGAAGCCAAGAAGATTGTAAAGACATATCCTACTTGCTCATTATATACCCAAACTCCATTACCTGCAGGAAGTAACCCTAAGAGTACCCAAAGGAATAAAAATCAGCAAATGGATGTGTTTCATTCTAGAGTTTTGCAAACTAAATATGTACAGTGTATTATAGACACAGATTCAGGCTTTGTGAATGAGCGTCTACTTTAGCTTCTGAAAAGGCTGATTCTGTTTTTATTCATTTATTAGAAGTTATGGCCATTATAAGAACACCAAGACAAATTAGGACTGACAATGCTCCAGCATATGTCTTTAGTAACATGAAGTGATTTTGTTTTTACATATTATGATGTAAAACATACTGCAGGTAAAATCAATGGTGGAGAGATCCAACTGTACTTTAAAAGTACAAATAAAAAGGGTAATAAAGGCCTGCAGAGAGAGATTACATAGTACTTTATTAACTTTAAATTTTTTGAATGCTAATGATAACTGCTGATACTGATAGCTGCTAGAGATACTGGATTATGGAAAAGACTGCTGAACTAAACCAGCCTGTATACTTTAAAGATGCCCTACCCTCAGAATGGAAAACAGAAAATGTGTTGCACTGGTGGAGAGGTTATGCTTGTATTTATTTCCACAGGAAAAGAAAAGCTTTGGGTGCCTACAAATTGATAAAAACCAGATACGAGATGAGGAGACCTCCTGAAGAACTCGGCTACAGACAAGAAAAAAAAAAATCAAAAGGACCAACATAGATAATGTATATGCTGATCCCTTTAAATGAAGCAAGTCTGAAACTGCCTGGGTCATAAAAATGTCTCCAGCCATAACTTCGCTATGCATAGTCAATAAATCTTTGGCTACAAACGTCCTCGGGATTCATCCTGCCATCCTTTCATATGCTCAAAGAGGAGAAAACCGTCTTTAACTGATCGACACACACTGATCTACACACACTGTACATTCCACACATTATGTTAATACAGTAATATGTTCTATCTCTGAAAGCTTTATGTTCACAGGAAAAAAAGAAAAAGAAAAAGAAAAAAAAAAAAACAACACCAATCAGATCCACCCTCAGGGATGCTGAGATGCTGACAAGTGTCCTACCTGATCCTACCTCAGACTGATCAATGCTGTTTCATCTAAAAACCTGCCTCCAGGGCAACTCCCAAACAGCTAGCTCTTTAGGTCCAGCCTTGAAGGCTGATCCAGTCAGGACTTCACTTAAATCTGAACTTTCTCAGCATACAGAGACTGGACAACAAACGCTATTGCTGGCTTTCTTAAGACTTAACAGTTGTCTCATTTTCATTAGGTCCCCAAAAGAAAACTATGCCCCAAATCAGCAGGAAGCAATTTTAAGAAAGAAAACTCTGCCTGTTTCCCATGAGGTGGGGTAGAGGAATTTTGGCCATTCATTGGATGGGGGATGTGTCTCGTCATTTAAGGGAATGGTTACAAACAGTTATGGTCTTGGACAAGGGGGAAACAAAATGGGGAGGTTAGACTCAGGGATTTCTTTTCTCTTCCCTTTCCTTTTCTCTATCTTTTCTTCCTTAGATAAGGGAGAGTGGGCTGAGAAGAAAATGGGGGAATATAGTAATATTCTAAAAATAATAAAAAGGGGGAGTATATTATTGAATCTACTCTCAAACAAACAAACAAAAAACATTTTATAACCATAATCTAACATTGGTATAGATCTTTGTATTTTGATGCAAAATTGAGGTTTTGTTATACTGGTACAGAATTTTGTATACTGATACAAATTTAAAGGTTACACTGGTTTAGATTATTGTATATGGATACAAATTTAAGGTTTTGATATTCATAATGTACATATATTTTCAGTTTTTAATATGAGCTATTGTTCCTCTATCATCTTTAAAGATACAATGTAAAGCTCCAGTCCTTCTAGCAGCTGCCATTACAAACTATTAGAGATGGTTAAGAAATATAAGTTAATAGTCAAACTGATGATGATGTCAGATACTAATCTAGATCATCACAGAAATATACATCCTAGGTTGAACAGATGATAGGTAGCTGGCAACATTTGTTTGTTCAAATATGCTATGAATAGAGAGATGGTCTTCAAAAGTGGCAGAGACTCACAGAATATGGCACTTAACGATGCTTTTATTAACTTAAGGCTTTTTTGACATTGAGACATATCAGCTCCTTGTAGCACCCCATTCAACTTGTAAGATGAAACACATCAAAGAACCTCCATATGGAATTGCTTCAATTGTGGCAAGCTAGGCACTGGGCAAAGGAAATGCCCTTGCTTCAACTACAGACAAAATGCTGTCCAGAAAGGACAAACGATGCAGGAAAGTCAAGTGCCAAGCTCTGCCAAGACAGGGTAAGAAAGTCCTTCATAATTCCTGCTTTACAAAAGGTCTGTCAAACATACTGGGCCAGAAGGCTGAAGAGGGATGCTCCAACTTTACAGAGATTACTGGGTAGCTGTCCAGGCAGACAGCTGTCTGTCAATTCTGTCTTAGAAGCTGCTTGTCTGCACTTCCTACTTACTCAGGTAACATTTATTCCTTCTTAGGTCTCTGATGACAGAGTTTGAAGACTAGATACTCATAGCCTTATTATAAGCTTAAGTTGTTTAGGATTTAAGATGGTCTAGGTCTAAGAAGACGTTTTTAGGATGGCAATACAAGTTAGGATAGAAAATGACTTAGATACAGAACTCTGAACTCACTAAGACAGGATGGATAATAGAATACTTTATCTAAGTTGCCAAATATAAATGGACTGGACATTTAGGCAAAAGGGGGAAATATAGTGGGTTGGTCTGACACTGCTTGTATTTTAATGCTAAGTACTGGCTCTCAAGATGTGGTTGCCCCAGACAAGCAGATCCTCACATACACCAAGTGATGCTGCTATGTGAACCTTGCTCCCCAATTTAACCGGTCAATAAAAGGCTAGAGCTTGTGATTGGGCTGTGGTGGGAGAAAGGTGGGACTTGAGTGAGGGGTTTGCGGGTAGAGGGAGAAGAAGAAGAAAGGAGACAGAGGTGGAGGAGGCCACCATGAGAGGAGATAGACCATGAGCACGTGGCCAGGAGAAACAGCAAGCAAGTGACAGGGACCTTATGGCTGAGGAGTCAGAATAGCTCCAATCCTGCCTAATCAAGGCATAAGGCTTATAAGTAAAATACCTGGATTATGTGTTTTTTATACAGGCTAGCTAGGATTATGAATTCATTTTACAAACACCCAACTCTCATGACAACACAGGTGAGAACGAAGATGACAAGGACTTTATAATTCTCTCCTGTAAGAGGGGAACCCAAAACCAGCTGTCACATTCTAGTCAAAGCACTGCTCTCCAAGCTTCTCATGTATTGACTCAGATTTCTCATCGGCCCATGAGGAGGGTACCCTGAGTGCTTCGCCCGATCGGGCAGTAACAGGAGGTGTGACTGTGGTGTCTTGCCCTATGTCTCTGCGCTTACCACCCACCCACCTCTCATACACAAGTAAACCAACCTGTCATTTTGTCAGTAAAAAAATAATAATTTCTTTGGTTTCTGATGCTCATCTTAGTTCCAAGTTTCTGCTTGCACTCTGGAAGGGTATGAGTATGCCTCTGTGCGGGCAAGTGTTCACCTCACACTTACTCTGTAAGTCATCCTCCAATGACCTGCACATGTGTCTCCAAACACGCATTCTGGCTCTTACAACGATTAAAGTTAGTTGCCCACCCACCATCCATCCGCCTATCTAATATTCCTGGTTTCAACTGTCCACAGTGGGGAGAGAGAAAGCCAGAGAAATATGTATGAAAGAACCAGGGTGGGGGTGGGCAGGCATAGACGGCTCAGTGCATGAAAGCATGACGGCCTGCCATGGAAGCATGAAGTCCTGAGTCCAGAACCCACAGCACACAGAAAAGGTCAACATAGTGATGTATGAATGTAACACCAGCACCAGAGGGAAGAGGGGAGAGGGGAGACAGGAGGGGGGAGAGGGGAGGAGGGAGAGGGAGTGAGATCGCACACAGAATTCAATTCAAAGAAAAACGTTTCAGAAAACTGGAGAGCACATGTACCTTCTAACACAGGCCTCAGGCTGAGGGAGCAGTGGGCACAGGCTGGATATTAGGGAGATGACTAAGTCAGACAAAGGCTCCAGTGGCCCTCATAGCAAGGCAGACTACACAAAAGCACCAGAGTGAGTGATGCTTCTGCCTTCTCTTCTTTGCAGAAGGGGGAGCATGTTGGAAATTGAGCCTGGGGTCTTGGACATGCTAGGCAAACACACTACCACTGAGAGGTGTCCCTAGGTCTGCTCTCACTTAAAACATGATTTGTGTCCTTTTAAATTACGCGTCTGTGCATCTCTGTGTGAGTGTGGGTGTGGGTATCTACAGATGTGAGAAGAGGATGTCGGGTCTGGAGCTGGATGGAGTAAAGGCAGTTATGAGCTGCCCGGCGAGTGTGGATGGGAGCTGGGAGCTGTGCTGGGAACTCCATGGGCCCTCACATGGTTAAGAGCAGCACACACTCTGAACCACTGAGCCACCTCTTCAGTTCCTAGTTCTGTCTGTCTTTTTAGAATTCTGAGACAGGGTCTTAGTTGTCTAGGGTGCTCTGAGGTATTCCCTAGCCCAGTCTGGTCTTGAACCTACAATCTTCCTGCCCCAGACTCTGGAGCTGGTTTTATAGACTCAGCTTGCTAATGCTCCTTGCATACGCCATAGCTTGGATGGGCTGGTGGCACAGTACATAATAATTGACAATGACACTGATTTTCCATTTTCACTATTCTCATTTTTTTTCCATTTCAAACTATGATTCTTAAATGTAGTTACAACTGCAAGATTAAATGAATGTATACTTTCCACTGATACAAATTACAGTGAAAGCTTTTATCAGATTTCTAAAGGCTATGAATGTGTTCTAGTACCTTCCATTCTCTGATGTTCTTACCCTGTAACCCTTCCTCTGAACACCTGATATAGATCATGAAGCCAAGCTTATGGGGGAAAATGGTTTAAGGAGATCAAATGAGAAAAAGACAAAAGAGAAAAGAACAAAATAAAACAAAAAACAAAAGTACCCAGATCTGGTCAGAGAAATGTGAACATAAAATGAATACCGTACCTGTAGTCCCAATATATAAATCAATGTCTTGTTTGTGATGGACAACGGGCCCAGGATCTGCGCCACCTGGACTCTTGGGATGGAGCAGTGAAATGGAACAAAGAGAGCGAACACGGGCGCCAAGCTACGCAAACAGACAGAGAAAAACTACTGTAAGATTAGATTCAAACACTGTCAGAAAGATACTTGAGCAACGCCACATATTCATTTCAGTGTGAGATACACACGTTGGTTTTCAAACATCCACCATAGGCAAAACAGCAGTCAAGTGTGCACGACACGTTAAGGCAGCAACTATCCCATCTTTCACTTTGACACAGGTAGGTAGCTGAGCACCTCCTAATTAAATATAATGCACTGTGGAACTGGAAGTGGATGCTCTGTTCAATTCCCACGAACGGACAAGCACATGTCACGTCAGACACTGGCCAGTCATCTTCACTACTTCTGCTCTCCATCCCTCAAACTTCTTCCTCTTTCTGTCTTAAACTCTTTTCCTTAAGTGGCTCTCAAGCGCTCCTCGGACCACGCTACCCTCCACAGCTCTCTTGGGGACTCTCTCATTTCATTTCTTCTTGCTCTCGTCTCTACCTGAGCAATCTCAGTGCTCTCTGTGGCTCCAACTTGGGAAATGAGGTCGGTCCTAATGGAGGCAGCACTGGGCTGTGGAACACAACTCGACACCTTCCCTTTGATATGTGAATTAGTCACGTGTGCTCTACCCATGCTTCTCTGGCATCATAGGGTCACACTGCTAACTAACCCCCATGGGAAAACAAGAGTTCTTCCCACTAGGTCCTAGGCCCATGCTAGAGGACAGGTGTCTGTTAAGTCACTGGGCCACCTGGGAGTGCTCTTGCTGTCTCCCTTTCTCTTCCCCTCCTCTCCCTAAGTTACTTACACAGCCTGACAGCTGCTTGCTGGACACAGGCCCCACTGGGTGGTACACATGGACACGAGTTATCCTTTCACCCAGAGCTGCCTCACGTGGCCCTGCTCAGCTCTACCTGGCTTTCTCTGACTACTCCTGGTGGTTAGCAGCTTTCCTCTTTGGCCCCAGAGTCACCAGTTTGGCTGTTTGGTGAACTAATGAATCAGCTGGGCACTGAGCATATTAAGGAAGGTACCCAGCACAGGATGCGATCCGTCTGCACCATGAGCAAGAAGCAGACCCTCAGCTCAAGGAGCTCCTTCCAACACTACAGACTCATGCTCCTGACACGTATGTATGCATGTGCTCATACATGCATGAACTGTGTGTCCGTCTGTCTGTCTGTGTCGTGGTCTCTGTTTCTCCCCCCCACCCCCATGTATGTGTAACAGTAGAATGGTTTGGGCATATCCTTGTAACCATATTCATTAAACACTTGGTAGGTCAATATTTTCTCATTTTAGAAGCAGCACCTATACAAAAACTATTTCATGATAATGAGGAAAATACAAGAACTATTTTTCACTTGTATAAGGAAACATTCACACAGTACACCCCTGCCCCCATAACACTGTATCCCTCTTGGTCTTTTGTACATTTTCTGATTCTGATAGCAACTATATGACACAAATCTCTCTTTTCAATTATAATATTGAAAACAAAACCACTACAGACACAAACAAGGAGCAGGGGGAGACAGACAGACAGAGAACATAAACATAAAACTGCTTTAACAGGTATGACAAAAATGGAACTCACATATACATGCACATATACACACACAAAATAAAAAATGCAAAAATCCTCAATAAAATACTAGAAAAACAAATACCAGCACAAATCAGGATCGTCCATCATGGTAAAGTTGGCTGTTTCTGGGAAATGCAGAGTTGGTTCAGCATATTATAAATATAATAAATCATAATTAAACAAAGACAAAAATCACATGACCATCTCAATAGACACAGAAAAAGCCTTTGACAAAACCAAATATGCTTTCACGGTAGAAGTCCCCAGAGAGTTAAAATACTAAAGGCTGAAAATGACAAACCCACAGCCAGTGTCATCCTAAATTGAGAGAAGAACTTGAAGCAATCCCACTGAGATCAAGCGATAGACGAGGCTGCCCACCAGCCCCACTCCTTCTCAATGCGGTGCTACAAGCACTAGCTGCAGCGATAAGTCAGGAGAGAATTAAAGGGTCAGCAGGAAAAGGACGGTCAAGACATCTCAATCTGTAGATGACATCATACATGAAATCCAAGTGGCCGGTTACAAAAGCAACGTAAAAAAACCCAACAGCTTTTGTATACACCAAAACCATACACAGAAAACGATATCACAGACATACTCCCATATTCAGGAGCATCTAAGACGACAAAACACCTCGGAAGGTGTAGGACCTAAACAAACACCTCAAATCTCGGAAGAGATTCAGAGAAACACTAGAGAATGAAAAGACATCGTGTGTTTGTGGATCAGCAGAATTAATATTATGAAAATGACCATCTTACCTAAACCAATGTACAGACTCAACGTAATTTCCATCAAAATACCCACAACATTTTTCACAGAAATAGAAAAAAAAAATCTAAAATTCGTATGGAACCAGAAAACCCCAGAGAGCCAGAGCAATTGGAACAACAACAAACAAACACACTGGACACAGGAGCCATGACTCGAGTGTGGACTAACGATGCTGGGAGACCTCTAACTGCAGGAGAGGGAGGGACGGCAGAACAGAAGAGGCAAATAAAATTAAGGCTGTTTGATAAAGCCTTGAGGAATTATAATACTTCATATGTACCTAATATTATATACAATGTATATACAAGTATATTTATAGATATACACATACACACATGCACGCACAGGGGCACATTTATCTTTAAGGAAGGTAAGCTACTTGGGCTGACAACGCTCTCCACAAGAACCATAGACTAATAAAACCTAAGAAACCTCCTTTAGAAGGGTCGGTCAGGGCAGTCTGGGTGAGTCCCAGGACAACAGGGATTATCTGCATAGCCCTGGGCTGCTCTCAGAGGCTGAGGCTGAGCCTCTACTGCGGAAGACACCACAGGACACACTGGGACAGGTGACTTGGGATGGAGCTGACCTGAAAGCCTCTTTCTTGTGGTCTAACCTCTGTGGTTCTAGAAAATACTATGCAAGCTGCCAAGCTTGGGGGAGGGGGAGGGGAAATTAAACAGTTCTACCCAGCTGCAATATCTATGAACCATGAATTACTTGCATGGGAAAATATGCATAAAGGTGCAAGAAGTGACAAACAACAGCTGTCCACTCAGCTGAAGGAACATCATTCTGGGTACTGCAATGCAGCCATCTTCTCAGAGGGCCAATGGATGAACATCAAACTTCCATCTCCTGCATCTATGACTCTTGGGTGGATTAAAAGCAAAGCAACTTCTAAATGCCATACAAAAGAACTACATTTTGCCTAACCCTGCCCTAAACACAGTTGATTAGGCAGCTGTGCTTTCTTTTCATTCAGGAGAACAAATTAGTCACCTGTAGCCTTAAACCCTCCAAGGGCACCGTACCTCAGTAAAGCCCAAATTCAAACATGGCCCCATGGTGCCCGTTCCCACCACACTGTTCTTCAACTCCGACAGCAGCAATTTGTGCAGAGCAGAGAAGCCCTCCCAGACCACAACTCCATCCTATTCTATGTTCCCTACCAGCCCAGCTTTCCCCTGATACCTCCCAATCTGTGGGGTCCACTCACACAGCACCTCTCTTCCCAGTCAGAACACAAAGACAAGACAGGGATGTTGGCCTTTAAATATTTAGAAAAATATTGCTATTGTGGAGGAGGGAGAGTGTGTGCCACAGAGCACGTGGGTGTCAGAAGACAGCTCTGGGAGCTCTCTCCACTGTGGGTTCCAGGGACTGAAGTCAGGTTACTGGGCTGAGACAGCTCACTGCCTGCCTAACTCTGGCTGTTTTGTTGGTGCCTTTTTCTCACTTTGCAGAGTTGATCATTCTCAACACATATGTGTATAGCAAATGAATCTTCCCTTACGCTAGAACAGTGGCCTGCTGTCACGTAGCATGGGCAGGCAGACTGACACCCAGAAGCCTGCCATGTAGTGGCTGCTCACAGGGGAACCACACCATGTGCAAGTATGTGGTGGAGAGGTGGGACAGAAAGAGAAGTGGAATGGTTTGAGCATTATGAAGAGAGGTGGAACCAAAGACTTGAGGGTGTGTGTGTGTGTGTGTGGAGGGAAACAGCCTGTTCTGAGTAGCCAGAGCTGACATATACAGCCATGGTGGAGTCCCAGCCTGTGCTGCCAATGAGGCCATGTATGTGTCCACGGTCCATGTCGCCACCAAAGACCACGTGGACACCCCTGGTCTGGGCTGCCACCTGGGAACATGTTGATGTCCAAGGGCTGTACAGAGGTGGCCCTGTCTCCCACCCCTCGATGGCTCCAGCACTCCCTGCACCTCGCCTGGCCCTGGTGGCATGGGTGCTGGAGAACTGGCAGGCTAACCAACCTGGCTACCACCCAGGCCCAGACCCAGGGCTTTGAGTTGGTCCACCCCAACACCTACTCCATCTATGAACTGTTGGAGCATCCCCCAAAGCTGCGGGATCTCCATGACAACAGGGCAACAACAGGCTATCCAAGAGGAGTTCAGGTCCCCACCGTCATTCAGTATTGTTAGAGTAGCAGAAGCCAGAGGCCTTGAACCAGTCCAAGGACTCAGGCAATGAACGACGTCTGCAAATACAGAGGTTTGGACAAAGGGTGTACTGTGAGACATACTGTGACAGGACGAGATTTGTTTAGGACGAGATTTGTTTGTTTGTTTTGCTTTATCTTTATTCTTTACTTTCTATAGGGGAGGTTGCAAGGGTAGCAGGCAAGAGGTGGGTGGGACCAGGTGCATGGTGTGAATTCAAAGGATCAATAACAAGTTAAAGAAAAGGCAGAACAGCACAGTAGAACTTGCTTTGTTATACCCCCACCCACAGAGAGAGAGAGAGAGAGAGAGAGAGAGAGAGAGAGAGAGAGAGAGAGAGAAAGAGAGAGAGAGAATATAAAACTTTCTGGGTCTGGAGAGATGAATCAGCAGTTAAGAGCACTTGTCTTACAGAGAACCTGGGTTCGACTCCCCGCACACATGTGGTGGCTCACAACCATCCGTAACACACATGTACAGGAATATTAAGTGAGCAGAAAACTCAAATGTAAATCTATAATTTAAAAAATATTTCCTTATTCCATCACTTTTAATAGGATTAAAGCAAAGCTTTGTGTCTGTATCAGAATATGGTTTGGTAAGGTCAGGTGTGATGGCCCACCTATCTCAGCACTTGGTAAGGTCAGGTGTGATGGTCCACCTATCTCAGCACTTGGTAAGGTCAGGTGTGATGGTCCACCTATCTCAGCACTTGGTAAGGTCAGGTGTGATGGTCCACCTATCTCAGCACTTGGTAAGGTCAGGTGTGGGATGGTCCACCTATCTCAGCACTTGGTAAGGTCAGGTGTGATGGCCCACCTATCTCAGCACTTGGGAGACAGAAGCCAGAGGATCTCTGCAAGATGGAAACCAGCCCGGGCTATATATTAAGACCCTGTCTCAAAAACAAACAAACAATCCAACACACATACCAAGACAACGGCCCGGTATTCTCTGAAATACCAAACCCTAGGGACAGACTCTGTGCCAAGAGGGCTTGCTGCTCACTGCAGGACCAGAGTTCAGTCCCCAGCACTAACATCAGATGTCTCACAACTGCTTGTAACTCCAACTCCAAACAATCACACACCCTCTTTTAGATTCTATGAGCACGAGCACATATATGGCATTCACTCACACACACACACACACACACACACACACACACACACACACACACAATTAAAATAAATCTTAAAAAAAAAAGAAACCCCTGCTTTGTTAGACAGTTGCACTGGGGTCCCCTTGCCCTCTCCCCTCCCCCAAGCACAACTGCAGCTTCTCGACTCACAGGAGCTTTTCTCTTCACATCTATCAACAAATGCAACATAAAACACCATTTACTAAATAGCCAGAAGCACAGCTCTTGCTTGAGGTCACAGTTTAACATAACCTCCACCCTCCCAGAAAATAAACGGCAATAATTTCAGTGCCCACAGCTTGTATTTTATCCAGCAAGAGAAGAAGTATAAAAAGTCCTTAGACACTAATCACTGCATCATTTCGAATGATGACTAAACAGGAGACCACAGGTGGGAACAGGGCAAAGGCACACATTTTAAACCAGGACTCTCTGGGTTGTTTTGCTGAAATTTTGTGTTGCTATTTCTATATACGCAAGGCGTCACAAAATACCATAATGTTATTAGTCACTGACCAGTTTTTCCCTTTTCCTTATTTTCTGACAACATCTGTTCTTTACACTGGCAACAATCATTCACAGTGACCTTTTACGCAGAGTCAACAGCTAACTTCTGGGAGCCTCCTTATCTTAAGCAAAGAGCTAGAAGCACACAAGAAAATCAGTCAGTAGATAACTTATTCCTTTAATATCCTTACTAGTTACAGAGTACCTACTATACACTCAAGACCGACCATACTTCAGAGAGCAAACAAAGAAAACACTTCACACAGATGTCTGCCTCACTTCTAGGACACTGGGTTCACTGGTATAGTATGACCACTGCTAAACAACTGTCAACAACAAAACAGGCCTAGCGTTTCCTCTCCCATGCAGCTACAGCAGCATCTGCAGGCTTCTTCATACACTTCTTAGATTATTTCTCATACAAAAGAAAGGGTGAAAGGGTGGACCCACCAGGCCTTTAGTCCTGGTATGCAGGAGGGAGAGGCAGGCGGATCTCTATGAATCCTGGGCCAGCCATCTAAAAAAAAAAAAAAAAAAAAAAAGATGATGGATCCTACTTGCCATAAAACTTGCTTTAAGTAGCTGGGTCTTCCAAAAAGTATCCCACTAGGATGGTCTTGTAACAAACTGGAAATTCCTAGTATGTGCCAATTCCATCTTGCTTATATGCAGTGCTAGGAATATAAGCCAGGGCCTGGCACATGCTAATGCTCTCTGCACTCGGCCACATCCTGAGCCCTCAATGGTGGGTGTATAAGGTGAACTGGTTCTAGGTTATGCCAAGTTTACCTATCAAGTCACAAAGTCTTCGAATCCACATCATAAGGCTGACTTACCTTGGCTCTCACTTGCCTTTATTTTATACATAACCAAGTGGGTGCCCAAGAATCCCACTGACTTGGTGCTTGCTCTTTGGTTTTCCTCTGCAGACCTTCAACAGCACAACTGAAAGGCAATTCTACAGAAGCCTAGGCCAAGAGGACACCCACCTCTGGTAGGCTGCAAGATAGTCACTTGTCACCAAGCCTTTAATCCCTAGAATCCAGGTGGCAGAAGAGGAGAATCTGTCCCTAAAAGTTGTTCTCTGATCTATGTATGCCCTGGCACACATGCTATAAACATATATAGCACATGTGTAAGCACACTAACACATACATGCAAAATAAATAAAATGTGATTTTGAAAAACTTCTAAGGCCTCTGGGGGCATAAAGCTACAGATTCCTATCAAAATGACTCAATTCTCTCTATAGCATCCCTCAAAATCAACCAGTTTACCAAAGCATTCTTGTTTTGTTTTGTTTTTTTTCTTTTAAAGCACATTCCATTTTAAACAAGGGAGAGCTGTCTGCAGGTTTGGCTTGAAAATCTGCTGCAGCCCCCATCCCCTGACCCATCTTCTATTTCCCTGAATAAGGATGGGTGACAGAAGCAGTGTACAGCCCCACTCTGCAGGAAGGTGGGGCTGTAGTCCTGGGAGGCTTAAGCCTCTCTGCTCATGGAATCCCTGTCCCCCAACACCCAGGCGCAGCACAAGTGAGGCCTGTCTTCCAAAAGCAGCACGCACGTATGGCAGGCTAGATCACAGGTGGGCATGGGTGACTGCCACCTCTCTGGCTTGCTCAGAGCACTCTACGCAGTACCTGCTGGGTTCAAGGAGTGAGCTCAAGGCATCATGGGACTAGAACAGGTCTCTCTGGTACTATGTACCTGAGGCTGAACTCTTCAATAACGTGTCTGCCAACTGTCCTAGATCTTTCTGTGCCCACTGCCACTGAGTCAGTCAGTTGTTCTCGACACTGAAAATGTAACTAACTTACACACAAGGAAGGCCTTTCTCCCTCACCACAGACACCCATCTTTGACACAGCTGTTCAGGTTCAGACTCTACACTACACTCCTGATACCACCACGCCTCCAGGCAGACAGCACTATTACACTTGACATTTTTCCTTAACCTAAACTTTATGTAAAATATCAACATAAGGTCACCAGTAACTATACCTATCTCTCTCCCTCCTCCCTCTTTCTGTTTAAAGCTTATTGCTTAAAAAAAAAAAAAAAAACTTTTAAGACTTAAATCCTTATTGAAAAAAATTTAAAAGTTCCATAGATATGAGCATTTCACAAAGTCCAAGGGGCTTTTGAACAGTTTTTAAAAATCAGTATCAGAAAAAAAATCTCACTTCCCATCCCATTTGAAAAAAAAGCACGTAGCATATGTGAGGTTAACTGATCACGGCTATGCTCAGTCACAGGATGACAGGAAAAAGGCACCACCATAAAAGGACGCCTGCTCGATCACTCTTAAAGCAACATGCCCAGCTTAGCTAACTCCATTCTGAGCAAACACGGACTGCCACAACGGAGGTCCTAGCCACCTTCTGATATGTAAGTACCTGACATGATTCTCTTTAAGTTAAGGAATACTTTAAAAACCTAAGTTTCAAAGTAAAATAATGTACTAGATACCAGCTGTAATAACTGTCTGTTTAGATTTCCTTGGGGTCACTGGCAGCTCAATGTAGCTCCCGAGATGGAAGCAATGAATGAAACATTTTATGAATTTCAAAATTCAATTATTTCAGGATTCTTTACTATAAAGAGAAAGGAACAATGGTGCTGAGGCAGAGCATTCCTAAATTTGGATGTAGTTTATATACAATATAACCATTTAACCTAATTTTTAAAAATTCATTGCATTTGACTACCTGGCGTGCATTTATGTACAGGAAAGTAGTTTTGATGATAGACTATCAGCAGCAGACTTCCCGGGGTAAGGGGCTTATTTTCTAAAGCATCAGATATAGAATGGTATTTTCTAGTTTGCAAAAATATTTTATCAATTTATCCTCCCACCAGCAAAGATGTTTGATCAGCCTGGGCTCTCCTGCCTCAGAAGCAAAACCATTCTAAAGACCAACTATTTTAAGTGAAAAATAAAATTTGTTATTTGGTTTCTATTATTAGGTGACCAGTAATGCTAAATGAGCTTCCACATTTATATTCTAAAAATTTTGGAAAAAAAAAAAACCTGTAAAACAAAGATTATATGTGGAGATTTAAAAACTCAATTTCCAGGGTAAGAGCAGAAGTTAAGAGAAATGCCTAACAAAATATAAGCCATAAAGGGACTTCCTTTAAAGAAGGCTGGGGGTCGTAGATGTGGTGGCACTCTCTGTAAGGGTGTCACCCGGAGTGTAGGAGAGTATAATGTTAAGGGAGGGCTTGGACTCAGTCCTAAAACCCAGGCTCCATCATTTAGAACTGCTCAGCCCCATACAAGTTGCTGAAGGTTTCTGGCTGTGGTCGTTTCATTCAGAAAGTGGGGAGAAGTGTTTCTGCCAAGTCCTTCTCTGACTCTCTGAGTAGGTGCCGGCACACTGCATGCCATTCCCACCCTGCCCATCAGCCCACAGAAAGATAAATGTACAAATTATTTTCTTGAGCTTGCCTGAAGATGTCTGCTTTCTGTTACAGTGTATGTAAAGACTTGAGGTGTGCTTTCTAGTATCTCAGAGTGTTTGTCTCTGGGGCTTAATGGTGCTTTGTGAACCTAGAACTGCTAGGGCACACGGTTCCACAAAGCAGCCTTGCTTGCAGGCTTGTACGATACGTGGGTGGCTGTGGTAATAAGTCCTTTTATAAGCTTTTGGCGGGCTTCCTAGAGTTAATTAGTGTTGTTATCAGTCACCTAGCAGAGTAAACTCTGTGACAACTGAGCTCCCTCCAGGACTTCCAAGCATGCATGGCAGACTTTTACTAGAGAACTACTGTAGGTCAGCCTACAGCACTTCTGTGATGTGAAATGTTCATGCAAAGTTCCTAATCCTGACCTGTAGTCACCAAGAAATGAAAGCATTTAAAGGGATACCCTTCTCTTTGTCATAGTAAGAGCTAAGGTTTTGGAGGTGGGCAATGTCCTTCTGTCTGTCCTGGGCTGCTTGTGCTGTCTTCGCCATGGTTACAAGACTAGATCACACATGCAGAACCTTCTGCATGCTGCGGAGGTACAGAGACTCACTCGGTGTTCTGGTAGTCCAGCAAGGGTACAAAGCATATTGTCGGATATCCTAAAAACAGCACAAGGTAAACCAGCAGCATAAAGCTTTGCTGGGCTTCGAATTCTTTTCAGTTGAAATAGCAGTCAAAATATTTTGTTGCTGAAATACTGTTAAAAATAGCAAACTCAGCCAGGCAGTGGTGGCTCATGCCTTTAATCCCAGTATCTGGGAGGCAGAGGCAGGCGGATTTCTGAGTCCGAGGCCAGCCTGGTCTACAGAGTGAGTTCCAGGACAGCCAGGGCTATACAGAGAAACCCTGTCTCAATACGCCCCCACGCCCTTCAAGTAGCAAACCCTTTATAAAATCTTCACTTAGAGAACATGGTGTTACACTCCTTCAGCCCAGGACTTGGGAGGCAGAGGCAGGAAGATCAGGAGCTCAAGACCAGCCGCCACCCATAAGGAGTGAGTTTGAGGCTAGCCAAGAGCACAGGAGACCCTATCTTAAAAATAAAACAAACCCCCAAATACTCAACTCTCCTGGATTCACCTTAAAACATGCTATACATTAATGAGTGCTTCATTTAAGTCCACCTATCTTCCTCTCTTTCTCAGACACAAGCGAGTACGTATATGTCGAAAGTTCTGAAATACCTTCTTGTTTGTACTTGCCTTCCACCCACTTCCATTTATCTCTGTCTTAGAAACAGGAACCAGGGATAATTCGTCCTGTATTGAATGTGATTTTTCTGGTGGCAAAGAGCCGAGTTTAAACTTAGCAGCTACAGCTGTGACTTTAGCCACTGAGGGGCTCCTACCTTGGCTTCAGTGAACGCTCCAAGACAGAGGTCTGACTAGGAGCCATTACTATCTGTCATGCTCGCTGTCTCCTGACAGAGAGCAAGGACTTGTGAGTGGAGATCTGGCCATTCTTTTTGATCTTTGGGGGTGTAAGAACTGCCCTCACACACCCTCACTCTCAGAACTTCACAGGAGTGAGACACGAAGCCACAACCTCAATAATACTCTGCCTTCCTGAGGTGGAGTGGAGAGGAAGGCGGGAGTAGAGGTCAGGGCAGCTGCTTCCCAAAGAAGTGTTACTGAACGCCATGCTAACAATGCAGGGGAGGAAGAGAGTCACAGATTTCTAAATCAAAGACCCGGCACACAACAGAGAGGGTCATTGGTCTGGCTGGAGCCAGGGGCTGGGTCAACGAAGATGGCCAACGACCCAGAGGAAGAGAGAAGAGACCTGTCCTAATGGACAAGCACTGCTGAGCGCTCAGCATCCCTTGCTCTGGGCACCAACTGAGGGGCTCTCAAGGGGAAAGGCCATCAGGCCACTGCACAGAGAAGAGAGGAAGGACTGCAGACAGCAGCGTCACAGATGGGCACACAGGCAGATAAGGACGTGGCTGTGGGGTGGGATGCAGGGCACAGGGCAGAGTTAGGACCCATTGGCCGGGGAAGGACAGAGCCCTGACTTCCCATGTAATCTTGAAGCATTTTGAGAAAATGACTCAACTCTTTCTCAATTCAGCACAGCCACAAAATAAAGAGGCTTAACTTAAAGCCTGAAAGTCCCTTCAGCTGAAGGGTACAAAGTGTGGGCTATTTCTAGAAGCACCCTAAGAGGAAGAATATCAGGCACACACCCCTTCATTACAAGGTTATTTGCTATGCAGCTAGTGATCCCGAGTGTAAGATCCCACACATCCGCCTCCCTTTAGCTCTTACAGTAACTTACACACGACATCACTACCTTTGATAAAACCACACGAGGAATAAATAATTACTGAAAAGTGACAGAAAAGTATCTGGAACATGTCCAGTTCCAAATGTGAGAGAATGTTCACCCTTCCGGCGCCCTCCCAGACGCCGCGCACTTTCCATTAGCTCCAAAAGGTAGCTTCCCAATGCAGCTGGTCTTCTCTGAGCACCCAGAGTCGGGTGCCTCGAGAGGTTCTGAGGGCAGGGTGAACTGCAGACTGCTGTGTGCTGAGGGCAGGGTGAACTGCAGACTGCTGTGTGAAGGGCTCTCTGTGCTGTCTGGGGTCTTCCCAGATTTCTTGAATGATGGCTGGAGGTGGACTATGTCACGGGCTCGGCAGCAGTGCCAGGAAGCTCATCTCTGCAGCTCCTCGACATTCCAACATCCAGAGAAAGTGAGCTTCCCCCAAAAGGCCAACCATGGGCAGAGAAAGAGCACGGGTGACTCCTCCCTCAGGTTTGTTATCAAGGGCATTAGCCTCAGCCACCTCTGAGCTACTCCCCCTCTCTCAGAGCTCAATGTCCTCGGTATTCAGTCACACACACACCCTCGTGAGCTGTTCCCTTTGTTTTCCATTCATTTTATTCCCCCCTAATTTTTTTTTTTTCTGAGACAGGTTTTATCTGTGTAGTCCTGGCTGTCCTGGAACTCACTCTGTAGATCAGGCTGGCCTCGAACTCAGAAATCCGCCTGCCTCTGCCTCCCAAGTGCTGGAATTAAAGGCGTGCGCCACCCTCCCCCCCCTTAATTCTAAGTATTTTCCACAACCTTATCTTTCCTTAAGACAATAGCTAAAAGGCAGACTTGGGTTAATTGTAATGGACAACACGACCAGCACTTCTCTCTGAGCTTCCATGCTCTTAGTTGTTGCTCTGGCTCTCCTTCAAAGCACAGCTTCCTCTTTGGCACACACAAGGCAAGTCACCCCTCTGCCTAGCGCAGATCTCAACCCCATCTTGAGGTCACACCTGACCAGCTCAAAACACTGGTAACCCTGTAGACAACAGTGTCTCCCTTCTTTAAGGCACTGACAATTCTCAGAATAAATCTCAGAGATAATGGTGACACTTCAAAAATCTTAAAAGCCCAAAGACTTTTGCTTTGGTTCTTTGCTAAGCTCTTTCTGAGTATAAACTATATCAGAGCTTAGGCAATTTTATTAAATACTAATCAATGAGTTTTAGGGGGACTTTTTTCCTCTCCTTTTTGTGACTAGAGAAAAACTGTCACTTTGTGTCAACATGACTGGTTATGCAAAGATGAAATGATAACATCTCAAGAAATTTTAGCAAATCTATGGGCAAGGAAATAAATTTTACAAACGTGTGTATGTATGTGTGTGTGTGTGTGTGCTTGCGTGCACATACACACACATACACCACTTTCAAGAATGTCAGGGAAGGACGTTGGAAGGAATCTAACATTTATTCTGAGAATTGTTGATGCCTTAAGTAAAAAAGGGAGACAAAGTTAGGATGACAGGAAAGCTGAAGGATCAAATGTTACATTACAGACACAGGGCAGACTGTGCAGCTTAGCAGGGAAATCAGAGAATGACAAGATGGCTTCCAGGGAAGTGGAGGTTTGGGGGTAGACCACACCATTTTATACGTTCATAGTTTCAGTAGTTTTAGTCTACATATGCTAAATCTGGGAACATAGAAACAGTACCTCTTTAATATTTGAGGGTTTAGAGCTGAAGGATAGATACACAATGCCACAAATGCCCCGCTCTTCAGGAAGGTCAACCCTGAAGAACAATTAATTCCATTTCATGCAGCCCAGTTACTATCTGTGCTCCTGGGGAAAGATGTCATCATCTTGATTTCGGTCCCTGAGTGTGTGGAATGTAGTCAAGTGTACAATGTCATCAAAAGCACTGCACTGAAACTATTATTCTTATAAATGTTAGTGTTCTAAGGGAAACAGATCTAAGACACACTCTGTGGGCTTCCCCCTATGTGTTCACTGACATATTACAGTACTTTCAGGTTTAACTCAGGCACACATGTGTATACAGGTATATTTTGTATATGTGTTTACATACGTATTCTAAACTTATCAGAAGCTACTGCCTAAGAATAATTAAAATGAGAAATAATTAAAGTGCATTAAAGTGTAAGTTATACTCTGAGTGATGGAAAGGAGAAGCTGAGATCCAGACCGGACACTGGGTGCACGAGGAGGAAGACAAGCAGCAGGGCTGAGCCACACGGCACGCCAGCCCCACACTGTCTCTCTCTCTCTTCAGTTGTAAACCCTCTCGTTCTGCATTCCCGGGATCCAGCACATGTAGACTAAAAGCACTAAAAGTACTGTTTGCTAAAAGTGTGAAGCTATCTTAAGCCTCACGAGAGTAATCCAGAAGATGATTAAAGGAAAGAACAAATTCTAACTCTGAAGACATATAATAAATTGAGATTTATTGCCTTAGGAATTGGGTAACAGCAGCCAAGGATGTGAAAGGACTTTCCTCTTAATGTGGAGATAATAAAGTGTACTGAAATGACAGCATTGAGAACACAGGGAAGACAGAAACACGAACTGAGGGAAATGTAGACTCAATCCCCAGAAGCTGCTAAGTATCCAACAGGAGCCTGTTTTCAAGCCGTCTCCATCTGCTTTCTGAGGCCAGGTTCTGACCTATCCTACTTACATGTCCATACTCTAAAAGTGCTGCCTTTGGCTGGCTCTGGTCCAACAGTGGTCACTCAAGATCCCTGTCCCAGTCTTGTGTGGGACTGGCTTGCCCTGCTTTAGGGAAGGTTGCCCCATCTACCCTGTGGGAGCTAACCACATATGTCATGCTGTCTGTACTCTGAAACCACAATCTCTCAGTTCTTTAAGGGCTCATGAGACAGCTGCTCCTCAAAGGACTGAAGGGAGCACCACATAGAAGGACCCAACGTGATATTTAACTCCTCAGACCCATATGAGGTCCTCATCAGACAGGACTTAAAGGTAGGCAGGCAGAGTAAGTGAGAGCACAAATGTGGAATAAGCTGTGAAGAACACTGGGTGATGATGCTCTTGCAAGAAGAGCAAAATAACATTGCTTCCTCCAATTAACAAGATCATTACCTTACTTCAGTCAATCTATGTTCACTGTTCTGAATTTAGGCTGTATGGATACAAGTCCCCAATCACTCATACAGTATTACCTGTTGGCACATATAATATCCAAGCAGGCATCTTTCTGTGTGCTTGTGTGCATTCTCCCTCAGAGTACCAAGTCATGCAATCAGCTTTCCTTAACATACTTCCAGCCAAGAAACAGTCTGGCTTTGCCACTTTCACATGCCACAGCACGGTTGAACCACTCAACGTCTGCAAGTCATCTACTGAGAGAATCTGAGCTGTTCACACTTTTGCATCTTCCTGTTACAGCCAACACTGGGTAGAATACCCCCATACCTGAACAATTTGAAATCACTCCCATTTTTAGCTGTACCAGATGCTAAGGCACAGTTCACAGGCTCACCCAGGCATCATGTGCAGGCTGACACACAACAGCTGCCCTCCCCTCTCTTATGTTGGGGTGGCTCTCCTCATCTTTACAGTACGGTTAACATGGAGATGCTGCAACTCCACCACCACCACCACAAACACACACACACACACACACACACACACACACACACACACAAACACACACACAGACATAGACACACACACACACATAGACACACACATACACAGAAAGAGACACACAGACACACACACACACACACACACACACACACACACACACACACCAATGTTTGAGGTCACATCTCATGAACTTGCTATGAAAAACTCCTCAAAAGTGGAAAGTAAGATTTTCAGGAAGAAAAATCCTCACAAAAGTTAGAAACTTCTGTCAACTCTGCCAGAGTTGTTGGTGCCGGCTCCTCAGAGCCAAGGCTTGTCTACAAGCTGCACTCACACCGTGGCTACACCCTGCCTCCAGAACACAGCGGCAGAAGGCAGGCCTTACGTGAATGGGCGGCTTTCCTGTGCTTTTTTATTTCATTAATTTCACAGCTGACAAATGGGCTCCTCCAAGACTTAAGTGATACAGCAAACTTCTATTTTCAATCTTTCTTTTTATTTTAAGCATCTTAAACATCTCTGAAGTGGTATCTTCTTTAAGTCAAAGGTTTCTTATACATATATTTTTCACTTCCAAATTCACTCTTTGTTGCTTTGACATTGGTTTGTAGTTTAGCTGTGCGGTCCTCGGGCTGTGTGTGGTCTGCTCAATACTGACTTTCTGGATGTCTTGTGATGGCTGAGTTTGAGACATGCTTATCTCTTCAGGACATAGTCTACTGACTCTTGAATCATGTTGAGCAAGTCTTCAGTGCCTTTTATTTTCTTATCTAGGATGTTCAAAGACACATGACTGCCCATTACAATTATAGACTTGCGATTTTCTCCTATAAACTATATCAGATTATGACCGCACAGACATATCTCACAATTATTTTTATGTCCGTTGTGGATTTTTGGGGGGTGAGGATTGCTTTTTGAAACAGGGTCTCTCTGTATAGCTTTGCTGTCCTGGAACCCATGTGTAGACCAGGATGACATTGAACCCAGAGATCTGCCTGCCTCTGCCCCTCGAGTGCTGAGATCAAAGGCGTGTATCATCACAGCCTGGTGACTATTCTTAATTTTGGCAGGAAGGCTAGATTCCTATTGGCATCAAAGTTGCCTTAACTTTCTTCTTTTCTGACTGGGGCCCACCCTGTCATCAGGACTTGGGTGGTATATATCTCCCACAGCTTTATTCTGAACCTTTCTGAATTGCTTTGGATTACATTTTCTTTAAGCAACATGCAACCGGATTTTTAAAAAAAGAAAAAGGAAAAAAGAAATTCAAAAACCAAAAACCAAAAACAAAAACCAAACCAAAACTCTCCAAACTGGTAGTCTTCCCATTAACCAGGAAGCTCAATCCATTTAAATCTGTGTGGACATGCTTTCTACCTTCTTCTTCTGCATCTTCTGTTCTTCATCCTCATCGTGTCCTTTTGCCTGTCCATTTCCTTTCTGATTGTCTCTGAGACAGCAAGACGGTTCCTCTTTCTTTGGTCTTGCTTTAACTTTTATATGGATACTGTGAGGACTCGTCTGTTAACACGCACACCACAGGCAGAGAGCCCAGTGCCAGTGAGCATCCCTCCTCTCTATCCCTCTTCTCTATCAGAAGTTAACGGAGACCCAGTCATCTAGCACCAGGCACAGGTAGGTCTGGAGTCAGTGCTCTCAATTGTCATTGAGAGTCCTCTTCCTTTAAGATACAGCAGCAGCAACAGACTGAAAGAACTCCCTCAACATCAGTGACAGCCACATGAAATGTACAGTCTCCAGAAGTGCCTTTTTTCCCCCCCTTTAAGATATAGTCATAGATTTTAATTGCTTGGCTTCTCCACTTTCACTGCCATTCTCTCTTTCTTATATGGAATTTTACTGTCAGATTTTTTAGATTTCCAATTTAGGATATGAAACTAGTCTTAGAATTATTTATGACCAAGAAAAAACTTCAAATAATCCAAATGTGCACCCAGGGACTATCTCCATAAACTATGCATTAACACACCAAATACTGATTCAACACTCTGGAACACTGGAGCATCCATCAGACGCCTAATACATCCAAACAGTAATAGACATTTACTACACTGCCAAGGAGATGTAGTTACTACTAAGGCAAGACACAAAACACCACATTACACTACTTGTACTGGGTTCAACGCACACTGGTGCCCAACTTAAAATTTTTTATTTGAAGCAGTTTGAGTCCCTCCACCATATACTCAATCTCACACGTGAAAGAGAAGTGTACTACTGCTGAGGTAGACTCAAAGTCCCTTTGAACCTGACTTTTGTTTTTCTATTTTGAGAAAGGGTATCAGTGAGATAGCCAAGCTGCCCTCAAACTTGTGATGCCCCTGCCTCAGCCCGCAGAGCAGCTGGTGTTAGGTACACACCTACATTTATTTCTCTCCTCTTTTTCATTTTAGTTATAAATACTATTTCTTTTTGTAAGAGAGCTTAACTTTCAGTTCCTACCATGACCTAAGATTATTTCTCATACTTTCTGGGTTGACACAGATCAGATTCTGTGGTAAGTTCATACTCCACTACATGTTTGACTGATTTCATTTCCTGGCAGTGATATGCATTTTGGAAGAAAAGAAGAAGAAAAAAATTCAACCTAAATTCAATTTAAAAGCCAAGTCTAACGCCTGTCTAGAATGTGGGGAACTTTACATGATTTTATTCTTAACCACATCATGATTCAGAAGGGGGGGTTTCTCTCTGAAGCTAGTGGGCCCCCCGGGTTACAGAACCTGACCTATTTAGAGGGTTCCATTTCCTTTGCCCGAGTTCTGCCAAAGCCACCAACTGTAAAAGTAAACACATAAATTTTATTCTCAGTTTATTCCCGAGGGAATTTGCACACTGAAAATTTTAAAGTAGGTGTATAAATGACTGCACTGCTGAGTTAAATGGTCTTAGCTAAAGAGTCCTTACTTGCTTTCCTCCTAGTGACTGTGACCACTGGATACAGAAATGGCTAACAATTTCACTACCCCACTGGCAACGTCTCATGGCAATAACTGTGATCTCTATGCCCACCACAGCACAGCCAGGGTATTAATGCCTCTGCATTACAGCCTGGTCTTCATCATTGGGCTGGTGGGAAACCTGCTGGCCTTGGTTGTCATTGTTCAAAACAGAAAAAAAATCAACTCAACCACTCTCTATTCAATGAACTTGGTCATTTCTGACATCCTGTTTACCACAGCTTTACCCACTCGGATAGCCTACTATGCGCTGGGCTTTGATTGGAGGATAGGTGATGCCCTGTGCCGGGTAACTGCTCTGGTGTTCTACATCAACACGTACGCAGGTGTGAACTTCATGACTTGCTTGAGCATAGACCGCTTCTTCGCTGTGGTGCACCCTCTGCGCTACAACAAGATTAAAAGAATCGAATACGCAAAGGGTGTCTGCCTGTCCGTCTGGATTCTGGTCTTTGCTCAAACACTGCCGCTGCTCCTCACCCCTATGTCTAAGGAGGAGGGAGACAAGACCACTTGCATGGAGTATCCAAACTTTGAAGGGACAGCGTCCCTGCCGTGGATTCTGCTCGGAGCCTGTCTGCTGGGCTACGTGCTGCCTATCACAGTCATTCTCCTGTGTTACTCTCAGATCTGCTGCAAACTCTTCAGGACTGCCAAGCAGAACCCACTCACCGAGAAATCTGGTGTGAACAAAAAGGCTCTCAACACAATTATCCTCATCATTGTCGTGTTCATCCTGTGCTTCACGCCCTACCACGTGGCCATCATTCAGCACATGATAAAGATGCTCTGCTCCCCTGGAGCCCTGGAGTGTGGGGCGAGACATTCCTTCCAGATCTCTCTGCACTTCACGGTGTGCCTGATGAACTTCAACTGCTGCATGGACCCGTTCATATACTTCTTTGCATGCAAAGGGTATAAGAGAAAGGTCATGAAGATGCTCAAACGTCAAGTGAGTGTGTCGATCTCCAGCGCAGTGAGGTCAGCCCCTGAAGAGAATTCGCGGGAAATGACAGAGTCTCAGATGATGATCCACTCCAAGGCCTCCAATGGAAGGTAAAGGCACTTGGGACTTCACAGCACAGCAAGCTGCGGGATGGGCCCCGCCCACCGACTGGTCGGCTCCCAACCAGGATGCCTTCCACTGCCGCCCCACCGGCCAATGCACTGAGATCCAGACCAGATCGAGGAGACAAAAAAGCAAGTTCAACTTCATAAATGAAATATAATGTATATAAAGGAAGGCTCTCATAAGTCTCAATGTAAAAAGAAATTCTTTGTGAAATTACTATTTCTTGTCAATAGTTTGGCAAAAGACGACTAATTGCACTGTATATTGCCAGTGTAAAAATGTTAATACTGTAATATATGAATATATTTCTTAATTTACACCTCTTTCAATTTTAGATATTGTCTCCTTAGTAATATGTTTTTGTTTGTTTGCTTGTTTGTTTGTTTTGTTCTGAGACAAATGTTTTAAGAAACATTTTGTGAGATAAAGAACAGGATCGAACAAGAGTATTAATATGTAACTGTCAACCACCAGCAGAACTTCTAAGTATAATTAATAGAAGGTATATTTGAAGAACAACGGTAGAAATGCTGGTGATGACAGAGGTGACAGAAGCATCAAGCCCTTCCCTGAGCACCCAGGATAGTGCCTTTGGACCACTGCTCGGAAACACGACAGGGGCTCCCACACAGCATCCACTGAAAACATGTGCACGTGCTACCTTCCTTTCTGGAATAGAAAACATGCATACATGCTTTGGGACTTCTGTTCAGCTGGTAGTGCCTGGTATCTACACAGTGGTAGAGTAGGCTATGAGAACTGGAGCAATGGGGATTACAATTATAACTGCCATGCTTGCGTAAGTAACTCAGGCAGTTAATGAACAATTTGTAAATTAGTAGTTTTCAGGAATTTTTTCCTTTTTGTATGTTTGCCTGCATACAAGTCAGTGTACCACATGTGAGCAGTGCCTGCAAAAGCCAGAAGAGGGTGTCAGATCCCCTGGGACTAGAGTTACAGATGATTGTGTGTCATTACGGAGGTGCTGAAAATCAAACACGGATCCTCCGGAAGAGCAGCTAGTGCTTTTAACCACTGTACCTTCTCTAAAAAATGTTTTTTCCCCCTTTTGAGACAGAGTCTAGCTATGTCAGTCTTGCAGGCCTGGAAGTCTCTATGTAGACAGACTAGCCTTAGACTGGCATATGAACCTCCTGCCTCCTTAGTGATGGAACCACAGGTGTGCACCATGTCCTGCTGCGATTCTCTGTAATGTTACACACCTGCTTATACAAATACTTTAATGTGTGCAGCATGGTCTTCCTAAGTTCCTAAGCACTGTTTG
Organism: Mus musculus; assembly: GCF_000001635.26. Lineage (NCBI taxonomy): Eukaryota > Metazoa > Chordata > Mammalia > Rodentia > Muridae > Mus > Mus musculus. The sequence continues at coordinate 121,952,736 of NC_000080.6, read as the reverse complement.
CCTGCTCAAATTTGCTATGTTCCAGCCCTAAAATTTCTCCAGTACAGTATCTCACTTGGCAATGATATCAATTTATATAATAGGGAAGGAATAAAACACTATACTATGAGCCATAATTTCAATTTTTATTGAGCTGTATGCCCAGGAAATATTTCATTTGAGTAAAATTAACCTGCTTGGTCTTTTGAGACAGAGTCTCATTATATAGCTCAAGGCTACCCTGCAACTCATTTTGTATCCCAGGCAAATATTAAACTAAAGATCTTCCTCAGGCACATACTTGTAACCCCAACACCTGGGAGGCTAAGGCAGAAAAATTGCTGAGTCGGAGGCTAGCTTGTACTAGGGTTATATACATATTATAGCAAGCTCCTACTTCAAAAAGAAAAATAAAATGTCCTGTGTTAGCCTCCTGAGTGCTGAGGTTACAGGTGTGTGCTATCACACCCAGCTTCAAGTGAGCTTGACCCTCACTACTGTAACTCTACTGAGTAAGTAAGATCTGATTTATGTTAATTCCACAGCATTAAAGCCACTAGCAGCACGTGGTTGGTCGGATGGAGGTGGTAAAGTTTAGCTCTTGATGCCTTTCCTTGCCCCATCTATGAACTTCCCAAGCGAGGGCAGAAAGAACAAAATACTACATTTTGTCAGGGCGGCACATAGTCACCTAAGCGAGATCTCTAGCAAGAGACCACTAGTGAAAACCAGAAACAGATCCCAGACAGTTTCATAGCTCCATGACACGATGGAGCACAGACCATCACACACACCAACCTGATGCCTCACAACTGATGACCATGCTAATCAGGCCAAGCCTGTGATCCTGCAAACCAGAAAGTATGTGCTATTACAGTTTACAACAGTATAACACACTTGCATGTTAAGCTTTCTGTGTTCTCCCTCCATCTTATAAGAGGTAAATGACTCTAGGGTGTCATCTGGCAAAGTCGAGACCAGTGAGCTTATCTTCAACTATCAAATGTTTTCAGTCCAGTCCAACTGGCTATCTGCTCTCCCATTCACAGACCTTTAGTGCTCACATCCATTCCCAGGCAACTGCTCCCATGTGACCTGGGCATGCTCTCCTCACCTCTGCTTCAGGGAGGTGCCTCTCTTCCTGGCAGATTCCCTTCACCAGCAGGAAACCTCAGTGCATACAGGCAGTGCTGATTAACTTGTGTACTCTGTGACAACAAAGGAAGTGGCCTTGCACTTAACTCTACCTGAACATCAAAACAGAGTATTTGCTACATAAACATGATAAGCTTTAACACTGACATAACAGGGAGCTAGTAAAAAAACTCATCTAGGAAAATGGATAGCTATTCAGCTAATCCAATTCCTCTTTTACAATCTCATTTTTATTTCTAAAAGGATTATTCAGCTAATTTTAAATTTCTCAAAGCTACTCAGTTTAAGATCTGTTAAATGTGGGGCTGGAGAAATGAATTAGTGGTTAAGGGCACTGGCTGCTCTTCTAGATGACCCAGGTTCAATCCCCAGCACATACATGACAGCTTACAACTGTCTGCAACTCAAATATATATAAATGCATCAACATTTTAGTGCTATTTCAGGACAGTAAGTACCAGATAAAACCAGCACTGGCTATACTTTGAAGAGCTCAGAATCTTCTAAAGTAAACTGTCATTCTTGGTTTCCACAGTTCTGTGAACATAATGAGCAGGCAGGCTTGTTCACACCAAAGCCAGAAAAGGCAACTGGTCAATCAGAGGCAAGATTGGGAGGACAGCCTTAATTCCACTGAGTAGCGATGGAACCACTGATCGTGTAGACATAAATAAAGACATGAGAGGTTTTACTGCCATTTTAGGTCAGCAAACTACAAAACCCTTCAATAGGGCAACTCTCTCCCAGGAGGTTATGAAGTTTGCAGGCCATGCACGAAGACCTTCGCTTTGTGCTCACAAAACCTGGCACAGTGAAAGCACAAAGAAAGACTTCAAACAATCACTTAATTGAACAGTACATACTTTGCATGATTATTAATACTGTAATACCCACTGAAATCTCTTGTGTTCTTAATTTCTCAATGACAAGAAATGACTCGAATGACCAATGATATACATATATGTGTACTAGAAGATCCTTCAGGTTAAAATAGCTGTGTGGAGAACCAGAGCTCATCAAACAACAAATCAACAACAAAACCAGAGACAGAAGTATGACCAGTCTGCTTGGAAATAGTCTAGCATTTTAGGAGGCAAAAGTGATGGTCAACAGCCAGGAAAGGCAGCATGCAACTATGAGAAGGGACACACCCACCTTAAATTAGCCCTTAAAACTATCTATTTTGGTAACTTCTCAGCATGCTGTAATTTTGTTTTTTTCCGCAAAGCTAAAAAAAAGCCCTGCTAGTTGAGTATTCAGGTGAAGAATGAGAACAAGAAGTAAGGGACAGCCAGGCTTCTGAACACGGGCTCCATGAGAGTGCCGCAACAGACAGCAATGGGTGTTCTGGAGCAAAGCCCACCACTAAGAATGCCCGTGCTTCATCTTTTACCACACACCACCTTACCACACATCCAGTCAACCTACAGTCACTATGTATGCTACACTCCTTACCGTGCTGAGACCAGACACCAAGGCCACATGGAGGATGGAGCCAGGACATAGGTTCAACCTTCCACCACTGCCTACTGAACATGCTCACCAGGAACCACTGTAGTTCCTGTCTCTCACTAGCCCCAGGCTTCCACTTCCTGTGGCTTTAGTGCTAAGGACCTTCCTCCATCACCTTATCTGAACCTCACTCCTCTTCCAAGAACAGTCCATCGTTTCTCCACAAACCCCATCTTTGCTGTCCTCATCACATGCACCCAATTCCCTTCCTCTGATCATCAGAGTTGAGTTTTCTCCTCAGCTCATCCTTCAGAGTGCCACGTCACCCCCACAAGCTGACAGCTGCCCACCTACATTACTGCTGCCTCTTCCAACTAGCTAGAGTCAGAAACTCTGGCTTTCTTTAGGATGCCATCTAGAAAGCCAGATGTCTACACCAATAGCCATTTAACCTACCAACTACTGCATAGCAGATTGCTCTAAGAACTTTTTGCTCCTGCAGGCTCCATGGAGGAGGCTGGGGTGGGCGCCAGGTACTGGGATGGAAACTAGGACCTCAAGCACACTGGGTAAATGCTCTACCATTGGTTTACACCCTCGGCCTAAGTTTTAACTTACTAAATACCCCTGGCCTCCTCATTACAAAATTGACCTGCCCAAGGGAGTAGAGAACTTGCCCAGAGCCTCAGTAAGTTGGAAGCCAGCTTGAGCTCTGGGTCCTTACACCCACACTACACTTTCTCCATAAACAGAAAGTCACATGTCCCTCAGAGAACCTTGAAAGAGACACCTCCAGTGCCCTTGCATGTGTGCCCTATGATGTGTGTGACTACTGCTGGCCCATGAGCTCAAGGAAAGTGACCTGTCACTTCTGGCTTATGTATGAGACACAAGTGAGACTTGTTCATCCAGCCATTTCTATCTTGCCACAGAGAAGGCCCAGAGTAAGGACAGGATTCCCAGTTAGGCCCTATCTACCTGTGTTGCAAGAAACCCACCTGTGCACTTAAGACCTGGGATTCCAGGTGCATTTGTTACTGCAACACAAGTTAGTCTAGCCTGATTACGTCAGTGTTTAACCTCCTGGGACATAAAGAAAAAGCACTAAAGGGTAAGGACACTAAAGCATGGTCACTGTTCAGCGCTGGTCCACTGGGCCATAATTCCATGCTCCAAGACTGACAAGAAGTTCCCCATGGTCAAGAACATCAAAGTCCGAGTTCCTCTCCTGCTCTCAAAGTCCTTCTGACCTAACCCCCTGCACTGCTCAGGATGCACCTTCTGAGGCAGTGTGCAGGGAAAACATCCTTGGTTCTCACTGGCTGTGTTACTCTGCTTCCTCTACACACTGCTTAATTCTTACATCCAAACGACAACCCTTCCTTTAATTCTTGGTCGGCTGCTCCAAATCACCCACCTTCCTTTATTCAGTGTGTATTAACTTTTCCAGTCCATGTCACATCACTGGACCTTGATGCACAGTATTTTAAAACAAAGAAAAGATCACGCTAGTGTGTAGACCTAAAGCTTCATTTCTAGCCAGCTACTAGCAAACCTATCATCCAACTCTGCGCTACTGCACAGTTCCGGACGTCGGTTCTCCTGTCAGTGACTACAAGATGCCTAACATGTAAGACGGTCCGACCATCATCTTCCAGTGCATGAGCAACTATCAGTTCACTCTCATACCTTCAGCTAAAACATTAAACCTTACTGGAGCTAAGACCCTGACCTTTACTGCTCGGTTCTGGGAGATTCTGAGAATGGGCCACTGAACACAGATAATGCTCAAAACCATGCTGACTATAGGTCATCACACGGTGCTACAGGTTTGCAGTATCAAAACCTGGCAGATATGAAGCTACTACTGCATGTCACAACGCCTTAGGCAACAACAGGTAACTAAAACATGCTCTCAGTGAACTATTAATCATGCCTAACACACCAGATTGGAAGGCAGAGTGATGGGCTAGTTTCCTTTCATTTCCTGTCATCAGTGTAAGAACGGCACTAGCTCTTGCACTCCCTTCCATGCATGCCAAGGGGACCTAACTGTTTACACATTTATTTCTGATCACACAAATTCAAACTCAGAGAATCTCTACAGACAGCAGTTGTCAGGAACTAGAGACAATGTGGCAGGACACATGACACCATTGAGTTCAATTCTAACTGTTTATTTTCCGCAGAACACCTAAGTCCCTATCTTCACTGGCATACCTACCTGCTGCTTTTCATCATTTTTGCTTTTTTAGGTGTCCTGGCCTTTTCTTGTTAATAACACAATCTCAAAGTCTTACTTACACAAATAACCTACAAGCCACCCCCAGGCTGGGAGCCACATTACTTTTTGTCCCACGAGGGAGCTGCTATAGTCAATTCAAAACAAAAACTCGTAAATTTTGATTGGCTTTTTATCTTTCCGTTTTCTCAGAGTGTGAGAAGATCCATTTCTGGGTTCTGTACTGTGTAAGAATAACTTTTCCCATGAAGGGTTTTTTAGGGGGCGGGCAGTCAATCAGAGTGAAACTCAGTAGAGACTACAAAAGCCAGAATCGTCTTCTAAAGAGTAACATTCTCGTGAGCACCACCCCTCAGGCCTGGAGTGCCCACCAGGAAGGCAGATGAAATCTGTGTTACCACAAACTTAGGGCACATGCTGCATATTTCCCTCCTAGAAAGACCGTGGACTGGACTGGAAACTGTCTTGTCTAAAGCTCAGCTATGAAAACTCAGTTAAACCTACACACCTAACACCTGTCAAGAAGCTGGAGCAGTCCTCAGTCTGTCCCAGACTCCTCTGAAACAGCACATGGCTGCTTCAGTCCTTACGCACTGGGTATCTGCAGAGTCCCAGACTTGTAAATCTGATGCAGACTCACGGTTAAGAAGCATTGCAGGCCTTGGCATGCAGGATTTAGGAAGTAAACAGTAATTCTCATTATCAAATTATTTGAAGTTGTACAGTGAACAAAGGCTCGTAAGGCACTACTCTCTTTGTATGTTTAACATTTTCTGTAATAAACTTCTAAACTCCTCTAAGTATAGTCGCTGACACTCTCCCACAGTTCTTGTGACAGCAATGATGGAAGCTGAAACTCGGAGAGAGTTGAAAAATGAGAGAAAAGGAGAAAGGGAAGCAAATGGAGACGGGGGAAAGAAAGCTCGAATCACCGCTGCAGCAAGCCAAAGCATGTGAGAAAGGACACACAGCGGTCACATTCACTCTGAAATCACAACAGATCTTCACTAAGTCCTAGGAAGAGGTGGGTGGTGGGGACAAAGCCACCAGCAAAGAACAGGGTATACCGGAAATTCACATAAGAATACGAACAGTCTCAGTCTCAGTCTCTCTCCCCCCTTCCCTCTCCCCCTGCCTCCCCCTCCTCTCCTCTCCTCTCCTCTCCTCTCCCCCTGCCTCCCCCTCCTCTCCTCTCCTCTCCTCTCCTCTCCTCTCCTCTCCTCTCCTCTCCTCTCCTCTCCTCTCCTCTCCCCCTGCCTCCCCCTCCTCTCCTCCCCCTCCCCTCCCCCTCCTCTCCTCTCCTCTCTCTCTCTCTCTCTCTCTCTCTCACACACACACACACACACACACACACACACACACACACAGACAGAGTTTTTTTTTTTTTTTTTTAAGTTTACCTCATATGCACAAAGCCCTGGGTTTCAGCCCCATAACAGTACCTTGCCACCAAAATGAAAACAAAAGTTTAAAATCTTGATTGGATTGAGGTGAGGAGGACACAACCTCTGTTCTAACACCACCGGGAGTAACTGGAACCAGCAGGGACACAGGAACCCCGCCAGACCAGTGGCTCCAGTTCCTTCTGGTTTGTGCCAGTTTACCTTGGGCACAAACTCCTTAGCCAGTTAGTTCCACAACACCCGGGAGGAAGCTCCACTCCCAGGTGTTCTAACACGCCCAGGATCACAGAATCCCAGGATCCCAGAAGCTTGGTCACACCAGGATCTCAGGGTCCCAGCTTGACTCCCACGAACTCTGACACACCCAGGATCCCAGAATCACAGAATCCCAGAGAAAGCTGGACTCTGAGGAATTCTGACCAACCAAGATCACAGGAAAGACAGATACAGCCAGGGCAGGTAACACTGGAGATAGCCAGATGGCAGGAGGGAGGCATAAGAACATAAGCAACAGAAACCAAGGTTACTTGGCATCATCAGAACACAATTCTCCCACCATAGCAAGTCCGGGATACACCATTACACTGGAAAAGCAAGATTCAGATCTAAAATCACTTTTCATAATGATGATAAAGGTCTTTAAGAAGAGCGTAAATAACTCCCTTAAAGAAATACAGGAGAACATAGGTAAACAGCTAGAAGCCCTTAAAGAGGAAACACAGAAATCCCTTAAAGAATTACAGGTAAACACAATCAAACAGGTGAAGAAAAATGAACAAAACCATCCAAGATCTAAAAATGGAAATAGAAACAAAAAAGAAATCACAAAGGGAGACAACCGTGGAGTTAGAAAACCTAGGAAAGAGATCAGGAGTCATAGATGCAAGCATCACCAACAGAATACAAGAGGTAGAACAGAGAACCTTACATGCAGAAGATACCATAGAAAATAGTTGACACAACAATCAAAGAAAATGCAAAAAGAAAAAAGCTACAGACCCAAAACATCCAGGAAATCCAGGACACAATGAGAAGACCAAACCTAAGGATAATAGGTATAGAAGAGAGCTAAGATTCCCAAATTAAAGGGCCAGTAAATATTTTCAACAAAATTTTAGAAGAAAACTTCCCTAACCTAAAGAAAGAGATGGCCCATGAACATAAAAGCAGCCTACAGAACTACAAATAGACTGGACTAGAAAAGTTACATAATAACCAAAACACCAAATGCATTAAACAAAGAAAGAATATTAAAAGCAGTAAGAGAAAAAGGTCAAGTAAAGACAGACCTATCAGAATTACACCAGACTTCTCACCAGAGACTCTGAAAGCCAGAAGATCCTGGGCAGATGCTATACAGACCCTAAGAAAACACAAATGCCAGCCCAGGCTACTATACCCAGCAAAACTCTCAATTACCATAGATGGAGAAACTAAGATATTCCATGACAAAACCAAATTTACACAATATCTTTTCACAAATCTAGCCCTACAAAGGATAATAGATGGAAAATACCAACATAAGAAGGGAAACCTACACCCTAGAAAAACAAAGAAAGGAATATTTCAACAAACACAAAAGAAGATAGCCACACAAACATAGTTCCACCTCTAACAACAAAAATAACAGGAAGCAACAATCACTTTTCCTTAATCTCTCTAACATCAATGGACTCAATTCCCCCCAAAATATATAGATTGGATATATTAACAGGACCCAGCATTTTGCTGAATACAGGAAACACACCTCAGTGACAAAGACAGTCACTACCTCAGAGTAAAAGACTGGAAAACAATTTTCCAAGCAAATGGTCCCAAGAAACAAGCTGGAGTAGCCATTCTAATATCGAATAAAATTGATTATCAACCAAAAGTTATCAAAAAGGATAAGGAAAGACACTTCATAGTGGTCAAAGGAAAAATCTACCAAGAAGAACCCTCAATTCCGAACATCTATGCTCCAAATGGAAGAGCACTCACATTCATAAAAGAAACTTTACTAAAGCTCAAAGCACACATCACACCCCACACAATAATAGTGGGAGACTTCAACACCCCACTCTCAGCAATGGACAGATCATGGAAACAGAAACTAAACAGAGACACAGTGAAACTAACAAGTTATGAACCAAATGGATCTAATGGATATTTATAGAACGTTTCATCCTAAAGCAAAAGAATATATCTTCTTCTCAGGACCTCATGGTACCTTCTCTAAAACTGACCATATAATTGATCACAAAACAGGCCTCAACAGATACAAGACTGAAATAACCCCATGCACCCTATCAAATCACCATGGATTAAGGCTGGTCTTATATTCCAGTAAAAACAACAGAAAACACACATACAAGCCAGGCGTGGTGGCGCACACCTTTAATCCCAGCACTCGGGAGGCAGAGGCAGGCGGATTTCTGAGTTCGAGGCCAGCCAGGTCTACAGAGTGAGTTCCAGGACAGCCAGGGCTATACAGAGAATCCCTGTCTCGAAAAACCAAACCAAAAGAAAGAAAGAAAGAAAGAAAGAAAGAAAGAAAGAAAGAAAGAAAGAAAGAAAGAAAGAAAGAAAGAAAACACACATACACATGGAAGCTGAACAGCACTCTATTCAATGATAACTTGGTCAAGGAAGCAATAAAGAAATTAAAGACTTCCTAAAATTTAATGAAACTGAAGACTCATCATACCAAAACTTATGAGACACAATGAAAGCAGCGGAAAGAGGAAAACTCATAGCTGTAAGTGCCTCCAAAAAGAAACTGGAGAGAGATTACACTAACAGCTTGACAGCACACCTGAAAGCTCTAGAAAAAAAGAAGCAAATTCACCCAAGAGGAGTAGACAGCAGGAAATAATCAAACTCAGGGCTGAAATCAACCAAATAGAAACAAAAAGAACTATACAAAGAATCAACAAAACCAGGAGCTGGTTCTTTGAAAAAAATCAAGAAGACAGACCCTTCCTGAGATTAATCGGAGGGCACAGAGACAGTATCCAAATTAATAAAATCAGAAATGAAAAGGGAGACATAACAACAAAAACCATAGAAATTCAAAAAATCATCAGATTCTACTACAAAAGTGTATACTCAGCAAAATTTTAAAATCTGGATGAAATGGACAATTTTCTAGACACATAGCAGGTGCCAAAGTTAAAACAGGATTAGATTAATGACCTAAACAGTCCCATAACCCCTAAAGAAATAGAAACAATCATTAATAGTCTCCCAACCAAAACAGCCCAGGACCAGATGGGTTAAGTGGAGAATTCTATCACTCCTTTAATGAAGACCTAATACCAATACTCTTCAAACTATTCCACAAAATAGAAACAGAAGGAACACTACCCAATTTGTTCTATGAAGCCACAGTTACTCTGATACCTAAAGCACACAAAGACCAAACAAAGAAAGAGAACTTCAGACCAATGTCTCTTATTAACATTGATGCAAAAATACTCAATAAAATCCTTGCCAACTGAATCCAAGAACACATCAAAGTGATCATTCATCACAATCAAGTAGGCTTCATCCCACGGATGTAGGGATGGTTCAATATACGGAAATCCATCAATGTAATCAAATACATAAACAAACTCAAAGAAAAAATACCACATGATCATTTCATTAGATGCTGAGAAACCATTTGACAAATTTCAACACTCATTCATGATAAAAGTCTTGGAAAGAACAGAATTCAAGGTCCCTACCTAAACATAGTAAAAGCAATATGCAGCAAACCAGTAGCCAACATCAAACTAAATGGAGAGAAACTTGAAGCAATCCCACTAAAATCAGAGACTAGACAAGGCTGCCCACTCTCTCCCTATCTATTCAACATAGAACTTGAAGATCTAGCCAGAGCAATTAGACAACAAAAGGATGTCAAAGGGATACAAATTGGAAAGAAGTCAAAATATCACTATTTGCAGATGATACGATCATATACTTAAGTGACCCCAAAAATTTCACCAGAGAACTCCTTATAGCTGATTAACAACTTCAGCAAAGTGGCTGGATATAAAATTAATGCAAACAAATCAGTAGCCTTCCTCTACTCAAAGGATAAACAGGCTGAGAAAGAAATTAGAGAAACAATACCCTTCACAATAGTCACAAATAATATTACATACCTTGGTGTGACTCTAACCAAGCAAGTGAAAGATCTGTATGACAAGAACTTCAAGTCTCTGAAGAAAGAAATTGAAGAAGATCTCAAAAGATGGAAAGATCTCCCTTGCTCATGGATTGGCAGGATTAATATAGTAAAAATGGCTATCCTGCCAAAAGCAATCTACAGATTCAATGCAATCCCCATCAAAATTCCAACTCAATTCTTCACTGAGTTAGAAAGAGCAATTTGCAAATTCATTTGGAAAAACAAAAAAACTCAGGATAGCAAAAACTATTCTCAACAATAACAGAACTCCTGGGGGAATCACCATCCCTGACCTCAAGCTGTATTACAAAGCAATAGTGATAAAAACTGCACGGTATTGGTATATAGAGAGGCAGGAAGATCAATGGAATAGTATTGAAGACCCAGAAATGAACCCACACACCTATGGTCACTTCATCTTTGACAAAGGAGCCATAACCATCCAGTGGAAAAAAAGACCACATTTTAAACAAATGGTGCTGGTTCAACTGGTGGTCAGCATGTAGAAAAATGCAAATCGACCCATTCTCATCTCCTTGTACAAAGCTCAAGTCCAAGTGGACCAAGGACCTCCATATAAAACCAGAGACACTGAAACTTATAAAGGAGAAAGTGGGGAAGAGCCTTGAACACAGGGGCACAGGGGAACTTTTCCTGAACAGAACACCAAGGGCTTGTGCTCTGAGATCAAGAATAACAAATGGAACCTCATAAAATTGCAAATCTTCTGTAAGGCAACGGACACTGTTAATAGGACCAAACAGCAACCAACAGATTGGGAAAGGATCTCTACCAATCCTACATCCCATAGAGGACTAATATCCAATATATATACAAAGAACTCAAGAAGTTAGACTCGAGAGAAACAAATAACCATATTTTTAAAAAATGGAGTAAACAGCTAAACAAAGAATTCTCAACTGAGCAATACTGAATGGTCGAGAAGCACCTAAAGAAATGTTCAAAATCTTTAGTCATCAGGGAAATGCAAATCAAAACAACCCTGAGATTCCACCTCACACTAGTCAGAATGGCTAAGATCAAAAACTCAGGTGACAGCAGATGCTGGCAAGGATGTGGAGAAAGAGGAACACTCCACCATTGTTGGTGGTATTACAAACTGGTACAACCACTCTGGAAATCAGTTTGGCGGTTCCTCAGAAAATTGGACATAGTACTACCTGATGACCCAGCAATACCACTCCTGGGCGATATACCCAGAATATGTTCTAACTTGTAATAAGGATACATGTTCCACTATATTCATAGCAGTCTTATTTATACTAGCCAGAAGCTGGAAAGAACCCAGATGTCTCTCAACAGAGGAATGGATACAGAAAATGTGGTACATTTACACAATGGAGTACTAGTCAGCTATTAAAAGCAATAAATTCATGAAATTCTTAGGCAAATGGATGGAACTAAAAAATATCATCCTGAGTGAGGTAACTCAATCACAAAGGAACACACATAGTATATACTCACTGATAAGTGGATATTAGCGCAAAAGCTCCAAATATTCAAGATACAATTCACAGACCACATGAAGCTCAAGAAGGAAGACCAAAGTGTGGGGGCTTTGGTCCTTCTTAGAAAGAAAACAAAAATCCTACAGGAACAAATATGGAGCTATGTAGAGCAGAGGCTGAAGGAAAGGCCATCCAGAGACTGTCCCACCTGGGGATTCATCCCATATACAGTTACCAAACACTATTGTGGATTGCCAAGAAGTGCCTGCTGACAGGAGCCTGATATAGCTGTCTCCTGAATGCCCTGCCAGAGCCTTACAAATACAGAGGCTGATGCATGAAGCCAACCTTTGGACTGAGCATGGGGTCCAACAGAGGAGTTAAGAGAAAGGACTGAAGAAGTTGAAGGGGTTTGCAATCCCATAGGAAGAACAACAATATCAACTAACCAGACCCCCCAGAGCTCCCAGGGACTAAGCCATCAACCAAGGAGTACACATGGCTCCAGCTGCATATGTAGCAGAGGATGGCCTTGTCAGTCATCAATGGGAGGAGAGATCCTTGGTCCTATGAAGACATAATAGATGCCCCAATGTAGGGGAATCAAGGGCGGGGAGGTGGGAGTGGGTGGGTGGGTGGAGGAACACCATCATAGAAGCAAGGGAGGAAGGGAGGATGTGATAGGGTGTATCCAGGAGGGAGGGAAACAGGGAAAGGGGATAACATTTGAAATCTAAATAAAGAAAATATCCAATAAAAAATGGGAAAAAAAGGAAGTTTAAAATTTTAAGAAAAAAAGTAAATTTCTACCAATTTTTTTCTCAAATAGAATTAACTTAATATTCATATTATAATGTTACTCTATATATTTTCTTTCTTTCTTTTTTTTAAGAAGTATTTTTGAGGTGAGTACCATGTTAGGTCTATCTATGAAGCTAGCAGTTACCTTCTGGAGCTGGATGTGGTCGCTCCAGTATTTTAGGCAATTTGATTTGGGGGAAATATTCATTCTTTTGATAAGAACTCAAGAAGTCCTCCACAGTCCTCCTACACAGAGCCCACTGTCTCTGACCTTGCCAGTCTGAGTGTACTGGCTGATCTCACAGCCCATACTGTTCTACTGCACGGTGTGAGGGGCTGGTGATGACAACCTTGTCTTCTGAGACCGTTTTCAATGCTGTTAAACACAAGACACTTTGGGAGCTTATCAGCAGTGTATTTTAAAGCTTCCATGATAGAAATGTGGAGGTAGTTTACTTGTGTATTCTCCTATATATTTTTATTTTACACAAGTAGCAACTTCCAGGGTTTTGTTGTTGTTTTTTTTTTAAAGATTTAAAAAATATATATGTATATGAATACACCATTGCTTTCTCATTGTGAGCCACCATGTGGTTGCTGGAATTGAACTCAGGACCTCTGGAAGAGCAATCTATACTCTTAACCACTGAGCCATCTCTCCAGCTCCATATATTCTCTCCATGTTGTTGTTAGTATTGATTGACAAAATGAAACTTGGTCTTGTTATTTCTTAAATATTTAAGTGTCTACTTAATGTATCTTAACTTAATGTAATTTAAGTATCAGCCACAGAAGTCATGATAGGTCACCCTCGGAACCTCAGTATTATGTCGCAAGTGGTATTAAATATGGAGTCCATGGTGAGATTTCATCAGAAAGAAGAGTCGTAAGTTGACTCTGGCTTTGTGCTATCTAGGGTGTCCTGCTCAGTCAGCCAGATGCACTCACAATGCTGTGTTACTTGCTGACAGTCATGCAGGTCTGCCCCATGCCTGGCCCCTCAGAAGTGCCACAGGCCTGTCCTCCTCTCACCTCAGAGAACAGAACATAGCTATTTCAGTAATCAACGTGCAACATACACAAAAATTCAACTCCATCCTCAAATAGGTATGAGATTATTTTTGGTGTTGTGTATCTTGCTATGGTTACCAAAGCGTGGTTAGGATTTTGAAATTTTTCTTAGAACAATACAATGATCTGAATCTAAAATCTTTCATAAGGTGCAACTTTCCAACGATAAACAAGAACAGGAAGCGAATCTTGACTACAACTACACTTCCACTTCCCCTGCGCGAGGTGATCTACTTTGCTGTCACCTGAGTTTGACTTGACTCGCACAAGATTTTCCATCATCCAATCCTGAAGTTATTCACACTTTTATTTCTGTTTGAAGAAAGTCTATTTCCTATCGGACTGGAAATTGTGACATACTCAAATATTTTAAGTCCAAGAGGAAGACAGCTGAAGCAAAGGAATTGAGGAGCCAAGCCTTAAAAAGCAGAAATGAAAACAGATGTTAAACTTCTCTGAAACAAGTTTTTACTAATAGCCTCCACCAAGCCTATTTCAGTCAACTGTTAGAATATCCTGTCTGATCAGAGGCTTCAACAGGCTTCACAGGCCGTGAGCTCCTCTAGGGTGGAACCAACTCTTCCCAAGGTTCTATTTACCTCATACTACACAGACCATGACCTGCCACTGAGCAGTCCCCTTGGGCATCATTTGGTAACACCTGGAAACCGTGCGGGGAAGCTAGGGGTGCTACAATGGACATCAAAGTATGATGATGTACACATGACTGTAATATCACCACTCAGGCTGAGGTAGGAGGAATTATGAGTTCACAGTTTATAAAGAGTTCCAGGCTAGCCTGGACTGCACAGCGAGAAATTATCCAAAAGAGCAAGAGATAAGGCCTCGATGTCAAAAGTGCCAACACTGAGGTGACTATAGTTTTATTTAACGATGTCACTGTCCTTTGTGTTGGAGTACAAAATCATGTTTCCCATAACCTTCTGGTGATCGCTCACAGAGCCTTTTAAACAGGATACATTAGATACCCTGGCAAGATGAAGTTTAAGTGTCTTACCACATAAACCAAGCCCCAAGGGAGAGTTAGTGAGTGAGGGCAGAGCACTGTGACGCTGAAGGCACCGTTAGCATCTCCAGGACTGGCTGTCCTTCCTTCCCTAACATTCTCCACTGCCAAGGGCACAAGCAGGACCGGCTCACTTGAAGCCTCTTCCCCTCCTGCCTCCTACCACTGTGCTGCTTCTCCCAGCAGCTCACAGGAAACAGCTCTGAGGTGCTGCGGAGCCTGGTTCCTCCATGAAGCCCCGCCTCCCTCCCGGGGTTACTCTGAGGATAGCTGGGTACATCCCAATGGCCAGGACAGGTGTGAGGGGAACAGTTCACATCTGACTCAAGGCCAAGGGTTAGATACAAGGTACCAGACTCGAAAACTCTGCATCAAAGCAAAAGTTTGAGAACTTTTTGCATGAGAAAGATATTCTATGAAAATGCAAATGAACGGATTCTGTGCTTCTAGGTATGGCCGGACAAATGATTTAAAAATAAAAACAAAACAAACAAAATATTTCCATCTTTTAAAGCTATGACTGACCCCAATTTTCTTTTCATGTGAGTCCAGGAACATGTGTGCACTCTCCTTCTGAGCTCCACGCCAGAAATCTAACTCAATTCTTGTACTCCTTTTATACCTAGCATCTCTTAGGCAATGATTCCTGCAAAAGAATCCGGGAACCAACTGGTAATCAGCAGATGGGGAGTTCCACAGTAGCTGCGTGCGTTGGGTATTAAGGACATTCTCACTGGTGCACGTCGAGGGACAGCAGAGACAACAAGATCCCCCTGGTGCATGCTGTGACCAAAGGAGGGCATCAGATCCCCCTGGAACAGGTTGTGACCCGTCCTGTGGACGTTAAAACTGAATACAGGTCCTTCAGAAGGACAACAAACATGCTCTTAACTGCTGAGCCATCTCTCCAGCCCTTTTGAAATCTAGTGTGGTGACAGTAGGAGGTGGGGCTTTTGGCAGGTTAGGTCTAGAGTTCGGTCTTACTAAATCAGTGTCCTTACAAAAGGCACTTAGATAAATGCTTCATCTCGCCTGCCATGGGAGGTCAAAGAGACAGACAGGAAACAGGCCTTCACACCGAACACCAAATAGGCTGGCCCCTTGATCCTGACCTTTCCAGCCGCTTGATGGTAAGAAATGAATTTGTATGTCAGTATCTTGATATAGGAGCCTGAGCAGAATACGGCACTGAGGCATCACAGGTAAAAGAGATTGGCATGGTCTCTCATTTTCACAAAGCATATATTCTACTCAACAGGCAGGTATCAAACAATTTCTCCCATATTACTTCATGAAATAACGATTTCATAGAAATCATTAGCAGTACTGAAAATAAAGGGGTCAGAAAAAAAAAAGAAAAAACAAACCACCAACCCACAAGCGCCTGTGACCCAGTTGAGGGTGACGGTGGAGATGGAGAAGCATCTCAGGATGTGACCTGGAAGCTCCTCCTGACTCTGCTGAATGGTGGCTACTTATCTCTCATACCTTTCGTTCTAAATAAAACAGAGAAAAGGAATTTCCTTTTGTCACTTTTGTTTTGTGCAATCACACTCAAATCTTTATTTACAAACTCTCTGAACAGCCTAACCAAACCAACAGGCAGCTCTAGGAGGGGGTGGGGAGGACTGGAAGCAGACAGATGTAGGCAACTGTAAAAGTCACTTTTGTTCACCTGATGCAATTGTTGTCTGAGACTTACTGCCTTCTGTCCGATAACCTAGGCCTGGTCCTGGAAGCTTCTAACCTCTGTACAATCTAATCTAGGCCTAGAATGTTTTCAACCTCTGAGACTTACTGCTGAATAAGCTCATCTTTTCTAATTCTGAACTCTGGCTGGCTAGTTCATCTCAGCTGTTCCTGCTCAAACTCCTCTCCACGCTGACTGATTCAATCTGGCTCCTCTCAGCTTCTAACTGAATTACTCTGCTTGGCCTCAAACTAAGTCTAGCAATCTATTTTGATCTTCTGGCTCCTCATTCTCTGGCTTTTTCCGTCTTCACCTGTGCCTAGCTTGTTCTCTCTTCAACCTGTCTCTCTGTAAAACTCTCCCAGTAAAACTGCTCTCTATCACTCCTTCTCTCCCTCTCTCTCTCAAATCACCTCTCTTTCCTCTCTGTTTTTATGAGAGTTGGACATATCCTATTGTGTCAAATCTTTCTCTGATTCGTCACTTTGTCTGCCACTCAACTGGACATGACTTTTAAACAGAGTTGCTTCTTTCTACAAACCAGCTTTACTTTCACTGTTTGGGATTAAACGTGGGTACTAAGGGTGTGTGTCTGCATTCCAGCCAGAGTTGCCATGTTGCTGGAGTAAAATCCCTCCACAGAATCCCACTAATTTTACTGGGTGAAGACCTAAAGTTAGACTACCAGCAATCATGTAAGAGTAGGCATGGCAGTCTGTAACGCCATAACTGGGTGTGGGAAGCGGAGACAGGAGGAGTCTGGGGGCTTGCTAGTTAGTCTACTGCAATAGTGAGCCCCAGATTCAGAGAGAGAGCCTGTCTGAAAAAACAAGGTGGGCAGCAACAGAGGAGGCTACCAAAGTGTGCAGGTGTGCGTGCATGTGCGTGTGTAAAGGGAAGGAGGAAACAGAACAGCATCAAATCCGAGGCCTTAGCTATGCTAGAACACTCATCTTCAACAACTGACTAGGAATAAAACCCTGAACATCTGTTGTCCCCATACTCAGACCATGCTCTGCATCTGAGTGACAGACAGGATGAGCCTTTAGGCCAGCCTCTCCTCTCACTTTACTGTGACTAGAAGGCCATGTGATTTGAAAGTCCACTCTTCTGGGGTAAAATTCCAACTCTGACAACTGGGTTATAGATTCCTATACTTTTTGTTTTGTTTTGTTTTTTGTTTTTGGGTCCAAGAATGGTTTTTTGCCAGTAAAACACCCAGGCTTATCAGATTAACAAAGATTCTTCTTAATAGAAATTAAAGGGGAGTCAACACATATTGGACCTACTAGGGTCTAGCTGGTCTAAGCAACATTTTAAGTAAACTAAGATGATCATTTCAAATGTGGAGGTCATGGTCACTCTATCTTGAGAAATCTCTCTTGTAAATGATCACCCTTCAAGCTATGATTATCTAGGTCAAGTTCACACCAGATAGATCAATACTTTAGAAAGTTAACTGTTGCTTTTTGTTAACTGTGCCCACAATACCCACTTCCCTTAAAAGTATTCCAACGGCTGATATTCAAACTGACCACAGATGAGGTAAGCAAAGCTCTCTGTGGCCTGTCGAGACAGCCTAATCCCCGACACTTTCAAGGCAGTTAACACCACCGCTTGATACCAACTCTGTCATCACAAGTAAACAGTCACAAAATTAAGAAAGGGATAGACGAAATATTGATGACTGATCCTTTTAAATATGTCCGATTGACCAGGCTGGTTTCCAAAACAGTTCTATGGGGTGAGTTCATTTCTTAACCGTCTGTGTTCTCTGTCCTCAAGCACTGGCTTTAAAACTGTGCGTCAGGCTGAGGTGAGGACTGTGAGAAACCTGACCTGCTCAAGACAACAGGGAAGGCCCAGCTGTGACCCTGGTGGTGAGGCAGATCTTGCTGAAACTGGGTGCTTTCACAAGTTAGCATCACGGTCCCTGAGTGTAGAGAAGGGGAGATGACTAGAACACAATTTGTGGAGAAATATGGCATATTCATTTGCTTCTCTGTTTGCTAAACAACATAACCAGAGGCAGCTGAGGAGGAAAGGATTTATTTGGCTTCTGCTGTCATGTCACAGACGTGAGGGAAGCCAGGGCGGGAACTGATGCAGCCTGCATGGAGGTACACTGCTTACTGACTTGCTCTCCAAGGCTTGCTCAACTTGTTTTATTCAGCCCCAGACCACCTGCCCAGGGGCAACACTGCTGAGGTGAGTGTCTCACAGGCCGACCTGATGGGAGCAGTCTTCCCCAGTGACTCCAGGTTGTGTAAAACAGACAGAAGCACATGAGGCATGAGTCTCCATGCCAGTGTGGCTAAGCAGGACTGCTGCTGAAGGAAGCTGTGTGAAGCACAAAGGACCCAGGACACAGGTTTGTGGAGGAAGACAGTGTCGGTGCCAGCACTGGGGCAGGATCCCAGCAACAGTGTCTCAGGCTCTCCTCCCTCCTGACTTTCTAGGAACCAGAGCGAGCAAGCGGACGGCTGCTGGCTGGACTGCAGCAGCAGTTCTATCCACAGCACCTCTGCAGCCACCTTGTTTATCTTTCTTACTGGAAGAGGAAGAGGAAGAGGAAAGGTTTCTTGGCGACCCTTTGAGACACAACCTGAGAACCAGACAATTATACCTCTCCCTAGAGGAGCTAAGACCTGCCCACTCAGGTAGTCTCCGCTTAGATCACAGCCTACCCCTTTAATTTGGATCCTCTGTGAGAAGCTGTTCTGAGCTGCGGTTTTACAGCTCTAATTCATGGTCCTAAGCAGTCCCTGGCTCCTGTTCTCGTAAGCAGGCTACACCTGTCTAAATCACACCATGCAAAAGAACGTGTAAAAGTCAGACCTTCCCCATTTGGGGGGTGGGGGCAGAGGGAGGGATATTCTCTCGAGACGCTCTTCCCCCAGACCCCCATGCACCCCTCACAGCAGCTTTCTCTCTTCACCCTTCCTGTGACCTGCATCCCTCAACAAACCTCTGCTCCAGACTCAAAGGGAAAACACTTTCCCTTGAGGAAATGCTTTCCCACCTGAAGGTCCAGCCATGATTCCCAAGCCCTGTCTCCTAGTAACCCTCACTCCTGAAGGGCTACTTAAGTGTGTGCTCCTTCCCACCAAACAGCGCTCGCTCTGCCCATTCCTCTCTTTAACGCTGACTTCCCTACTCTCCCTCTTCTGAGGGCGTCTCTCTTAAGCCTCATGGAAGCCTGTATTAAAATATCTTTAACAAAAATGTCAGCCATAACTCACTGTGTAAACTGGTCCTGGGATTCTTTTCAGCCTCCAAGCCATGAATCCTGTTTTGTTCTGAGCAGAGGCTCTACAAGTCCAAGGGGGCTCCTGAGCCTGATGAAGGCAGCAGCACGGAACTGAACCTCTGTCCTCTCATCACTGACAAAATGACCTTGAATAAAAATTCTGAGTACTTTGGAAGTAATCTTGTCAATGGAGAGAAAACTGATTTTACAATTGCCAGTGTTCTTAACCACAGTGGAAAACAATACAGCCAGGTAAGAAGAAGCCTTGCACTCACGGCCTTATCTGTCCGTTTCCCCCAACTCTCGAGAATGACATGGAGAGGGCTTCTCGAAAGGCACACACAACGACAAAGAGCCGCGAATAATAAAATTTTCCTGACTGGAAATCAGTAACTGGTCTTGCAGCAATGAAAACAGTTCAAGTGGACAACTGCACACCTCCCTCCAGCTATCAGAGTATTGAAATAATGTACCCCAAAGAACTACAAATCCCCAGGAACCTCATGCCAGGAGGATAAGGCAGCCGTGCCAGCCAGAGAAAGAACTTGTCTGCCAGGAAGATGGTTACACGGTGCTGACAACCTGCTACATGTCCTTGCAGGAGCCTGAAGCCCAGAGAGTGGTGCTGGGTGTGACAGCAGTGTGCAAGACTGCTCTCCGACATCAGTCTCCTGCCTCGGATTAAGCCTAAAGCTCAGTGCAATACCCAGACTGCCTTGTTCCTAGTTATTCCTCCCCCTAAAGCAGCACACTGGACTAATCTCCCTCTGCAGCTTTTCCCCAATACCTGTTTAATTGCTAAGGAGGAGAGGGCATACTGGGTATTAGGGCTTAGACACTAACAACTACAGTAACCATAGTGTCAATTCACGACTGAGACTCAAGCCTGTGAGAATAACAGCAGACCAGTTTTGCTGAGCTGGAAAAGCTCCTAGATTAACACTCAAACTACCCAGAGGCCCTGCAGGACCAGTGTCTTCTGGGACCATAAGAGGCAGCCAGAAACGAGAGATGGCTCTCATCTCTCTGCCTACTGACAGACTGTGGTGGAATAAGCAAATTCTTTTTAGTCTTTGTGCCATGTTCCTAGCAGAGAGCTCCTAAGCCCCTGGGATTTCCTTTGTGTAAGAAGTGGCTTCTCCCACACAGTCTGCCCCTTTCCACAGCTTCTGAATTGTGCTGCCAGGGTCCTTAGGGCAGAACCCTAGACAGCCTCAGAGGGAGCCAGAAAGACCAAGACAGTAGAGGGTGGGAACTTCCCTCCACCCATGTCCAGGAAGGGGTGGGAGGAGCTGGGGATCCTCCTGCATCACAGGTGCATGATCCACACCCAGATTTGCATGTGGCGCTTACAAAGCAAGCACTTTCCCAGTGGACCCATTTCTCCATCCCTGTCACTCCACTTTCTAACTAGATCTTAAATATGAACAGCCGAAGGCTCCGGTTATGCAAAACCCCTAATATCAAAATCAGAAAACAGCAAGTAGAAAGAATTCAAAAGAAACAAATTCTACAAAGCAATGAAATCTTGGGGGGAAACTGGAAGTTATTCCTCAGTGTTACAGGAAGATAAATCACCATGGCTATGAAACAAAAAACAAGACACCAAGAAAAATGTACAGTTGGGTAGTTAAAAGAGAGCTAGTTACAGTTAACACTGAGACAGCCAAAATATTTACTTAAATAAACAACAAGCCAACAGCAGAAGAGCTCAGTCTCTTGGTCAGTAAAAAAATGTGGACTACAATTATGGTACGTGGTGTGTCCCTTAGCCCGACAATGAGTAAAACGAAAAGGACTCTGACACTCTTGGAGGTGAGCTACCCTGTCAAAAGGATACTCCTACAACTCCAAGAAGAGGAACCAAGGCTTCCTACCCACAGCCACAAGAGTGAGTCACTCTGGAAAATGAGTCTTCAGGTAACTCTAGTCCCTGCTGACAGGAACAGGATCAATACTTTGCTCTGAAATTCCTGACCAACAAAAGATATGGCAGCAATCTTCAACAGCTAAGCACGATACCCTTCAACTCAGATTCCAACTCCAGACATCACCAAACAGAAGCATGTGTCTGTCCACAGCACAAGAGGTACAGGGGGCCATAGAAACTGGAGGAGTGTGGTGTCTTGACTTGCCACAATACTACACTACTAACGACGAGACTGACTAGAGCTACATTGGGCACCAAGGAAACAGCTAAACAAAGGACAGAAACAAACCAGACACAGCCTGTGCTTCACTATGTGTGGCTCAAACTGACAAACTAAACTGGGGTATTAAGTCAGGATCGTGTTGAAGAAGTAGCAACTGGGGGGGCAGCAAAAACGGGGCTTTCCAGGGGCAGGTGAGGCTTTACCTTGTCACACAGAAGGTGCTGAGTGAGGAAGACAGCTCTACTTTGAACCATATATTAAAAATTCAAAATAGAGCATAAACCCAAATGGCAAACCTAAAATAAAATTTCTAGAAGAAACCTACATAGGTCAGAGATTTCTCAAATACGCACAACATAGGAAGATTTTTCCAAAGAGTACACAGCATAGGCTATTTATAAACTGGTAGATTTTATTTCATTAGAGTATTTAACTACACTCTTCAAAGGTCACTATTATAAAAATCAACAGAGATAAACTTGGGGAAGTATCTGCTAAATGCACACCTAAAGAACTGGTATGAGAATACAAAGAACTCTCAAAGAACTCTTATAATAATAAGAAAGTCACAAATCTAAGTACAGGTGCACGGAGAGACTTGAAAATACACGAACAGCAGCTGAGCACATAAAAAGCAGCCAATGCCAGGCCTGATGGCACACGCCTTTAATCCCAGCACCTAGAAGACAGAGGCAGGTGGATTTCTGTACCTAGTCTACAAAGCAAGTCCAGGACAGCCAGCTAGACTACACAGGGAAACCCTCTCTAGTGGTTGGGGTCGGAGGAGCAGCTCAATACAGCACTGGATTAGGGAGATATAAATTAAAACATGGACACAACAAATACAGCATTATAATGTGTGTGTGTGTGTATGTGCGTGTGTGTGTGTGTAGATATCTGTATCTATATATCTGTATATCCATATATACTGATAGATAGATAGATAGATAGATAGATTGGTTTTTTTTTTTTACATAGATATGATCCACGGACTGAAGAGATGGCTCAGTGGTTAAGACCACTGGCTGCTCTTTCAGAGAACCTGGGTTCTGTTCTCAGTATCCACACAGTGGCTCACAACTGTCTACAACTCTAGTTCCAGAGGACATGATGCCCTCTTCTGGCCTCCACACGTGTGCTTGAATAACTGCAATGCACAGAACACGGAGATGGGCCCCTCCTCACCCTGGAGCAGTTCTAAAAACTGATTAGAACTCACTTTTCAAAGACCAATTCACCATAAAACATTAGCACATCTTCTAGGTTGTTTTCTCAGTTAAAGCACGCAGTGGAATAAAAATCACTTTCATGAATCAACTTCCTGTTCCTTATTTTTATCCTTCCTTAGAACTCACGTGCACATTTGCACCGCCAGCCATCAAGTCCCCCAACGCGTAGTTTCCTACTTCCTTCCTCTGAGCTCTGAGAATATTTACTTATTGTTGACAACTACACCATTTGTCGAAGGAATGACAAGATAAGGACTGAGCTTCCACCTTATCTGCACTCAATACTAGCCACAGACACGACATGGGAAGACAACTGCTAAAGCGTGTGCTGTAGGGTAGTGGCATTCATATCCACTACATAGTAGGACTACTTTCCTATCAACATTTACCCAACAATTCTGATAAAAATACGGTTTGTGGCTCACACAAAACAGTTATTCAACAGGATCACTAAATCCCCTTACAAAAAAAGAACAACCCGCCTTCCCCTTTCCTTAACTTTCAGATATCGGTAAGAATTCTTCCTTAAGTTCCGTATTAGAGCCAGGCTGCCCTGCATGACAACTTGCTACACAGTTAAATGTGATGTTTGGAGCTCAGGAATAGGCTCAGTGGGTAACAGTGCTAGATGCACAAACAACAGGACCAGAATTCAAATCTCCAGCCGTCACGTACAAGCTGGGGGTGGCTCTGCATACCCATCACCCAGCACTGTGCAAAACAGACAGGAGGACCTCTGGGTCCTGATGGCTGCCAGTTTACATGCAGGTTCTGTGAAAGACTCTGTCACAAGGGAATGAGGTGGGGATTCACACACAAAAAGTGTTCCTATGGTTTGAAATACGCTTTACTGTACTGTTTAGGAAAAAATAAATGCGAGTAGATAATAGTAATTCGTAACTCTCACTTGGGCCTAGGAGCTTCAGAGACAGGAAGACAACTGTCAAAGCTGGTTCTGGATGCTCCCAGCCACCCTCTTACCAGTTTTACTGAAAGAATATGTTATCACTTAGTAACATTTCAGCTCTTTTAATAACACTCAAGCCTCATTTAATAACAATTTTAAGTAGAATTACAGGTTTTACCAAGTTCCAATACCGCCATCTAGTGGCTCCAGGTGTGACTACAGGCAGAGCTTAAAAACTGCCACTTTAGGTTACTAATTTATCACTAATATGCAAACTTACACCATCTAATAAACCTAGGTAAGAATATCTAGGTGTTTATTCAAATTCAGTGAACTTCTGACATCTGACTTCAAGAGTATTTTAAACGCATATCTTTATCAACTCATTTTTTTTCTTTCTTTTTTTTTTTCTATTTCTTTTTTGTTTTCTTCTTTTCTGTTTGTTTTTTGAGACAGGGTTTCTGTGTTGCCTTGGCTGTCCTGGGACCAGCTCACTGCACCAGGTTAGCCTCAAACTCATGGAGATCCGCCTGCCCCTGCCCCTGCCCCTGCCCCTGCCCCCACCTCTGCCTCCCATGTGCTAGGATTAAAGGCCTGTGCCACCATGCCTGGCCTTGCAACTCACCTCTTAATGTCAGGATTCTCTCACTCTGTTCATATTTATCAAGGTTTTCTACAAGTGTGTACTTTTCAAATTTTAAAAATCATCTTTGCTCACAGGAAAGGAATCAATCCCCCCGATGACACAGAAATATTGTCTCCGGCTTTTTGCAGGTAGTCTATTAACTAATGGAGGCCCCTACATTGCAGTGAGTGCCGCACGTTCTGCTGGACTGTGGTGGGCTTCCTGGGAACAGCCCAGCCTCACTGGGCTCTGGTGAGTGAGTCTCTCACTCTTTAGGCCTATTCGTGAATCCAGATGTAAAGCAAGTACAGAGCTAGGACTGTCAGGGGCAAAGGGGTTCACTCAGCTTCACACTAATGCTGGACACTCTGAGGTCATGCCTGCCCTCTGCTTCTATTCTGAGCCAGACTTAGCCCTGCCCAGGGCAAATACTCCATGGGTACTGAGTGCTGCGGCTACTCAGTATGCCCAGGCTAAAGCAGTGTCCCGGGTTACACACATGTGCCACTGTGGGGAGCGGGTGTGGCGGTAGTGCCAAGATGGCGCCAGGACAGCAGCCAAGTCTTATGACTTGCACCTGACTTCCTCATACACCTGAAAATAAGCCACATCCATCATGAGAGCTGCGCAGGTGCACCATGATGCAAGATCAGGCCATTTGACGAAGGCCAATGAACTGAGATTACACGGACTGGGCTGATGGGACGTGGTTGAGGGGTTATATAAGGGATTGTGATTGGGGGCTAGGAGAGATTCCTGCTTGCATGTTGAAAGGTTCCTGAATAAACTGCTTTGAGAAGAACGCTGTGTCGTCGCTCTTTTCTGCTGGTTGGGGACAGAAGCGACATGCCACCATGCCACCTCCCTATCATAGCAGCCACCTAGGCTAGCCCTCCCCATCCTCCATTCTTAATTGTTCTTTCACAGGGCACCCTTCAAGAGCTGAGAACAGTTCTCTGGTCCCAGCTCCTCCCCCGCTCCAGATGATCACGCCTGTCTGCTATTTCTCTGGCTGGGAACACATCCTCATCCTGTTCTTTATGTTCAGAACAAAGCCTGCTGCCCTGTAATCGTGACCAACAGCCACACAGCAGTGGTAACTGGCAACTACACCATGATGCCACTTCACAAAATGCCAACAACCAGTCAAGCGCCCAACCAAGCTCCCCAGGCCCGAGAGGAAAGCCACTGGATGCTGTTTTTGTGTCCTGCTTTTCATGTATTTGTGACAGAACCTAGAATTCCACCTTGCAGGCGTACTGATGTTATTGCTACCACTGCTCCTCTGAGGAGCCAGTTTCACTGCTGTATCCAACATGCTGCAGCCTTAGAAAACACAAGCTGCCAACTATCGTCACACTTCCCAGCCTTCCTACGACTACTGATGGGCTGAAGAGATGGGCTAGCTGGTTAAAGTGGAGATCTGAGTTCTGATTCCCAGCACTGGCAGGAAAAACCTGGTGGCCGTGGTAGAGTGTTTGTCTATTATCCCAGTGCTGGGGAGACAGAAACAGGAGGGCCTGGGCCTGGCTTGGCTTGGCAGCCAGTCTGCCTAAGGTACAGATACAGAGAGACATCATCTCAAACATAAATGTAGATAAGGAGGAGGAAGACTGCTGATGTCAACCTCTGTCCTCTACACGGGATTCTGTATTAATTGCTGATAAAAGTGACTAGGACAGAACGTGGAAATTAATGTCATGGACAAGTAAATATTCTCACTTTTGTATTACAAAATAACAAAAGCACATGACTCCAAGAGCATAAGACAGCAGCACTGGCTAGAGAGATGCTCAGTGGTTAACTGACTGCTCTTCCAGAAGAAGGGAAGGTCTCTTGTCTGCTCAATATGCTGGTTCATGTGACATCATCAGGAAAGGCCCTGAAGGGACCCTTTACCTCTTACACACAAAATTAAAGCCTTTAAATTCATCTTTATCGGGGGGATAAGACAAATGGACAGGCCTAATGATACAGAAAACAGTTTCATCAGACATAGCCCTCTACCATCGACAGGAGTGCCCTGTGGGGTGAGAAAGCACTCAGCTGAGAAGGGCTGCCATCAGGGTATACAGAAAAACTACACTAACAAACCAACAACTGGGCTACATGACAGGCACAGCACTTTAGCAGACAACGCTACATCGCTGAAAAGACTCGTGTGCATCTACAACAAGCACATGAAAAGCTGTTTACCTAATCACTAGAAAATAAACCCATCTGGAACCCCCACTTCCCTATGCACTGGGATGACAGCTATGGAGAGGGAAAAGGGCCAGACAGACTCCTCTGTGGCTAAGGACCACTTTCCCAGGGGTCCCAGTTCACTGATGGCGCACAGAGGCTCACAATCATCTGTAGTTCCAGTCCCGGAGCACCCAATGCCCTCTTCTGATCGCCACAGGCACCAAGTATACATGTGGTATAAAGACATATATGCAGGCAAAACACCCATACACAGGAAGGGAGGGAGGGAGGGAAGGGAGGGAAGGGAGGGAAGGGAGGGAGGAAGGAAGGACAGAACAAGTGCCAGCAAGGCCTCAGAATCTAGAATCCCCATGTGCTATTGGCAGGGATATATACAGTTTAACTGCTATAGAAACAGTGATTCTTCACATAAAAGAAAAAAGAAATTTACCCCTCACTTCTGAGTTTATACTGAGAAGAACTGAAAGCAGATGCCAAGGGGTGTGTGTCTCTGCACCTATGTTCATAGCAACACCGTCCACAAAAGCCAAGAGGAGGAGTAACCAGGCGTCTGATGACAGAATGGGCAAACACAGCGTGTGTGTTTACAATGGAATAGTATGTAGATTATATGTTCTTACATATTACATCATGAATGGGGCCCAAGGACTGTGCTAGGCGAAATGAACCGTTACAAAAGTCCGATGCTGGGCCTGAGAGACAACACAAAAGGAACAGTGTTGACTGCACGAGTGGGACCTGAGCTCAGCAACTCAGGACACAAAAGCTGGATGCTGCAGCTCTCATGTGTAATCCCAGCATACTACAGTGAGATGGGAGGTGGAGACAGGAGAAGTTCCAGATACCCAGGAGCCAGCTGGCCTGGCATACACAGCCGTGAACAGGAGAACTGAGGCTGTCCTCTGACCCACAAACACTCACTGTGGAATGTGTGGAGATTTCAAAAAGACAAATGTTCCACGATTCTACTTTTGAGGCAGAGCAGTCTGACCCCAGAAGACAGAGAGCAGACTGCAGGGACCTGGGGTCTGGGTTAATAAGAAATCACTCGGTGGGCACTGAGCTTCAGTTTGGGAAAACAAAGCTGATTCTGCAGACTGGGCATGTAACCATGTTGAACTGTCCATTCAAATTGAGTAAGATTTGGGGTAGGAAAGGGAAAACAGGAAAGCTGAGAAAGCTGGGGGACATTAAGCAAAACTAAGGATGTATGAAACACTAACACTTTGTAAACTAATTTAAAAATATAATTTTTAAAAAGAGTTTGAACACTGAACCCTAGACGGTGGGCAGGCAATGCTTCTCTTAAGAGACAAGAGTTGTGAAGTGAAAGTCTCAGTGCTGGGCATGGGGTACTTCCTTCTAAGTTGTTGGTTAGGAGATCCTAGCGGCCCTCCAGCAGAGGCTACTGACACTCCTCTTGGTGGCCCACTCCTACTAGATGGTAAGATCCTGTTGCTGAAGGCACAGCACACTTTGAAGACAGAAATCAAGCTGAAACTGACCTAAAAACCTGCTCCCATGGGCCATCTCTCATAGCTCCAGAAGGTGCTACACATGCCACTGGGGTGGGGGTGGGGCATCAATTGATAGTACCTAGCAGGAATCCCTGGATGCTAAAATACTGCCTGCCAGGCAAATTCTGCAGCAGCAGGGCGAGGGCTATGGGGTGACCACTTTCTGATTGGATTCAAGACCCGCTACAGGAAGGAATCTGTGTCTCATACTGTGTTACCTGTCAAAAGCCCATGGCTCAGACGGTTATAGGCCCTGTGGAAGTCTTAATGACAATGTCCCTATTGGCTCATATGTTTGAATACCTGGTCCCCAGTTGGTGGAACTGTTAGGATTAGGAGGTGTGGCCTGTTGAAGGAGGTCTGTCACCAGGCCTTAAGGTTTCAAAAGACTTGCCCTATTCCCAGTGTCTGCCTGCCTTGTGGTTGTGTCTCAAGATGTGAACTCCTGCCACAGCACCATGGCTGCTGCCATGCTCCCTGCCATGATGCTCACGGACTCTAACCCTGTAAGTTGCCTTGGTCGTGGTATCTTATGGCAGCAATAGAAAAGAAACTAACACAGGCCCTAAGGGAGAGCCTACTGCTGTTTTAGTAAATGTACGTGCTATCGTGCTGCCCTCTAAACAGTTACATATGGGCCAAGAGATCAGCATCAGCCCTGCTCTCAGCCCTGGCCAGGGAAGCGCTGTCTTCACAGCTGCAGTGAGCACAGACTAGGAACTGGTCACAGTGCTGAGTGCCCTGACTTAGCGCTATCTGTACCTGTGGGTGTAACTGCCCACAAGGCTCAGGGAATGTAAGGGGGTGGGGGGTGGGGGGTGGAAATGATGGGAAACAGTCTTCAGGACACAGCATGGCCATCACACTCACGAATTCTCCACAGCTATGCGTACCTGCACAAGGCTGAGCCAGGCTGCACTAACTGGACTGAGTTGGGGGAGGGAAAACATGAAGGAAGGGGGAGGAGGAGATGCTGTTGGGAGGTAGATCATGGATACACTGTATCATGGATAAAATTGTCTAGATAGATAGGCAGACAGACAGACAGACAGACAGATAGTATATTTTAAAAAGATGATGATTTTTGTTTATATGCATATATATTTTGAAAAATATGACCTATTAGTTCTATCACTAGCCCAGTCATACAAAGGAAATCTGTTTCCTAAAATAAACAGGATGCTTCTGATGAGGGAAGAAATAGTCTATAAGCCAAAACGTCTTAGAAGACTAAAGGGCTTGTTATCACAGGGTACTACTTAATATAGAAGCAATCTTAAGTGAATGCTAAAGCATTTGCATAACCTACCACTTATTTTTTTTAATTTTTTATTCCAATGTTAACAAGATTTCAAATCAGGTTAAGGCCAATAGTTCAGGTGCCACTGATCACCTGTGTGTTACAATAGAAGCAGAGGACCTATCAAAGCAGCTCGACAGCGTCCAATCACCAAAAAGGAAACGAGAGTGGATGAGGAATTGGAACCACTCCATGTGTGACTAACTGCACACCGCAGCTAACTCCTCTGGAAACAACAGAGTCTCTCATCCCAAACCCTCTCAGTCCCTTTAAGGCAAGCCTGACAACCTATTTCTTGTTATATCCTGCTCTCACTTGATGTCCTTAAGGTGACATCAAGAGAGGCATCCATTTTTGAGCCACTGCATAACTTTAGAAAAACATATCCCTAGCTGAATCACTAGGTCCATTTACCGAGGGCCTCCAGTGGGAAGCACTATGCTGGACACAGAATCATTTGAGAGTGGCAGTTCTTCATTAACAAAACGAGAAGAAAAAAGGAAGTGGAAAAACAGCCAAGGGTCTGTAAATACATAACTGTGAGAGATGCCACAGGCAACTCCTGCTATTAATTCTAAAGCCTATGATTGCAGACCCCCCCAAAAAAGTGTGACATTAAGTGCTAGAAAAATAAATCACATACCACAGGCAAGAACAATGCCTTACCATGCAAAGAAATGCTACAGCAATATGCCCTGGTCTCCAGTTCAGAACTTTCCAGCCCCTGCAGCCTGTGGTGGCGGGGGTAGTAGGAGGAGAGGGGGAGACTGCAATACACATATGTGCGTGGAAGTCAAAGATACCATTTCTCAGGCACTGCCTGCTTTGTGGGGTTGGAGGCCTGGAACTTGCAAAGCACACTGAGCTGACTGGCTAGAAAGCCCCAGGGATGCCCTTGTCAGGGTTTCCCAGCACTGGGCTTGCAAGTCATCACGCTTGGACATACGGGTGAGTGGGTGGGTGGGTGAGTGAGTGAGTGAGTGAGTGAGTGAGTGAGTGAGAGACTGAGTGAGTGAGAGAGAGACTGAGTGAGTGAGTGAGTGAGTGAGTGAGTGAGAGAGAGACTGAGTGAGTGAGAGAGAGACTGAGTGAGTGAGAGAGAGACTGAGTGAGTGAGAGAGAGACTGAGTGAGTGAGAGAGAGACTGAGTGAATGAATGAATGAATGAATGAATGAATGAATGAATGAATGAATGAGAGTTCTGGGGCGCAAACTCCAGCCCTCGCATTTAATAAGCATCTCACTGACTGAGCTAGCTCTGTGCTTAAGCCACTGAACTGCCTTTGCTGGGATTCTTCTGGGGCTGCATGGCCTGCTCGTGACAAGAAACATACAAGAGTCACAAACTTTTGTGTCCATATGGAAAGTGCTAGAGTAAGACAGGAACACTATCACAACCATCACGTGCTCAATTTACTGCGCACACTGAGAGGAAGACCTGTGAACAAGCCAATGCTATTCATTATCAAGGAAAAAACAGCATGGACGCCTGTCTCCTCAGCAGGCTGATCATGTCTTCAAGAAGTTAACCCCAAAATAAATAAGATAAAAATACACACACTCACACACACACACACACAAAGGTCACAGCAAATGAGGACAAAAGGCAGCAGGGCCCACACACCTCAGGACACAGATGCTTCTGAGTCCCTGCGGGCCCCAGTGTTCCCTGCGAGGGCAGAGATAGGGGTGTCATTAAGTGACTCCTGGGGACTCTGAGGTCCCATCTTGCCAGCCTTCATTTATATTGCTCCAGAAAAGATCTGGAAGGCCAAAGTAAAACACAGAAAAAGGAGTCTGCCCAACTGTACAGTATCGAGGCTAACTTAACACAGCTTGGAAAGTTCATGATTCAGGGAAAGACTCCAGCACAGCCACCCAGCCCCAAATTAGGGAAGGACGAGAACTAGTGTTGGTGTCTACAAAACCCAGGATGCAAGCTACTGGGTACATGGCAATTCACAGAGACCCCAGGTAGTGAAATAGCACTCACGGGAACAGCTTCAGAGGCAGAGACACCCATACCCAGAGTGCCAATTCTGAAGCCCAAACTCTCCTGCAAAAGTCTCTCTGGGTAGGACAGGAAATGTACCACACATACAGAAACCGAGTGGAATCTGAGGAATCAAAGGCTAGGAGCACCTGGCTTCCAGCCAAGTCCAGAAAAGGGAGCATGGAGGGCAGTCAGGCAAGAAAGGCCTGAGCTGAGGGCACATTTATTCCCGACTCCTTCCTGCAGAGAGCCTAGTCACTCCTCCACACAGCCGACTCACAGGGCTCTCTCCTTCCAGGTTCTATCGCCTCCTGCCTGCCTCTCTTTAGACCTATGGTGAGGGTTACAACTGTCCTAGGGTCCTGCCCTACAGGCATCTGCTGCTCCCTGTCTATCGGAACTGTTTCTCCTCCACCAAAGCAGTGACCACCACAC
Source organism: Mus musculus (assembly GCF_000001635.26). Lineage (NCBI taxonomy): Eukaryota > Metazoa > Chordata > Mammalia > Rodentia > Muridae > Mus > Mus musculus. The sequence continues at coordinate 121,920,674 of NC_000080.6, read as the reverse complement.
ATGGACTCACACACACATACCACCACACATGGACTCACACACACACACAGACTCACACACACACACACGAGGACTCGCGCACACACGCGCACACACATGGACTCACACACACACATGGACTCTCACACACACACACTTGGGCTACTTCGTGGAAGCCACAAAGGTGGAATCACTCATCAAGGGTTCCCTCCTACGTGGCTTTCTGTAGTGAGGTTTACTCTTGTGGTAGCTGCCTCTTCCTTGTACACCACTCTCTTGACACGAAGAACATTCCAGTGTCCACTCTACAGCTGGTGAGTGAGGGGTTGTTTCTACTTTGAGACTGTTACAGACAAGGCTTCTGTGAATGCTTTTTACCTGTCTTCTGGTCTCACTGGCTGTACGTCAGGGAGTCACCTGGGCCATAGCATTTGCACACCTTCACTTACAACTTAATACCAAAAGGTCTTCTGTGTTTTAATTCCCACCAGCAACATGCATGGATTTTGAGTGACAGGCGCCCAGCACCCACACTGCAAACCCTCATCTCTGTGAGCACCTGGCCTGTGGGTGATGCTATTTTTTGGGTTTAGTTTTCATGATCACAAATGAAATTAGCAGACATGCTGTTTGCTGATGATGTAGATACATTTGGGGTTGGGTTTTTTGGTTTTTGTTTTTTGGGGTTTTTTTTGGGGGGGAGGCTGTGTTCAACTTGCCCACTAGATGGCAGAGTTCTTCCTAGACGCAGATCTGCGGGCAGAGAGAATCTAGCCTTGAAGATGAAGTCTTCTACCAACGTGCTTAATGAGAACAAGAAGGAGAAATGACTATTTCTGAGAACCAACTATAACAAGGATGGTAAGTATATGACACATGATACAGAACAGAGCATACAGGCTGAAAAACAGAAACAGCCCATTTTGACTGCCTTTCCCAATTATACAGATAATGGCAGAAAAATCAGTTGAGTAATTAAAAACATTAGATGTACTTCTAATATGCAGACACCTATACACTAAAATCCTCCATCTCACATTCACCTGGGAGTTCTTTCTTATCATTCAGTGCCCACCATCTTTAAATTACTGTCCCACGTGCCCGAGATAAAGCTCTAAACACAAAGAGTTCATTTGGGCTCAGCTTTGGTGGATCTGGTCTGCACCTATGGAAAGGTATCATGTCACTCCCTAAGGTCTCTGCCACCTTCTGAAAATGAACTCCAGGCTGAGGACTAAACTCTTGACCACGGAATTCTGGAAAACACGGAGTATGTCACAGCCCTGGTCTACTGTCAGTCCTCTTTCTCCTCAATGGTAACTTCCTAGTATCGAACACAATACCCACACACGCTCAATGGTGACTTCCTAGTGTCACACACAATACCCCCCCACACACTCAATGGTGACTTCCTAGTGTCACACACGAGACTCACACACACTCTCTTCTTTGTACATCTCCTTTAACTGAAATCAGAGTTTGCAGTTTAGAGTCAAGTGCATCGCAATAGCCTTGGGGTTTTCAATTGGTTGGACCTCTGAATAAGTCTGTGAACTCTTGGCCTGGAGTCCTAAGACTTCAGAAGCTACAGGTCTGGTGAGCTCCCAGGCAGAAGCCCTTTCCTCCGAGAATTTCTTAGTGACAGACAACGCTGTTGTTGCTAATTTAGCTAAACGTATCTAGCACATTGATGGTCATATCTGGATTCAAGTCATTTCTTATGAAGTAAGTAACTCTGATTATATGTTCATAAACATTTTAAGATGCACAAAAGAGACAGAATTAAGGAAGGCTAAATTAAACAACATATATTTCTCTTCATACTAAAGTGGCTATAAGAGTATGTCTATAAATCACTGGGGTTAAAAACTACATTTAAGCCAGGCAGTGGTAGTGTGTGCCTTTAATCCCAGCACTTGGGAGGCAAAGGCAGGCAGATATCTGAGTTCCAAGGCAGCCTGGTCTACAGAGTGAGTTCCAGGACAGTAAGGGCTACACAGAGAAACCCTGTCTCGAACATTTAAATAATCTCTTAAGTCTTTATTCAGAAATTCCTACTATTCAAAACACCCGAGCCCAGGGCCTGGCCCTTCTGAAGCAACAATTGTTGGGACACAGCCTGAGAAAGTAAGAGGCAGGGGACAAAGGTTCCGAACTGTCAAATCAGAGGTCAGGACTCCTCCCCTCTTGCAGAACAGTCTCTGTCCATCATTCTCACTCTTCTCCAGCTACCAACCACTGAGGGCTTGCTGTCCACTGTCCCCATGCAGGGGCAGGCCAGGTAAACAGTGTTACAGCAGACCTCTAGCCACTGCAGGAGGTCATCAGGACACTTGTTACGGTTGTGAACCATTCAGACCATGAAATACAACTCTGTGTGTGGCAAAAACAAAGCTTTAACAAAAGAGACCCATCCTACATGCAGACATGCTACATGCATGTAATAACACCCTTGGAGCCATCCTACATGCAGACATGCTACATGCATGTAATAACACCCTTGGAGTCATCCTACATGCAGACATGCTACATGCATGTAATAACACCCTTGGAGTCATCCTACATGCAGACATGCTACATGCATGTAATAACACTCTTGGAGTCATCCTACATGCAGACATGCTACATGCATGTAATAACACCCTTGGAGTCATCCTACATGCAGACATGCTACACGCATGTAATAACACCCTTGGAGTCATCCTACATGCAGACATGCTACACGCATGTAATAACACTCCCAATAGTGTCTTAACTAAATCATGTTGATTTAAAAACTAGGTTCTCCTACTAAGTATATAAACTCACCTACAGTCTTCAATGCTCAAACTAAACCTCAAAGTGAGACCAAAACATTTCATAAAGTACAGGAAACCCTGACGTCTCTGGAGTATGAGAAAACCCTCTTTGGTAAGAATTCTCTCACATTCCAAAGTACGTGAGAAGACCAAAACTGCAGGCATGGTCACAAAGTCCCTGGTAAGAGTAACAGATTCCTGAAGGCAAGGTGAGGCGTGCAGGAGGGCCACTCCTCCGCCTCCTGCACAGACCTCTCACCACATCTCAGGCAGCTCAGTGTCCTTGCAGTTGGTTCTGGGCTCAGACGACCATCCACCCCACCCCCCTCTTCACATGTTCACTTTCTTAGCTATCGAACAATGTTAAATGCTCCTTAGCTACAACTCATGTCAGCACCCCCAAGCACATGGTGTAGTGGTGGAGCATCAAAGACAGCAAGGTGTGTGCCGGCCACCCAAGCATAAGGCACAGAGCTGGGGCAAGGAACCGTCCAGGCCAGCCCAGCTCTGAGGGAAAATGGCAGCTGTGAGGTGGTTAGAGGGAGGGTCTACAGGTGGGTTCTGCCAAGCTTTTGGGAGGTTCCAAATCTGCCCTGGGCACCTTGCACTAAGAAATGCAAGTTCTCAACTAAGAATGCTACATACGGGGAAGACTCAAGTCTTAATGAGAAGACACCCCAGGCTCCTCATCTGTTGACTGTAGCAGCACAATCAGTACTTCCTGTCAGAAACCTTCTCACAGAACACACTGGGTCCCAGTCAAGAGGTATCCATGTGGCTGACCTGTGTAGCATATGAAAAAACATAACTTCATATAAAACAATTATGATGTAACTTGGCAATGCCAAAGCATGTCTAGAGAAGGTTTCAAGGCAATCACCTCTCACCCACACAGGAACTGCTGCAGTGGTCTCCAGTGGCTCTATAGCACATTATTCTGGAAGGCTCCCACGGCACCCAGTGGTTTGTTAGCACAGCTAACGTCAGTACCTTTTGTAGAATGAAAGTTTAGCACTTCTGGGAAAAGAAGCAAGGTTCTCAAACTACCTCAAGTTCACGCTGTGGCAGCTGTGGTGGCTGACAGCTGGAGTCCAGCTCTCAGGAGGCAGAGACAGGAAGACCAGGGTAAGTTCAAAGCCAACCTGGTCAACACAGCTCCAAAGCAGCCAGTAAGGCCCCGTCTCAAAACAGGACAGACAAGATGACAGGAGCCAGTTTAAATCGCTCACACTATAGACACAGAAGCAGCTAAGCTTAGGCACCATTTAAAGGCTGGCAAATAATGTGTAGCCAATGTAGAGATACTTAGAACTGGACAAGGGCTGGGCTACTTTAAAGAGAAAGTTAAACTCAGAGTAGCTAGACAGCGATGCTCTGGGCTGCCCAATCCTCCCTTCTGTGGGTTTCACTTCCCTTCTCAGCTGAGAACACTGCTACATATAAATTCTTCCAGCTACATGTAAATTCCCCAGTCCTTCCCATGGTTTACATGGATGTTCATGCAAGAAAAAAATTACTGCAAGTCTTCCCTGAGATAGAAAATGGACAAAGTGTAGGAAGTACCTACAGGATCCAGGAACAGATCTGCAGGGCAGGGCAGGGCAGAGCAGAGCAGAGCAGGGCCATGGAGAAGATGACAGGTGACCGAGGTGGCAGGGTGGCAGTTGCTCTCTTTCAGGCAGGACTTTTCTGGAGAGGAGTTCTCAATCCTATCACATGAGTGCTATGCATTTCAACTGGATAGGAACTACACAGGAACAACAAAAGGCTAGACAAAGTCGAGGAGCTTAGAAAGCAGCTAGGCTTTGAACCTTGCTTTGCCCAGTGTCAAATCTCCTGCCTGTAAGTGACACAAACTTCAAACATCAAAACAAGCAGTTAATTCAAGAATATCTGCCTTTCTTCAAGATATGCCATTGTTTCAAGAGCAGCCCGAGATGAGCAGGACTTCATAAACAAATCACTTGTGAAAGAGAAAACCACATCCAGGGTAAAGTCCCACGCTGAGTGTCTCATTTCAGAGCGTTTCCTGAAAACGGCAGAGCAGTGCTCAGAGCTCAGCAGACCAACCCCACTATCGGTACTACATCTCAACAACCCTCCAACAAGACACAGCACAGAGACACCACCTACCTAACACAGGCGACTCTGAGCACTCTCTCTCTGGGACTGGGCAGAGCGGCAAACGGTCACCTCTCAGACAGCCTTTGACAGACAGGAGGTAAGCTGCATTCAATTAATTTCATGGCAAACCATTATCAGAAGTAATGTTGTGTTTACTAAACTCAAAACTTCTGTTCCATCAGATGAAGACCTTGAAACAACTGGTTATTCTTTTCCCAGGATTCAGCGCTCATTTTCAATATTTTTTATTAATAGTTAAGTGTAGAGTTTTAAATGTTTTTATTTTATTTTTGAGATTCCAATATAATTACATCATTTCTTCCCTCTCCTCCCTCCAAACCCTCCCACGTGACCCTCCTTAACCGCTTACAAATTCATGGCCTCCTTCTCTTAATTGTTGTTACACACACACACACACACACACACACACACACCTAAATACATATAACCTGCTTTTCTGTGTAGTGTTACTCACACGTGTTTTCAGAGCTGACCGTTTAGTACTGGATAACCAGTTGGTGGGCTCTTCCTGAGGGAGGCCTATTGCTCCCACTTTTAGCACAGAAGCTGCTAGTAGTTCTTGGTGTAGGACTGAGGCCTCGCTCTCATTCCCCTGTCATTTAACACATTATGTTGATGACATAGTACATCATAACATAATTCAATGTCTTTGTCATATAGTTTCAATTACTGTTTCATGAAATTACTTGGCTTCAATTTAAAAAAAAATAAAAACAAAAAACACAAAACCTACAGATAGTCATGGTACTTAAGTTTTCAAAAGTTAACCTGAAAGACAATCGGTTTTCAACACTCGCTCAAAATCGTGCAGAACATAGTCCGGATGGTAATACAGAGACACAAGCATCGAGCATCGCACTGAGCACAGTGAAAACTGGGGCAGGTGGACTACAGAAAAGCAGCCAGGGAAGGACAGCCTGTAGATACAGGTGTTTTCATGACAACACCAGGGAGAATGGTGATAGAGGAAAGACCAGGACTTCATTATACCTCAGAGGCTTCTTTAAAGACCACAGTGTTTAAGCCTCTAAGTCTCCTTTGCTTAATACTAAAGATTTAACCTTACTATGCAGTAATTTTCTTATTTGCGTAGAAACTAGTATTCTAGTTATATACATTTTGGGGGTGCTATGTAGAGCAAACTAGTTTCAAACAGAGATTCCCCCTCCCTCTGCCTCAGAAGTGCTAGAGTTAAAAGCATGTTGCTACCATTCTCAGCCTTATTTGGAAATTTTAATACAGGTTTTTAGATATATAGGATTTTATTCCAAAATCACATTTAAGCCAATTATGTGGCAAACAACAATGGGACCAAAGGAGAAAGCACACAGTACCTGGTCCTGTCTACCCAACTGTTCAAACTAACTCTCATCAGCCAGCCACAGGCTGTTAATCCTCCCTATTGTTTCACTAAAGAAAGATTCAGAGCTGAATTAAACATCAGCACGCTGCAAAGTGACTTTCTTAAGGAAAATTCCTTATCCACCCTCCTATTTCAGAGAGATGCCCCCCAGGCTGCACTCTACATATGAAGTATCTTTACAGCCTCTACTGGCTAATGCACCCTGGGGAAGGGAATGTCACACTGAGAGCACCATATTTATAAGCACTATTAGAATTCTTTGCTTTAGCTGGGCGGTGGTGGCGCACGCCTTTAATCCCAGCATGCCTTTAATCCCAGCACGCCTTTAATCCCAGCACTCGGGAGGCAGGAGGATTTCTGAGCTCGAGGCCAGCCTGGTCTACAAAGTGAGTTCCAGAACAGCCAGGGCTACATAGAGAAACCCTGTCTCGAAAAACCAAAAAAAAAAAAAAAAAAAAAAAAAAAAAAATCCTTTGCTTTTTAAATATGCAGTTTTTGATGGTGGGATTATTAGTTTCTGTACACAATTAGAGCCTCTCAGACCTACTTCTCTTTGACAGAATTTATGTTCATCTAGGCAGGCCAGTAGTACGAAAGTGGTTAACTCAAAGAAACTTCTCTTCAAATCGCTCCTTCTCAACTCAATGTCGCATTGATGTAACTGCACTTAAATTCCAGGACCCTGGGTAGTGGAAGCCCCTGCCCCAGATACTCCCAACTGTTGCTCTAGGTTTCCAGTTGACCATGACACAGTAGTGATTCTAGACCTACAATCATCTGAAGAGAATACAGGACACTAGTCAGAAGTGTTTGAAACTTCGATAAAGGGGGTGGGGCCAACAGATTTGACTGACAAGCCAGAGAGCTGCATTACCTCACCAAATACCATTCCCTTCACGGACGGTCCACTCAGCATCTCCCACTATGTGCTGGAGAGGCAGCAAAGGCAAAGAGAGAAAGCCAAAGCTCCTACCTGCTCACACATGAGAATCAGTTACCAGCTGCTTGGTTCTTCTGATTCATATTTTTGTAAGTTATGATTATATTTTGTGAATGAAAAGTATTTGATCACTACTTATTTGAGTTATAAAGTATTTAAACAGAATAAAGATAATAAAAATTGGCAAGCCTTTTTATAAGATTTAAAATACAGACTGGCCCTTTTCCCATTACTCCAGAGAAGTCCTACTGTCTCGTACTTTGATTATTTGGGGAAGAGAGAGATGAGCAGGGTCAATGAAACTGGATGAGTCTCCTAGAGCATCTTGGGGCTTGGACCCATCTGAACTGACCAGTACATTATAAAGACCAGGACTGGGTATAGGAGTGCACACCTTTAACCCCAACACTCAGGCAGGCAGATCTCTGTGAGCTAGAGGCTGGCTTGATCTAAATACTGAATTCCAGGACACCTAAGGCTATATAGAGAGACCCTGTCTCAAAATAAAACCAAAGTAATGGGGGGCGGGGGGAGTCAGACAGGCAGATGGGCAGGAATTCATAGCTCAGTGAGTACACAGTATTCAGAGGACCTGTGTCCAATGCCCAGTGCTCCAAAAATAAAAACGAGTAGTCAGTTAGAGAGGCAGTCAACAGTGGCAGTGACGTCTAGGTGTGTTCTCGCAGTGCTGAAACACGCACTCGGAGTCTTCAGTATGAAATGCCCTCAGAAAGCAGCCCTGGGCTCTGCGGTCTCCACCTCTAACCAAAGTTCTCACCCCTGTTTTCTCAACAATCCTCACAGGTTCTACATACCATGGGAGCCAGCCTGCTGTAAGATGGCCACCCTGAGCAATCACAACCAGCTTGATCTTTCTAATGGCTCACACCCAGAGGAATACAAAATCGCAGCCCTAGTCTTCTACAGCTGCATCTTCCTGATTGGGCTGTTTGTTAATGTCACTGCGTTGTGGGTTTTCAGCTGTACGACCAAGAAAAGAACCACAGTGACCATCTACATGATGAACGTTGCACTACTGGACCTCGTATTTATACTCAGTCTGCCCTTTCGGATGTTTTACTATGCAAAAGGCGAGTGGCCATTTGGAGAGTACTTCTGCCACATTCTTGGGGCCCTGGTGGTGTTTTACCCAAGCCTCGCTCTGTGGCTTCTTGCTTTCATTAGTGCTGACAGATACATGGCCATCGTACAGCCAAAATATGCCAAGGAGCTGAAGAACACCGGCAAGGCCGTGCTTGCGTGTGGGGGGGTCTGGGTAATGACCCTGACCACCACTGTCCCCCTGCTACTGCTCTACGAAGACCCAGACAAGGCCTCCTCCCCAGCCACCTGCCTGAAGATCTCCGACATCACCCACTTAAAAGCTGTCAACGTGCTCAACTTCACGCGACTCATATTTTTCTTCCTGATCCCTTTGTTCATCATGATCGGGTGCTACGTGGTCATCATTCACAGTCTCCTCCGAGGGCAGACGTCTAAGCTGAAGCCCAAGGTCAAGGAGAAGTCCATACGGATCATCATGACCCTCCTGCTGCAGGTGCTCGTCTGCTTCGTGCCCTTCCACATCTGCTTTGCCGTCCTGATGCTACAAGGACAGGAGAACAGCTATAGCCCCTGGGGAGCCTTCACCACCTTCCTCATGAACCTCAGCACCTGTCTCGATGTAGTCCTCTACTACATCGTTTCCAAACAGTTCCAGGCTCGAGTCATCAGCGTCATGCTGTACCGCAATTACCTTCGCAGTGTTCGCAGAAAAAGTGTCCGATCGGGCAGTTTACGGTCACTTAGCAACATGAACAGTGAGATGCTTTGAGTCAGAGCAAGCTGCCAGTCTTCAGTCTCTTTAAAATTCTTTTCCTATCTACTTTCGGGTGAACCAGCATTCTACACTATCCAGTCCCTTCTCTAACAAAGAGAAATAATAATGATGAACTTTAAAAACTTCTGCGGTATTCTGTGTATTCTAGCCACATGATTAAAAACTGAGTATTCTGATATGCTCATTCATTCTTATCTGACAACTTGTACGAAACATGTGCATGAGCCATGTGTAGTGGTCAGGACTGTGATCCAAACAAACACTGGGAAGACGTAGGAAGGCCAGTCCAGGCTACACAGTGAAACTCTGTCTCAAAAAAAACAAAAACCCAAAGTAATAAAAAATAACACGTTCATGAATTACTTGGGGATAGCACTCAAATTAGGCTTCATAATCAAGCCTTATCTGAGAAGGTGGTTAACTGACTTAACATTTTTAGACTCTGTATACAATATACTCATGGGAGGGAAAAAAAGAAGCTATCATTCAAAATAATTTGATGGATCTCCCTTAGATCAAGTTCACCCTTAGGATGTATTTTATGTTCTAAACATCAGCTTTCTTTCTTTCTTTCTTTTCTTTTTTCAGTTTTTTCGAGACAGGGTTTCTCTTTGTAGCCCTGGCTGTCCTGGAACTCACTCTGTAGACCAGATCAGGCTGGCCTCGAACTCAGAAATCCACCTGCCTCTGCCTCCCAAGTGCTGGGATTAAAGGCATTCGCAACCACTGCCCAGCTCGTATTTAGCTTTTAATAATGTAGCTACATTGAAAACAATGGAGTTTTGTTTTGTTTTTTTCTGAGTTGAAGTAAGTTGTGAGCATCCCTAGATGTCAGGAGCAGTTTCTACACAGAGCACTAGAGAAAGACAGCCCAGTCTATGCAAACGTCAACAACCTTGCTTAGAGTCTAACTCAGGCTCATGTTGATAATTATCCCCTCAGTGTCTCTGAATATACCAAGTACAATCCTTCACAAAGACCTAGTCAGTAGCACAGATGGTCAACGGTGAGGAGTTAGTGACATGAAAATAAATGCATGCAATATACATTAGCTGAATTAGTAAAACATTTGTTGTAACACTGTACACAAAAGTCTGAGCAAGCTGGGCGGTAGTGGCGCATGCCTTTAATCCCAGCACTTGGGAGGCAGAGGCAGGTGGATTTCTGAGTTCGAGGCCAGACTGGTCTACAGAGTGAGTTCCAGGACAGCTAGGACTACACAGAGAAACCCTGTCTCGAAAAAAACAAAAACAAAAACAAAAGAAGTCTGAGCAATCCCATCATGGCAAGAGGTATCCAAGAGCAAGCCGGTTGGGGGAGGCTAGAAAGGGTGGACAGCATTAGAATACAGAAGCTTAAGGAAAGAAGGGAACCAAACAGGGTTGCAACTTACAAGCTGCTAGTAAAGGTGCCTACGTCACCTCTTCACAGTCTGTGCAGAGCACCTCCAATCAATGAGCGGAGGGCCAGCTACAAACCAAGCTCACACACAGTACAGAGCACAGGCACTTGCATGAGGTCACGAAACTAGTAAGTGGCACAGCTGGAACCCAGCCCTGTGCAGGCCTAGAGCACACTGCTGCGTCTCCCGCCACTCCGGGTGGTCCCTGAGGACTCTGACCCTTATTTTTAAGGAAGTAGAGATTTCAAGGTTTGGGTTTTGGTTTTTAGTTTAAGTCTACCACAGCTGTGACAGTTATTTCCATTCTTTAACACTGAATTTTATAGTGTGTGTATGTGTGTATGTGTGTGTGTGTGTGTGTGTGTGTGTGTGTGTGAAAGTATATTGTAAAAATGTGTATATGTGTATATGTGTGTGTGTGTTGAGGAGAGTGTATGTATATGTGTAGGCTATAGCACACATATGGCGGCCATAGGACGACTCACTTTTCTCCCTCCACCTTTATGTGCATTCACTTAGGTCATCTGGATTATTGTGTGACTACTCTCCAGTCCCATTCTTACACCCACAAATTACACACATGCCTCCAAAACTCAGCAGCCTTTGTTGAGAACCAGTAAGAACTGGCCTGATGAGAAACACTCTGAAAGAAATGAGTGCCTCAGCAATGCTGTGAACCGAGTTCTTCTCCAGGACTACATGCAGCTCACAGGCGAAGCCCAGACTCCCACAGTAACAACACATGAGACCTAACAAGGGTGCAGCAGTGGTGACACAGGACCCGTGTCTTCACTCAGATAAGACTCAGAACCACACGTTATTAAAAAAACTGAAGGGACCATTCATGCAAACTCTAACCCAGCACTAGTTACATATCCAAACCAAAGATCCAGCCTGCTTTACAATCGAGGGACCTAATGTACCTAACAGTTCTCAAACCCATACTGAAAACTTAGAACAAGAATAAAATTAGCCTGAACAGAAATTTAAATATCCAGCCTCTAATTTCACACTATCGTGTCTCTCAAACATAGGCTCATAGACTTGACTGTGATATTCGCTAAGGCCCTTTGCACCCACTGTCAGCACTGGTCTTGGCTCCCAGTTACTGCACACACTAACAAGTCTTACTTTAAAGATCAACACTATATGGAAGTACAACCAAGCTGGTCTGTCACTGTGGGAAGCACAAAGCTATTACCTATACACCAACTTTGCTCTACCTTTGTGGAAGTACAGAAATAATAATCTAAAAATTTCTTCAGAAACTTCAGTATTTATTTTATTATCATCTATTTAATTTTGGATTTTTGCATTTAATTAGCTCATAAAATTACAACAGCAAAATATCACTATAAAAATATACGAAACAAATTCAATCTCGAGGAATTTGGGGTTGTGACCTTATTATCCTAGTACTTAGAAAGCCTGAAGCAGAAAAATCTTTAATTAGAGACCATCCTGAGCTACATAGGAGACATCGTCTCAAACAAACAAACAAACTAACTAACTAAAATTGTGGGATAATGTTAGAGCTGAAAGAAAAAGGAAATTACTGCCAAACCGATCAGTTGGAGGACATGAGGATCTGTAAACACACACTGCAGTCTCCTCACACACATACCTACCATACCTCAAAGTATAAAGTCTCGGATTTTAGACAGAATCACATTCACTGTAGCTCAGGCTGGCCTGAAACTCACTATGTAGCACAGGATGGCCTTGAAATCACAGAGATCCACCTTCCTCTGCCTCCTGAGTGCCTAGACTAAAGGTGTGGCCAGCTTAAAAGACTTTTGGTGAGAGTTTGTGAATGACACCATTTCAAATAGATTTAAAAATCCTTAAGAATTCTAATTAAATGACTCCAAACTATGAGCTACTTACAATCCAGAAGGTAAGTTGCTGGCCACTGTGACACCAAGCGAATACTGCACGGCTTCCACGAGGATAAAATCAAACAAGGCTGACAAGACCCAGGAACCCAGCAAGAAGGACTGCAAGTAAAGACAGACGAAAGTAAGTTACCTAAAAATAATTAACAGCTATTTAATTAATGAGCTAGGGTGTGGGGTATGAGTACAGTCTATATATACAGGTTTGCACGGATACACGTATATACATTACATACATATGAACACACGCATAAGCTTATTTCTATGTTGCTTGTTTTTGTTACTTTTCAAAACTGGGAAATGAGCCGTAACTGTTCACATGCACTAGCTTCTCCAATTTCTAGATATGTTGGAAAAGACATCTAATTAAAGCATAGTGCTAATAAGTAGCACATATACTAGTAAGCCAAATAAACGACCAGAATTTCACTAGATAAATTTCTAATTAGAATCCTTAATTCTGACATGTCCTTAATGTCTTGTATTATCACTGTCATTTAATTACTTTATCATGCTATTGGCTTTAAGTAAATTTTTTTCTTCGGTTAATGTCCAAGTCAAAAATCAGATCTAGAATCATGCAATTTAGGCAATAATGATAAATAATATACTAAGTTGTTTTTTGTTTTTTTTTTAATGGAAGGCATTTTTAAAATAAGGGCCCAGAAAAGTGTTGTACATCTGTGGTCCCAGAGGCCTGCCTGGACAAATCGGCAAGACTTCACTTCAAAGTTTAAAAAATAAACTACAAGGGCTGAAGATGTAGCTTGGTGGTAAAATGCACACGCCTAGCACACAGGAGAGCGAGGAAGTAACACATATGCAAATGAGGACTGCAGATCTGGTCAGTTCCTTCTGGAACCTCAGTCGAAAACTAAACACTAAAGCATGGGATAACTTACTGCGAACTTCCTGCTTCCATATCTTCTTTCAAATATTCTGAAGTTATAAATGAGAAGACCACTACAGAAAGCGTCTTTCAAGTCAAGGCAAATTATTCTTCCGCATATCAGCCTCCAAATCTGCAGAGAGGTTAAAAGCAGAGCATGGTGTGAGGGGGGCCACACACCCCCAACAGCGAGAAGTCTCTTCACTTATCATAATAAGATGCATCTTGCTAAGGCAACAGAAAAGTCCTTGTAAAATCCTCCGCAGTCAGGGCACCTGCTGCCAAGCCTGACACTGTGAGTTGAAGCCCCAGAACCCACGTCTTGGTGGATGGAGACAGTGACTCCACAGAACTGTGACCTCCACGTGAGGCACCATGGCATATTCACCACCACACCCAACAAAAATAAGTAAATAGATGGTTTTCAAAAAGGGTGGGGAGGGTGTTTAGTAGGACACACAAACACAGCTAAAATGAAAAACTAGTGAACGTTCATTTTACACTACTGAATTTAAAAGCAAAGATGTAATTTGGGTAAAAGTCACAAACTGTACTTTCTGAGCTTAATCACCACACACACACCAACTCTGGGGACCTGTTGATAAGTATTTTCAGCTTATAAAGACAATCAGCTTTGGAAATCCATCCTCTGGCTAGGTGAAAATAAAGACATGCATAAAGTAAACACCAATTTCCAAAGGCCTATTTTGAGTCTTTAACGTTCTCCAAATGTGAATGATCCTAAGACATCTGCAAAACACTCTGACTTCACTTCCCCTTCAGTTACAACAAATTAACCCTGAGCTTCCTTTGAGTGACTGTGAAAAGGAAGTCAAGCTTATGTGTTAACTACTTTTAAGCCCATGGCTCAGCGCTGTTGGGAACGTACAGTGCTGTGCACTGTCTATTATCCTAAACGCTGTACCTACCGTGAATTAACTTGCCACCTTTCCCACAGCCCTGGTGACCTCTCTCTCACTCTCTGCCTATAATTTGCCTTTGTTAGACACATGCATCGTGAGGAAGATATCAATGAACAGAAACACGTTTATGCTCAGGGTGGCAAAGAGAGCTGCCAGGGCACCCAGCAAACAGGTACTAACACCAACCCCCACACGAGACCCACTCATCAACTTTGAAGACTGAGCTCTGTTCTTTCCATAGCAAAGCTCTTCCTCTTGGTTTAACTCCCTTTATAGATGCATTAATTCTGAACGTGTCTCAGATGAGTGAGTGTAAATCATCTCATCAAATATACAGAGACAGGTTTTGGAAAATGTGGGTTCTCTCCTTCCACCATGTGGGTCCCAGAAAATGAACTCAAGTTCTCAGAGCTGGTGACAAATGCCTTTAGTGACAGACCCATCTCACTAGCCCACAAATTCTCTTGAAGTTATAAACTGAATTTCCATGAGTAAAATCTGAAATAGAAACTACCAGTCAGTATAAGGGCATGCTTTGTTTCTCCATTATAATCTGTTTTACTGAAAATATTGTGGACATAACTAGAAAGTGTGCTGGTTAATACAGCATTAGTAATATCTCTCACAGACTCAGGGGCTTTGTGCTCAGCCTTATATGAGGGATCTCTATCATGCTCCTTCCTAAAGCTTAGGGAACACTGCCAAAGAGGGGATACCAAGACTGTAAGAGCCAGGAGTTGGGGACATGCTGTGAAACTGTCCTGGATGTGTCAAGGCTGTCTCACTTGTGAACTCACTGCTGCAGAGCCTAAATGAGACCCACACAAGGTCAAGCCAGTCAACACTGCAGCATGGAGAAGACGGGGGCTCATGAGCCCCAGTCCTAGCCGAGGAGATATCAGCAACTGACGGCTGTTGAAAGAGAAGGATCTATTTCTTTACAGGTGTGACCCCGACGGACTGACCATTTTCCCACGTTCCAGAGAATGACCCTATATCCATGTGCAGACGGGCAGCAGTGATTGGAGGAGGAGGAGATGAAGTTAGAAGGACATGGTGGGGCTGGGAAGGGCTAGAGGGGGATAGAGAGGGTAGATATAATCAAAATACAAGCATATATTTAAAGAAAACTTTAAAAGCTGTTGTTGAAACTTTAGGGGTTTTGAGAGACTAAGGAACTGTAGGAAGAAAGGGCAAGTCTAGAAAAGCGCCCCCTCTCCACCCAGATGCCAAAGGAGCAGGGTGCCCACCTGCAAGTCGTGCTTGACAGCATGGAGGTCATACACGAAGAACTTCTGACAGTGAGGCAGCAGGAGAGTCAGCAGGAGGGACAGGGCACTGGGGACCAGCAGAAGACTCTTCGACAGAGGTGCCTTATCTAGGAAGAAAACCACATTCAGAATGACTGGGATTTTTCAAAACAAAACAAACCACTCACAAGATGAAAAGTGGGAGAGCTAATTTGTTTAGAATGAGGAGGAAGCCTAAGTCCTGCCACTCAGGCATTTAGCTCTTCCTGAAACATCTACCAGCAGCTGTGACCACTGGCAGCAGGCAGGCACGACTCTCTGGAAAGGCTTCACTGTCAGCTGGTTTGGACAGGAGATCAAAGGCAGCAAACACCCAATAACCTCCAAACAGCACAGATCCCCCCAGTTAGCACCTGGGGGTGACAGAGTCATACACTGGTTTGAAAAGATTTTAGATGATAACACTGCTGGCTGAAGTGGCCTCCCGAGGTTTTCCACAGTGAACAGGAGGAACTAAGTTAAGTTATCCAGGAGGGCTTATGGGACCTCTGCCTTTTCCTATGTGGCCATCAGGTGTGTGATCATCTGTAACTCAAGCTACAGGCAACCAACACATGACAAGACCTAAGACATCCCAGAAGACATGCGGCAGGTAGAGTCTTCACAAGATAACTCGCCAGGCATATTACATGACACTGACATCACAGGGAATGAAAAATACTGGAAACCCAGTCAAACCCACATGAAGGGCAATTCACAATTTCTTATTAAACACTCCATTTGTAATACCTAACAACAGATCCACTCTTCTCAAACCACTCAATGCTTTTGCAAAGAAGCAAAGCACTTTAGCACTCAAATGTTTTTCATACACTATGATATACTGATTATTAATGTTACTACTTTCATTTCCCTGTACATTTGTAACGACAGAAAGAGGTTTCAGCTAATATGACCATTTGTAAGGTCCTGCAGTCCCAAGGGCACCTGCGCACATGCAGATCTTTCCTCAGCAGCTCCTGTACACTCCTACTCCCCATTTCCTCCTAGGAAGAACTCCAGCCTCACTCTTGCTCTGCAGACCTCTACACTCCGGGCCCAACTGCTCCCAGACCCAACTGCCTCCAATCTCATCTGCTTATCTCCTGCTCTTTGTATCCTTGCTGCGACCCTACTGTGCACCTCACTACTTCTTGCACACAGTGGCTTTCAATTCTTTTGGGAAAATGTTTCCAGACTTATTTCTCTTTCCTCCAGACTGAGGGAACTAGCCTAGACAGTGTCCCCCACTCTGTGGCACTTGGTGTTCCCTTCCGTTCTAACTTCCCAATGATGTGAAGGACACCAGAAGGGAGTCCACAGGCCAGAGAGAAGACATGCCCAGCTTACCAAAGGCAAGGCCACTGGATACACCACTGATGGACCTTTCAGATTCTGTGTCTTATTTATAAGAAATTCCTGCGGGTAAACTTTCCCATCACAGTTGGTGCTGTGGTTATAGTGTTTGTGCAAACACACAGAAATAGCCCAGCTATTTCCTCCCTGATTAGGCCTTGCACACATCTACACCGGAACTACTATACAGTGCTGCACACTCTCTTCACCAAGGCTTGCCAGATTCCAAACCTGACAAAGCACACTATTGCCTAGGGCCTCCACAGGACACGAGGGCCCAAGGCTGTGAGCATAGCCAGCCTTAGTTTAAGTCTCAGCTTTCCTTGCCTGTAGAATGCGGAATGAGAACTCAGCTGCTGTGTCAGAACTCATATGAGACTCCGTGGTATGGTACCTGCCCAGTCCCGGAACTGAACCTCGGGCCTCACCACTGCACACACACACACACACACACACACACACACACACACACACCCTCCTACCACCCTCACCATGACACCACCACTGGTGGATGGGTTTCTCTCCAGGTCCAGGTGAGATTCTTTATTCCTATGACAGGACCAGAGAAAAGATGCAATCATGCAGGCACACCCAGAGGACAGCAGCTCTTCTCCCCACTTTCACCTTTCCTGTGACAGACAGCCACACCTGCCTGAGCAACTCAACATGACTAGAGAAACATAGCTGAGCTGTAAATTCCTGGTCCCAAGTCTTACGCTGGTCCAATTCTCTGACCAGCAATTCCAACACTGCTCTCTAGAAACCTACCCGGCCTTCTTATTTCATGTCATCTCCTCCCAACCCCTCCAAAGGTCACTTTGCCAATGACTATCAATGAGGTACCTTGGTTATATCCCTGACCCCAACTCTAAAATCACTAAGCACTTTCTATCAATCACGAATGTTCCTAGGCCCTAGGATTCAGCAGGGACGTCAGGACAAAGGCCCTACTTTTGTGGTACTTACCATCCACAGGAAAAAAAAAGAAAAGAAAGATTGACATGTGGAAACAAATGCTACAGGAAAGCCAAGCAGGCAACGACTGAGGCTGCTATCCACCATGTATCCCTTGACATGTATCTCATGTGGGTTCTCAGACACAAGGCAGTGTTACTAATCTCCATCAACAGACATTATGTGTGGCAATGTGACTTGCTTGAGCCACATAAACCTAAGATATGTCACTTCCAGACAGATACTTAGAGTCAGTGAACCATTCATGTTCTTTTCCTCTACCAGAGCTCAAGATGGTGGCCACTCGATCTAACAGACGATCTAGCTAAAGACAGTGGAGGATGGACACTCCCACCCCCAGTTGATCCTCAGTGGCACTGGGAAGCAAGGCTTGTTCTTATGAATCAGGCCCCTGGTCCTCAGCCTTAGTACTTAATGGGGAGAGACTTCTAGTGGAAGAGGTAGGTGTCATTCTATATGGGCAGCCAGGGAAAACCTTTCTCAGTGGTAAGATCTGCACAGAGACCTTAGCAAGTAATCCATGCAGATATTTGGAGAAGAAAATCTACCAAAGGAAAATAAAAATACTCATGCTTTAAACAGAACCACATACAACAGGCAAGAGAACCAGCCACACTGAAAGCACAGACTATAAGGCCAAGGTAGTGGGAAGCAGTGAGCAGAACCCGGAGGCTTGAGGAGGCTTCCAGCCTTCCCTGAGAGTGGCAGGGCGTCTGGGGTGGGGCCAAGGGTGTTAGGTGGAAGGATAGTGCATCCAAGTCACATCACCATCTGAGTCCCCACACTGAGATTACGGGAAGACGAAAATAGAAGAGGAGTCCACGCAGAAGGCTGTTCAGATGATCCAGGTAAGAAACACTGACAGTCAGCCATGGAGCCGAGGAAGGAAGGGGGCTGCCAGGCCTCCCTTGATTCTGAAGCTACCCTACAACAATCCATCCTACTTGTCTTGACAAAAGTGAGCTTAGGTTCACCAGCTCTGTGACTGAAGTGGACTGTAAGAAATCCTAAGATGTCACAAATTCAGTTTTAAAAGAAATGTGTTTCTTTGTTAGTTCCCACCTCAGTTGCAGTAGAGCACAGACTCTTGGTGGCAGCAGCTGAGTCTGGCTTGCTTGTGGCTGCAGCAGCCGGGGATTCCCAAAGGCAGCCAGCCGATGGGCCTTAGTCAGATGCATGGGCTCTGATGGAGAACGGGTACTCAAGTACGCACCCAACTGTCCATTGATGACTGCTGCATACCGTTTCACAGCCACATAGAGCCGTGAAAGGGGAGAGAATTCTGAGTGCTACACTGTGGGTGAACCCAAGGACACTGAGCCAAGTGAAATAAGACTGTGATAAGAAGGCAAGTATCCCATGGTTCTCTTCATAAGAGGCATCTAGAATGGTGAAATTCATAAAATAAGAAAGTAAAATGCTGGCTCACAAAAGCAGTTGGCACTAGGGAGTTGCTTAATGACATGGTTACAGTCCTGGAGATAAAAAAAAAAAAAGAGTCCTAGAAGTTTTTACATAAAACTGTGGATGAGCCTCATACTACGGACATGTGCACCTGAATGAGGCTCATGTGACATGAATGAGGCTACACAGTGAAATTAAACATTAAAACAGGAGCTGGTAGGGCTGGAGAGATGGCTCGGCAATTAAGAGCACTGGCTGCTCTTACAGAGGTCCTGAGTTCAATTCCCAGCAACCACATGGTGGCTCACAACTGTCTGTAATGGGGTCTGATGCCCTCTTCTGGTGTGTCTGAAGACAGCAACAGTATACTCACATAAATGAATTAAATAAATTTTAAAAAGAGAGAGAAGAGAAGCTGGTGAGGTGACTCTGTGGTTAAGAACACTGGCTGATTTCTAGAGAACCCAGATTTGATTCCCAGCACCCCTGTAAGCGGCTCACAGCCATCTGTAACTCCAGTCTGTGTGACTCCTACAGTATACATACCTGCAGGCAAAACAAATATACACAGAAAACAAATTGTTTTAAAGAATCAGAAGTAAACAAAATTACTACTGAAGGCTAGCAAGAAATTAAAAAAAAAAAAATCTTGACACATAAGCTTGACCAATTATCCTCAAGACATGAGTGAAGACAAAGGGGAAGCCAACTCTACAAGGTAGTTGTGGAGAGCCGTGCCGCAAGCAATCGCCATTATAAGATGGTGCTGGCCTCCGCTGTGCCTAACTAGTAAACAAGCCTTGTACGCAGGTGCGAGAGTGAACTCACACCTAGTCACTGCCCATCTCGGGGCATAGTAATGGGGTGATGGGCGAGCAACGAATCAGGAGCTGACACGCCACATCAGGTGCTGAAACGCCATGGCTGAGGGCTATATAAGCAACGCCATTTTCCAGGGTCGGGGTCTTCCATCCTGAAGAAGCAATAAAGCTTGCCATGGTTGTGTCTTTCTTGCCGGTCGAGTGGGACGTGACAGGTAGTAGTCTGACCCCCATGGAATGCACACTCCCAAACAACCGCCCACCACTCAAACAAACCAAACACTAAATGACTTATTTTTTATATAACCATTTCAATTTTATCCAGGGCAAGTGGGATATAAACTAATCAATGTAATCTACCACATGAACGGGATAAAAGACATCAAACTGTGATGAGTCTCACTAACACGGAATAACAAGCAAAGAAGGCCATGAGTCTGGGACATCATGTGGGAGAATCTGGAGAGGGGAAAGAAGGGGGGAATTTGTATAATTACAATTTCAAAAATAAAATTTAAATAAAATACGGTATGTTAAGGAAAACACAAGCCCTCCCCCCCCCCCTTCGGCTCTACATTGCCTCTAGCACTAACACACACGCTAGCCCTGTTTACTCTTATTGCCTTGCTCCTGGCACTCACTCCTTCCTGTACCAGGGCCTTGGGCACCTCTCCCCACCTCTCCAGAACGGTCTGCTCACGACCAGGGCCCACTGCACACACCTCCCTCAGGGCTTCACTCTGCTGTGCTAGTTTCACAGTGCTCGTTTAACCCGTCTCCATCATCGGACAGACTCTATGATGGCAGAAGGTTTCTCTGTCTGTTCCTTATTCTATCCCCACAGTTCAAACAACACCTGGTATTCAGTACCGTTGATGGTAAATAAACGAATCACAGTCTAACTCTCAAAATAACCCTCAAGGTGAGCACTACACAGAAGAAGTAAGTGACTTTGCATAACAACAAGGGCCTGAGCTTGGGCACTCAGGACAGGGAAGATGTGACAAAGCTGGCAGGCAGTTAGCTTTGGGATGTGCACAGCACCAAAGTGAAGGGCCTGGAGGGTGGGGCAGGGGGGCACACAAGATAGCATCATCAAGTTCCTGAACCACTTTTGGCACACCCTGTTCAGTCCAATGGATCGCTCAGAGAAGCTTCTATTAGCAATAGAAAGTAATTAACACAGACCTACAACTAGCCAAGCTTCAGAGAGTAAAAGATTATAGACTATTCAGCCCAAAAATGTATACCCTCCACCCACCAAGGCTCAGAGATCACTGAGGAAGAGGGGGGCGGAAAGAGTGTGAAAGCAGAGGTGGTGACGGTGACTGGGAAAGCACACACACACACCCAACCCCCCCACTCCCCCCATCCCCGCTGTCTGCATGAACTCAGCAAGCCCCAAGGACCTGCTCTCAGGAGTATAGAGCACACAGTCCCACCCCTAACAGCAAAGCTGCTGACAACTGTGAGCTGTGGAGAGAAGAGCATTTTCTCTGGGAATACAGCCCCAAGTACACTGATCACACTCTAGGAGAAAACCATATATCCAAGAATATTTTGGCAGCACAAATTATCTTGAGGGTTTTGGTGTTTGTAAAAGGTCACAGAGCTAGGTGGGCAAAGAAAAGGTCTGGGAAAAGTTGAGAGGTGATTTTGACCAAAATGTATTGTACAAAACTCTCAAAGAACTAGCAACTTTTTTTATCCGGTTGGCTCCCAGCAAATGTGACAGATCAGCAAGGACTTTGTGAGAAGCCTGGCAAATGCACCTGGTAGAGTTACATTTGTACCAACAGTCTAGACGACTGAGGTGTCGGTGGGGTGGAAAGAGCCTTACTGGAGAAATGAAGAAGCAAGCATAATCAGAAGCTTACACCACGTGGCACTCCAGGAAGACTGAGTGAGCTCTGAGGTTGAGCATACAGAGAAGATGCACAAGAAGAATCTCACAGCAGCCTAGCAAGCAACCAACCAGCGGAATTACAAGTCAAACCCCGGCAATCTGATCCTACCACGACCACATCCTACATTTCACTGCCATGCAGCACCACAGTCCTGCTGTCGGTTACGAGAAAGACACATAGACGGTCACGAGAAGCACTAACAGGGGCTAGAGAGATGCCTCGGTGGTTAAGAGCACTGGCTGCTCCTCCAAAGGCCCGGGGTTCAATTCCCAGCACCCACATGGCAGTTCGCAGCTATCTATAACTCCAGTTCCAGGGGATCTGATGCCCTCACACATAGCATACAAGCAGGCAGAACACTAGTAGTGTCAAATAAAACATTAAATAAATAAATAAGCACTAACGAATCACAGCGGTGCCTTGTCCATAACAAGCACATGCAACTTCGAATGGAGACAGCAGAACAGTGTGGTGCACACTTACTACATGCTGAAATGATCAAAACTAAGACGTGTAACTGTGTGTTAATGTGAAACCACCCCCAAAGGCTACTGAAAGCCTGGTCTGAGAGCAGCATGGTGTGGTCAGTGCCTGGATGGCACTGGGACTAAACATCACTGGGTTAACTCAGAGGCAAATGGCCTGCTGTAGAACTGTGCTTCTCCAAGTGTCCTCCTCCATCTCTTCTCTCCCTCTTCCCCTTCCCTTCTTCTTCCCCTTCCCCTCCACCCTCTGTGGCAACCAACACAGCCTCTCTCTCCATTCTTCCACCCACCCATGAAGCAACCCTCTCCATCATACACCCTCACCACCACGGTACCCTGCCTCACACAGCCCTACAGGAGAGCATTTCTAAAGCCATGATCTGAAGCAAATCTTTCCTCTCTGAAATTGTTCTTCCCAGGCACCTGTCACTATGGTAGAAAGCTCAAACGCATTCTCATTCATATTCTCTCTCTCTCCCTCTCTCTCTCTCTCTCTCACACACACACACACACACACACACTCACACACACTTTCTCACATTCTCTCCTCTCTCTCACACACACACACACATGCACTCACACACACTTTCTCACATTCTCTCCTCTCTCTCACATACACACACATGCACTCACACACACTTTCTCACATTCTCTCCTCTCTCTCACATACACACACTTTCTCTCTCACATTCTCTCTCCTCTTTCTCTCTCTCTCTCTCTCTCTCCCTCTCTCTCTCTCACACACACACACACACTCACACACACTTTCTCACATTCCTCTCTCTCTCACACACACACATGCACTCACACACACACTTTCTCACATTCTCTCTCTCACATACACACACTTTCTCTCTCACATTCTCTCTCTCTCACATACACACACTTTCTCATATTCTCTCTCCTTTCTCTCTCTCTCTCTCTCTCTCTCTCTCTCTCTCTCACACACACACACACACACACTCACACACACACACACACACACACACACACACACACACACACAGGATTCAGGCCACAGCAATAATTACCATGGATATGCACAGACTTTATCTGTCATGAAGATGCTCTCCTGGCATTGCCTATATTACTGTGAAAACGGTACCTGTAAATGCCCAAAAGGAAAATGGGAATATTAAATGATGATCTACATGTAAGATAGAATATCATTTGACACTAAGAAATAAGTAGTATAAAAATACTACCTAATAGAAAGATGTTCCAAAAACAGTATTAGTGGCATATAGAATCATACAAAACTTTTTAAAAAAGTAGTACATAAGTAGGTGTTTTGTAAAGCATCTATCAAGGGCTGGAGAGATGGCTCAGCAGTTAGGAGCACTGGCTGTTCTTCCAGAGGTCACTCGTTCAAATTCCAGCAACCACATGATCGCTCACAACCATCTGTAATGAGATCTGACTCCCTCCTCTGGTGTCTGAAGACAGCTACAGGGTACTCACATATAATAATAAATAAGTAAGTAAAGCATCTGTCAAATACTAACAATGATAATCATGGTCTAGTCATGAGACACCTTGCTTTTTATACAAATTTAATTTAATGGAAACGTGGGGTTTTTTTGTTTTTTGAGACAGGGTTTCTCTGTGTAACAGAGCCCTGGCTGTCCTAAACTCGCTTTGCAGGCCAGACTTGAACTCACAGAAATCCACCTGCCCCTGCCTCCCAAGTAATTTTTAACTAGTTACTTATTCAGGGAGAAGTCTGTCATATCCTCATGCTCAGAGTTCAGGCCAGTCACTAGCAAACTGTAGTTCCCACATAAAAGTTCAAGCATTAAACAAGCAAGGTTTTTAAAAGTCGTTTCTCTGACAGATACTTCTTAAAATAAAAGGAAAATCATCCATGCCAAGTGCTATGAAACACCAAAGTTAAGATTTCCTCAGAGCTGCTAATCTCTGGCTTCTCTTGGGTGTGACAAAAGTACACACTGTTGTCTGTACGGCCAATACCACTTAGGCTCAGGAGGCCCTGTCACTATAAAATAATGAACACAATGACTACCCCACACACTAAACTGTCCTGATAAAAGGCTTTCTTATGTCTCCTGAGTCCTTATTATCTAGAGACAGGAATTCACTGCTCATAGACATTAGGTGAAGAAAGATGATTAAATAATTTGCTCCAAATCACAGCTTGATAGGAAAGGGGCTACTATTTGGACCCGATTCTGCCTGATTGACACACACACAAACACTCTCACTCTCTCTCTCTCTTTCTCTCTCTCTCTCTCTCTCTCTCTCTCTCTCTCTCTCTCTCTCTCCATATATATATGCATACACATACACACACACATACTTTCTTATAAAATAACCATATGACTCATAAATTCCACTCTTAGACATATACCCAGGAAAAGTGAAAACATAATTTGAAACAAAAGCTTATATATGAATGTTTAAAGCAGTATTATAATAATACGTAAAACACAACCAAGGGACCACCAACAAATGAAGAGACTAAAACCTGCTCCATACAACAGAATCCTGTTGAGGGGAGAGGAGTGAAATTCTGTACTTGCTACGTGACACGTCAGCATGCCATAATACACACACAGCAATGCCAGTAAGTTAATGCTTTAAAGGGCTGGAACAAGAATCGTGCTATGTGAATTTTGCCTGAACATTTTGAGCACTGAAGACACTAACCACAGGTTTTGCTTAACCGTGTGAGCTATTACAAGATGCAGGCACACCAGACACACAGGGGAGCAGCAACCTGGCAACACAATCTGCCCCCACAAGTCTGGCCTGCAAAAGTGTATGTCAAAAAACCCAATGTGGTTCACACCCTTGCAAAGAAGGACCACCATACCCAACCGCACCACTGATCTTCCCATTACTGACTGCTTAAGGGATGCTTCAGTATCTCATAATGTAACTTTTGCACAAACTTTTTATGAGAAAGGACTAAACAGAAAACAAGGGTGGAACTGTACAAAAGCCAAGTCAGTCAAGCACTGAGCCTTCCCCTTCCACACATTTCAGTTCCCAAGCAGAGCCAGTTGAGCACTGAGCCTTTAGCTTCCTCGAAATTCAGTTTCCAAGCTACTCAGCTTCCTGGGATGAATCCTAAAGGACTTGTCTTCAGTGACTACACCGCAGTATGAGGAATGCAAGCTTCTGGTGACCATCTCCACAAAGACCTTTGTAAGATTGCCAGGGGTCAAAGGGTTTATTCCTATTACTCCCATCTTCCAAGAGTGTTTAGATGTTAAGACAAAACCAAACCAAACAAAACAAAACAAAAAACAAACTGAAAGCCATCCATGAATCAGGGTTAGGGTTAGGGTTGACCTTCTGCCCCTAAAGCACTGGGGAGCATTCAATGACCCCAGGCGCCTGCCGCATGGGCTGCACCTCACTCACAAGAAGTGCCCTGGCAGTCAGGCAGAGTGCCTAGCTCAGGACAAGAACCAATAAACACCTGTTAAAGTACTAGTGGTGGTGAGGCCTATCAGGAAAATAAACAGAAGAAAGTATTAGGAAGGTGCTAGAGGGGGGAAAAGAAAGAGAAAGTAGGACTTACCCTCTACACACACACACACACACACACACACACACACACACACACACTCTTACACTTCTCAATTTTCTAAAATATGCAGAGAGGAAGAGCTGAGAGCAGTGGCAATAAAAACGTAAAAAGGCTGTGGTCCTGAGAGCCCTGAGGGTGCAGGCCAGCTCCAGGCCGTAGGAAAACACAGCAGCCTTGCAGAGTGCGCAGGGGCATCAGCATTAGCATCCGAGACTTACTTGGTGTTAGCACAGTTGGGTTTATACTTATTGGGAAGGTTTAATGTAATATTAACCCTTCATTAATCACAAAGAACAGTGACTGTTAAAAGTACTCACTACATGACACACAGAGTGAAAGGGGAGACCAGTGTTTCATAAGCACAGGACGCCATCTTCACAGAAGCAGCAGCTCTGGAAGGTGAGGCAAGGGGCTTGAAAGAAAAGTTCTCTACCTGTACACTAAACTGTGAGAGATAAAGAAACAGAATTTCAAAGTGTGGAAATCTGAGGTGCTTTAAGAATCTGAGCCCAGGCATGCTCAGTGCAGCAGGGAAGTCCATGTAGAGACAGCAGTGCACACTGAAGAGACCCCATTGCCACGCAACAGTTCAGCCCTAAAAGTGCCAGGTCACTCACCTCACGAGAAGTCTGGATTATTTGTAAAGTGTCAGCAAACAAATCCCACTCCTAACAGACATGTGGCCTACCCAGGCCCCAGTCTGTGGAAGCAGTATTGAAGCAGGCATCCATCAGCAATGCCAATATATGACAGGACAGAAATCGTCAGACCAAAGTCCATGAAAATGCTGCGGGTAACAACCTCGGGACATTCCGTAAAGAGTCCAAGTGTTCACAGACTCAGCTCCTCAACCCAAAAAGGCAGGTTAGGTAAAGACACCAGGGCTACAACATACTAAAATGACATGCACTAGGACATCAGAGGAAAGAAGCAGATGGGCTGTATGCATCCCTAGACTGGCCACACGTGAAGCACACATTTACAGGGCAGCTAGGGAGGAGCCTGACTTCAGAGCTTGGATGATCTAAGGGGCAGTCTCTCTGATAAGAATTCCTAGGAGGATCAAGGTAGAAACCATTTATGTCTGAGCATCTACATGGCCTCCTAGTCCCTCACTAGTCTGTGAGCAGACAAAGGCTAGAAACTGACAGATACACCTCCAGCCATAGGGGTGAAGAAAGAAAAGCCCACCTCAAACCTCAAACACTAAAACCAAGTCCAGAAGAGTAAAGAGCCAAATAAAAGCAAGGAATCCAGAAAGTGGGGGAGACAGAATCCCAGCCAGACACCATGGACTGAGGCTCTTGTCTGCTGCGCCTCCTGTCCAGCCGTCCTGAGATAACAATCCTCAGGATGCCAGAGAAGTGTATCCTTTCAAGTGAGTCCAGGGCGCTGGGAAGCTCTGGGAAAGAACATGAAAGGTTACAGTATAGAGCACCCTCACCCTCTCTCCACCACAGGATCATCAGTGTCCTCCTCGTCCTGGAAGTCCCCATACTATAATCTGCATGCATTAATTTTAAAGAGAACTCTGTCACTATGACAAAAAAGTATCCCTTGGTAATTAGAGATGATAACAGCAAAACTAACCACACTTCTAAACAAAACAAAGGTACTCAGTTCTACTAATTTTATTGTTGGCTGAAAACTCGGCCTGCCTCCTGTTCTGTTAAAATGGGAAAATGATGTTAGAGAGAGAGGTATTTGTAAGAACACACTGAGACTTTTGTCTGTAGTAGAGCTGTGACTAAGGAAGACTAAATGGTCTTTACTCTTGGGCCCCATACTGTTTTTTTTAATTGGGTATTTATTTCATTTACATTTCCAATGCTATCCCAAAAGTCCCCCACACGCTCCCCCACCAACTCCCCCACCCACCCATTCCCACTTCTTGGCCCTGTCGTTCCCCTGTACTGAGGCATATAAAGTTTGCACGACCAATGGGCCTCTCTTTCCACTGATGGCCAACTAGGCCATTTTCTGATTCATATGCAGATAGAGACACGAGCTCCAGGTGGACCACAGGGCCCCCAATGGAGGAGCTAGAGAAAGTACCCAAGGAGCTAAAGGGATCTGCTGTCCTATAGGTAGAACAACAATATGAACTAACCAGGGCCCCATACTGTTTAAAGCTACCTCTAGTGGCAGAAATGCCACTGAGCACATTGCTGGGCCACTTGGGCCATGATATCCCTCCCAAGTCTACTCTCACATTCTTTCTCACATACAGCCTACCTGGAAAGAAGGCTTACCCAGCAAATAAAATCCTACAGTAACATTCTACAACGGGAGCAGCACACACAGGGCTGGAAGTCTCAAAGGAGACGTGAGCTTGGGGTGATGTCAAATTTCAGAGAAGATGACGGTAAGGATGACAGGGAAGAAGATGGGATGCTGGACAGACAGACAACTTCACTCAGAGAGAAAATTCACAAGAAGAGATGAGCCCACCTGACTGGAATGACTTATCAAATTCTCAACAGCCATTTGCCAGCCCCTGCCCCAGCCAAACATCTGGTGTACAAAGCTTAGCTGACCAAATGTTTGACTAGCATGCGTGAAGCACTGGGTCCCATTCCACTGAAATGCATCACGCATCGGTCAGGGTGGCAACATGATGCCTGGAATCCCAGGGCTCAGGTGGAGGCAGGAGGATCAAAAGCTCAAGGGTTCCTTCCCTAGCACCCCCACCATGGGGTGGCTCGCAGGTACTTGTAACTCTAGTTCCAGGAATATTCTCTTCTGTCCTCCACAGGCACTATGCACACATGGTGCATGTACTGACAAGCAGGCACACAGATAAATACTAAGCAAATAAAGTTCGCAGCCTATGATGTCACATGAAAAGTTCACTCCAGCAGGGAAACAAAACAAAAAAAAGATGCCAAGACAGATGATACAAGACCCAAAGAGCAGCTACAGAGAACCAACCTGGTAAGTGCAACCATGGCCCTTGATTCCACAATAAATACACAACCAGAGCAATGAATGTTAGAAGAGCTAATGATTTTTATTTTCCATATAAAAATCAACTCAGAGGCAAATCAGGGAAGGCTTGCTATTGAATCACGACGGAAACACCATACACATATGACACATAATTAGGAAACAAAGTGCAGAGGGTACACTGTATATTCCATCTCTTGTTTCTTTTTGAGGCAGGGCCTCACTGTGTAGTCCTGGCTGGCCTCAAACTCACAGAGGCGCTCATTGCTCATTTCCATACTGGAATCTACGGATTATGCCAGGAATTCATAAATTAAAAAATACTTGTGGCTGGGAGTGGTGTCACATGCCTTTAATCCCAGCACTCAGGAGGGAGAAGCAGACAGATCTCTGTGAGTTCAAGGTCAGCCTGGTCTACAGAGCAAGTTCTAGAACAACCAGGGAAATCCTGTCTTGGAAAAAAAAAAAGTGTGTGTATGTGCATGCACATGCATGCATACATACATGCATTCCTTGAAATACAGAAACCAAAAACGTAAGATGAATGGCTAAGCCACACACAAAATGTGAGAAATATTCACTTTCCCAGGCTCCCAAAGAACTGAATGAAGAGAGCAAGAATGAAACATTTAATCTCTCCATTGACAAAACTGTTTAAATTATCATGTCTGATGATCACAAATGTGTGGTGAGAAAAATCTGCCCTCAACCCTGGCAACCATAGAGGAGGAACCCAAGCTTCTCAGGCGGGCGTGGCTGTACAATTTCCCATCCTCTGACCCTGTAACTCCACACCTGTGATTATTCCTGTTCAAGGATGTAAACACTGGCCAGCAGTGTGGCACATACATTTGAATCCACCCACTTGGGAGGCAGAGGCAGGAGGACCTTCATGAGGTCAAGGCCAGCCTGGTCTACACAGTGAGTTCCAGGACCATGGGGAGCCCAGCTCAATGAACGCACTGCACATGAAGCTCAAGGAAGAGCAAGGACAGGACAGAGAGACTCTGAGAGCCAGATGACCAAGAAGTTTACTATGAGATTATGTCCCCAGTCTATGACAGGAAAGCTGCATCCACAGCACCTCGGCAATATGGTGCCTAAACAAAGACAACAGCAATAGAAATACTAACTCAGAAGAGGGAAGTCTCACTGGGTCCCACACAACAAAGACCAGGAGGCAACAAGTAAGCAGGGCGTGGTGGTGCCCACCGCTAATCCCAGCACTCGGGAGGCAGAGGCAACCGGATCTCTGAGTTCGAGGCCAGCCTGGCTACAGAGTGAGTTCCAGAACAGCCAGGGATACCTGGAGAAACCTGCTTCAAAAAAACAAAAATAACAACAACAATAAAACCAAAACCAACAGGCAACTAATGACTGCTGAGGGAGGGAGAATTAGCCTCTTCTAGAGATGAGCCCTAATTGGTTATCCAATAAAGTGGACAACTCTAAATCATATACACCCAGCCAAGGGGTGTGTGTGTGTGTGTGTGTGTGTGTGTGTGTGTGTGTGTGTGAAAGAGACAGAGAGACAGACAGATAGATGCAGACAGTATAGGCATAAGTAATAATAAACAGTAAAGTACCTAGTAAGAAAAAGAGGTCATTGATTGGCAGGGCAGAGGGGACATGGGACATGGGAGGATTGGAGGGAGGAAAGGAAGCAGAGGAAAGAACAATGTTTTCATGTACACATGTTCATGGGATAACATTTATACAGGAGCAATTATGGGAATGAGGATCACATCTGCCAGCATGATAGTTTGCTCTCCTTACATCTGGATTTTCATCTCTAAGTAGTTTAGAATTTCAGTAAGTTAAGACATCTTTCTCGCCAGGCAGTGGTGGTGCACGCCTTTAATCCCAGCACTTTCGAGGCAGAGGCAGGCGGATTTCTGAGTTCGAGGCCAGCCTGGTCTACAAAGTGTGTTCCAGGACGGCCAGAGCTACACAGAGAAACCCTGTCTCACAAAACAAGACAAAACAAAACAACATCTTTTTAATTAACCTTTTATGAGTCTGCTATATTTTCACACATGTGTGTCACCATGCTTTGTTCCCTTCCCTATCACCCTCCTGTCCCCACCCCACTCCTCCTGATGGCTCCTTTCTTGCCCCACAAGACACACACAATGTATGAAAACTCTCTCATGTGTATGTGGTGAGCATGTATATTTGTATTATTTTGTGTGCAGGTGGGTGTGCACTTGTGTGGATGTATGCTGGAAATCCTCTGCTCCATGTTACCCTCTCAGGCAGCATCTGACATCAAACCCAGAACTAACCATCAGGCTTGGCCTCGTCTCCATCTCCCCGGGCTGAAATTACAGGGGAGTGGCTACACTCACCCACCACGCCACCACCACCACCTACTTTTACGCTGGCCCTGAGACTCAGTTCCAGTCTAATCACTTGAACAGAAGCTCTTTGACTAGCCAAGCAAGAGCTCTATATGCTGGGCCACCTTCCCGGTGCTTTTTCACTGCAGGGTTGCTAAGTGCCTTGGAAGTATTAATTTTCACTGAACATTAAATAACAATACAACCAAATATTAGCGTCCACTCTCTCCATTGTGTCAAGCTACATTAAAGAGACTGAGAGAAATGGTCAAGAAGAATGCTACTATAATCCATATGAACTAAAGAAAAACATCTCAAGCCAGGCAGTGGTGGCGCTCTCGCCTTTAATCCCAGCACTTGGGAGGCAGAGGCAGGCAGATTTCTGACCAGCCTGGTCTACAAAGTGAGTCCCAGGACAGCCAGGGCTATACAGAGAAACCCTGTCTCAAAAAAACAAACAAACAAACAAAGGAAGGAAGGAAGGAAGGAAGGAAGGAAGGAAGGAAGGAAGGCAGGAAGGCAGGCAGGCAGGCAGGCAGGCAGGCAACTCGGGTTGGAGAGATGACTCAGTAAAGTGTTTGCAAATGTGTGCTGAGTTCAATGCCCAGTGCTCATATAAAATCTGTAACCGCGGAGCTGGGGGTAGGGGAGGTGGGGAGCGGAGACAGACAGATCCCTGACACTCGTGGGCAGCCAGTCTAGCTAGATGGATGAGCTCTTTGCTCAATGAAAGACTGTCTCAAAAAACGCAGTGAAGACCTACTGAGGAAGACACTAACACTGACCTGTGGCTCCACAGCACATACATATACATGCACACTCACCACACAAGCTTGCATAAATAAGTGCGCGTGCACACAAGTGCAGACATACATGCATGGTATAAAGATCTACCTATGACAGGCACATCCCTGCTGAAAGCAAGTGGATCCTGGTCCTGCTACAGATAGGGAGAGACCAGGGTGTCAACTGTGTGACCTATGGAGGACATGAATCTGGGTCATGGGTCAAATCTCAGCTTTTGAGACAGGACATTGGCTTGCAATGAGGAAAACAATAGCTATCTTCCTAATCTTCGCGGAGCAGCTGCAAAGATTACGTAAAGCAGTCTTTTTCTCTCAAAAACTCTTTTTCTTTCTATCAAGTTTTAATTTAGTACTACCCTTAAGGTCTGGAATTTGGCACTGTGCCAAAAGACCATACACCTTATTATATGTTTTACTTAACCCTTATTTTTGTTTAAAGACAGATCCTGAGTTGGCCTCAAACTCCCTAGGTAATGGACCTTGAACTTTTGACCTTCAAGTCTCCTTGCACAGACCGGCTCAACCACGTCTGATTGTGTGCAGTGCTAGAAATGGAATCCAAGCCTTCATGCGCACTAGGTTCTATTCTATCAACCGCGCATCCTCGCTCTATTTTACCTCTTGAATTGCTAGGAATATTTTGAAATCAAGGTGCTCTCAGCATTATTATAATAGAGTAGAAATGGGGGCCTCATTACTCAAGGACAGCATACTAGACAAATGCTTAGAGTTATAGGGAAAGCCAGACCACCACAAAAGCAAACAACACACAGTCCCAATTCCATCATAAAAGCGTCCGTTGGACACAGAAGATCTCCATCTGTGAGTTCTAGGCCAATCCAAGGCTATAGTGTCAAACCTTGTCTCCAAAACAAAAAAAAAAAGCAAAACAATACGAAAGATTCTGTTGAGTAAATTATAGTCATACACAAAGTAATGCAAAGTAATGTTTGAATGTGGAAAATTGGCTTTTTATTTATTTAGTGATTATCCTATTTGTAGTTGAAAAAAATGGAATAAATCCCAAATGTCAATAAATGCCATTTATTATTCTTAGTGATTTTCTACACATTAGAAGATTAAGGAACGTGTAGTTTTCTAACAACAAAATCAGTAACTTTACAATAAAAACATAAATGTGTAGCGAAAGAATAGATAAGTAAAATGAACTGATCTTATAAACTTTCTAAAAGGTGGCTAATCTCCATTTTTCATTTTTTTTTTCTTTTTGGTTTTTTGAGACAGGGTTTCTCTGTGTAGCCCTGGCTGTCCTGGAACTCACTTTATAGACCAGGCTGGCCTCGAACTCGGAGATCCACCTGCCTCTGCCTCCCAAGTGCTGGGATTAAAGGCGTGGGCCACCACTGCCCGGCTTACTCTCCATTTCTCAATGTAAAGAAATATCCTTCCCTTCTGCTCCGGTTAATGTTAATGTTTATTTTTTTTTCCTTCTCAGCTAAAATGTACAAGTAAGCCGTATGTTTCTTGGCATTTCAGACATACAGCCCTAAACTTTTATGAAACGAATAAAGCCAACTCTGGGCTTTACAAGCAACTGCGCAGAGCATGGAGAACTCAGACTTGATTAAAGCAGAAATGCATTAAGTTTAAAGTCACCGCTGAAAACCCAACTAAACTATCCTTTGCTCACAAAAGACAACTTAAACAAGATGATAAAGCTGAACTATTCTAATCCATTTCCTGCCGCTTTGATAAATACCATAACCAAAACCAGCTTGGAGCCAAAAGGGTTAATTTGGTTACAGGTTATGGCTGTTACTGAGGCAAGCCCAGGCAGAAACTAAAGCAGAGACCCCAAAGAGACCCCAGTTACTGGACATCTTTCAGGCTCATATTCAGCTAACTTTTGTATAGCTCAGGTTCACCTGCAAGGAATGGCACTGCCTGTGGGGCCAGGGAGCCATGGAGCTGTGGGGAACTGTGTGGAGCTGTGTGGAGCTGTGTGGAGCTGTGGGGAGCTGTGGGGAGCTGTGGGGAGCAGGCCAGGAACAAGAGTGAGGAATGAAGTATGTCCAAACCCCAGAACAGTGATGTGGAAGCATAAGCTGATTAACCCTTTCCTCCCCACGCTGCTTTCTGTCATGGAGTTTCCTCACCCAACTAAGAGAATGGTGGTGTACATACACTGTGCCTGTCATCTACACTGTTAGGCTTAAGGCTGTCCCTTCACTGATCTGTCTACTGGTTCAACAGATAGACACTTAAAGACCATTTTTGTGGGCCAGTCACTCTTCTGGGTCCTCAGAATTTAGATTAGTAGAAGTAAAAAACCAGACATATGTTTATGGCTCGTCATCTTAAGCAATTGATGCTATGGCGCAGAGGCTCATTTTAAAAAGTTACAAGTATCCAGTTCAGTGTGCTAACAGTTCAGTATTTGTTCACAGGTGAGAAGCTTTTCTTCCCTGTTTCCCAGTTTGGACTTGTAGGCACTTAGGTGTCATCTGTATTGTTGAGTGGGTTGGGTTAGGGACTCCCTTTTGTGAAGCAGCCTTGTATTTTGGTGTCTTAGTCAACACTTCATGCCATACCGGGTGTCAGCTTGACACACCAGGAAGAGGAGCTGTGAGCTGAGGAATTGCCTCCATTGGATTGGTTTCTAGGCGTTGGGAATATCTGTGAGGCATCTCCCTCCCTCCTTCCTTCCTTTTTTGGTTTTTGAGACAGGGTTTCAACAGGGTTTCTCTGTGTAGCACTGTCTGACTTGGAGCTCTCTATGTAGACCAGGCTGGCCTGAAACTCAGAGATCCAATGCCTCTGACTTCCGAGTGCTGAGCTTGAAGGCATTGCACCCTATGCCCAGCTTTGTGAGGCATTTTCTTAGGACTGAAGTAAGAAGGCAAGGCCAACCCCACTGTGGGCAGTTGCCATTCAGGCTCCACTTCTCCTCCTAGTAGCATGATCAGCCTGTGATCACAGCCAGTGGATCCTCAGTAGGAGAGTGAGGCTGGATGGCCAGGAGCTAAGAGACCTCAGGCAGCAGTGAGGGTGTCAAACATGGAAGCAGGAGCTAATCAAAGGCCATGGAGGGGTGCTGCTTACTGGTCTGCATTCTATTGGTTTGTTCAGCCCCCTTTCTTATAGAACCCTGAATCACCTGCCCAGGGGTAGTACCATCCACAGTGGGCTGGGCCCTCTGTACCAATCACTAGTCAAGAAACTGCCTCAAGGACTTATCTACAGGTGATCTGAGGAAAGCACATTGTCAGATGAGGTTCCTCTTCTCAAAAGACTCTAGGATTGTGTCAAGTTGAGAAAAGTCAACCAGCACAACTTGTTACCTCAAAGAACGCAGTTTTTGTCCTTCCTGACTCACAGGAATGAGTATCCACATCTCCAGCCTTCTGCAGACACTAAGTACATGTGTTCACGGGGAATGAAGAGATTGGGGGGGAGGGGTGGGGGGAGGGTGAAACCAGACTGGGTGTAGCAATTCACACTTGCAGCTCAGCACTGGGGAGGCTGGGAAGAGACTGCATGATTCTGAAGCCTGTTTGGGCAGAATGAGATGCTATCTGAAAAGGAAAAAGGAAAGAAAGACAACAACCACCACAAGGAGAAGCACCATTCGAGGTGGTAGGGAGATGGCTCAGCAGTTGAAAGTACTTACTGTTCTTACAGAGGAACCAGGGTTTGGTTCCCAACACCCCTGTGGTGATTCACAATCCTCCAAAACTCCAGTTCCTGGGAATTCAATGCCCTTTTCTCAGCTCTATGGGTACCAGGCACTCACGTAGTGCACACACATGTACACAGGCCAAACAATCATACACATGAAACAGTATCTGAAAATCCTAAAAGCAGTGGGGCCAGCACCATTCAATGTCACATGACTCTGGTTGCTTTGTCCAGAGCAGAGTTAACAGTGTGGTGAAACACCCTCATCACAGCCAGACCCATAAATAGAAGACAAACCTCAGAGAGCTAAAGGTGAGGGGCAGTGAGAAAAGACGTGAAGACAGGCTTGCAGGAGGTGCCACTGGGAGGGAGAGCTGGGCGGGGCATACAAAGGTCAAGGAGATACACGCCTCCAGAGACCAGGTAACACTCACACCGACCAAACACTTAGCAAGGCAAAATTCTAGGAGTTTTACTACAGCAATCCCACTGTCCTTTCTATCATGAAGGATCTGAAGGACAGATGGTTTGTTTCACCATGAAAGATGCACACCCAGGTCAAGCGAGCAGCAAGTGAGAGGCTCCCAGCTCTGGAAGTCTCCAAAGAGACTCTGATGCATCCACGGGACAAAATATCAGCTTGGCCAAGTGCCAGGCTTGTTCTCTCAGAAGAGGGCTAAAAGAATAACAATGATAGCCTTAGAAAGAGAAAAATGTAACAAGTAGGGGAAAGAACACACAGAAACAAGCAGGAAGGTGATGGAGTGCCCAGATGATAGCCTGTTCTCTGTATTGTTTTTGTTTGATTGCTTTAAGATTTGCTTATTTACTTCATGTATATAGATACTTTTGTCTGCCTGTACATCTGCACACCACAAGAGGGTACCAGACAGTTGTGAGCCGACATTTGGGTGCTGGACCTTGAACTCAGGACCTTCGGAAGAGCAGTGAGTGCTCTTAACCATGAGCCATCTCTCCAGCCCCCTTCTGTATTGTATGGTTTTGTTTGTTTGTTTGGCTGAGTGTGAGTTGTGGAACAATCTCCGACAGGGATGGCCAAATCCAAGAAACTTAACAGTAAAACTGTGCCTATGGCTTAGCTTGGATCCGAGACCAAAATTAACACATAGTTGGAATCTTATTCAACATGCACAGCAAGCCAGGAATAGCAGTGGCTGAGTCTAGACGAAATTGCAAATGGTATACTTAACTAAAAGGCTCTAGACTGGCCATGTTAGAGAGAAGTGCCAGACAAGGCTGTTACACCAGGAGGATCCCAGTCTGGGGATGCATAGTTACTACAAAGGGACAGCATGAAGACGCTGAAGGGTGTGCATTTACACTACAGACAGAAGGTCCAGCCAGGCCAGAGAAAAGATGTCCACCACTGCCTGCTCTGCTGGCCTCTCCTGGCCACCCTGCACAGACCAGAATGGCCAGCAGCTCTACCCATGCACGGCCTCTGCTGCAGTCACTGCGGTTCCTGCCCACCTCTCTTTCTCTGCACTTCCTACTTTAGTGAATGGTAACACCATGATGTAGCCAGCTGCCCTTGCCAGAAACCCATCACCTCCCCTCAATCTAAAAGGCTTGACTAACACACCCTGCCTGCCTCAAACCTTTCAAGTCCTCCCGACGCTGTTTACACTGGTTAGTGTTGGACAACTTGACATAAATATAGACAAATGTAGGAAGAGAGTCTCCACTGAGGATCTGCCTCCATCAGATTAGCTTGTCTGTAGAGCATTTTCCTCATTAATGATTGATGATTGACATGGGAAAGCCCAGCCCATTGTGGGTGGTAGTCCTGAGTTGTAAAAGAAAAGTAGCTGAGCAAGCCATGGGCACCAAGTCTATAAGCACCACTTTTTTATGGCCTCTGCTTCAGCTTCTGCTCCAGGTTCCTGACTTGAGTTCTTGTCCTAGCCTCCTGCCACATGGACTGAAAATTATAAGGGGAAATAAACCTTTCCTCCCCAAGTTGGTATCTTTATCACAGCAATAGAAAGCAAACTAGGGCACTGCCTGTTCTCAGTGTTACCATCTTAATCAGGCCTTGGGCATCTCCCCACTGACTGACTGTTCTCT
Source organism: Mus musculus (assembly GCF_000001635.26). Taxonomy (NCBI): domain Eukaryota; kingdom Metazoa; phylum Chordata; class Mammalia; order Rodentia; family Muridae; genus Mus; species Mus musculus. Next base: position 121,882,889 of record NC_000080.6, on the reverse strand, counting down.
GGCCCTTCCTGTGGGGCAGTCTCTTGCCTTGGTATTTGTTCCACTGACTCTCATGGAGAGCCTTTAAAAAGACAGATTTAAGAATGCAGAGAAGGAAGAAAAGAAAGCCCAGATTTCTAGTACCCAAATTAGCCCTTCTGAAAGTCACTCTAGAGATGGGACCCAGAAAGGCATCTGGGATGCTCTGGGCTAGCTGGCTGGTTGTTTACTGCTGGGGCGGGCAGCATTGGGGAACTTGTGCTCCACTGCTGAGAACCACCTCCCATTTTCTTCCCGTAGTGAGAAGCGGACTCACAAAGGTCCTAGACCTTGTCATTTCCTCCTGCATCTCAGTACTTTACCCTTCCATTTATTCCTAACTCTTCAAGCCCACACTTCCCACTGGGTCTCTTCCAACTGTGTTAATAAGGGACATCTCTCCAGACTTAACCTCACCCCGTGCCTGTGACCACCTTAAGGTACAGCTCACCAGTCTGCCCCTGGTGATCCGCATCCTCGAATGGCATCGCTAACTCACTGTCACCTCTTCATCCCACTCACTCCTTGGTCACCAGAACCTCACTTACCTCTGTGACAACTGGACGAGCAGTTCTGGAAAGCTTCTGAGTGTGCCCCTTCCCTCCCCCAAAATGTCACTTTTCAGACTTTGTTTTCAATCTTGGCATCATCTGTCTACTAACTGCCCCTACCCTGGAATTCTCTCCTTGGCATCTTCAAGCATGTGCGTGCACACACAGACACGCATGCGCACATATGCACACCATCCTCAGCCATTCTTCAGTCTGCTTCCCCAACTCCTCTGCTTCTCCCTCTGTAGACATTAGAATGGCCCCGGTTCTTCGTCACTCCTTCCATGGTCCTCATGACCTCACCTCAGGACTGTTCACTCTCCCCATCATCAACAAGACCTTATTTAATTCTTTATAGCTTTGGCCTCTTGTCCTTGTCCTCCATGCTGAGCCCGTTGGGCCTGACAGCCCCTCATCTCTCAAACAACCAGTTCAAATACTACTCCTTGCACCAGCAAATCACTTTAAAAACCAAGTCTCTCCCCCACTGTGCTTAGCACAGCTGCCCTTCTCCACCCCCACCCCACCCCACCCCACCCCCGCCCCTTGACACTGAATTGCTTGCGAACTAACTAGACCTGGGATATGTTAAACATGGTAATTAGTGCTTATTGGGTGCATCATACAAAGCAAATATTCTGTGCTATGAGTAATGAGAATTCTTACTAATAAAATGGTTACATGTATTATTTAGTGACAGGGTTAGTCTACATGTGAGAATTTAAACTACATTATGCACACTATCTACAAGCACTTTTACCCAATCCTAACTGACACAGAACAAAACAGTGGCAAAGAAATAATCACAAGCGCCCTTTCCCCTGGTTCACTGCCCTAGCAGCGCACGCCTCCTGCAGAACCTTGCACACATCCTGCTGCACTGCACCTTCTGTCTTTGTGCATGCTGCTTCCTTTCTTCAAAACAACTTTCTGAAGGAACCGTACGTAGCATGCCTGGCTCCTTCATTTCTCAGGCTTTTCCCGCAAACACACAGCAGCCCTCTACCAGGACCACCATCCACTACACGTGACAGTACTGAAGAGCACTTTGATTACTGACTGGCCTGTTTGATGCTAGACTCCTTTACTCTGTTTACCACATTACTGTCTATGTAAACCATGCAGGGCTTCAGGAGGTCCTCAACTGAATGAACGGGAGGGGAGCGAAGTGTTAGCACTAAAGCACCTTTATCTCCTGATCACAAATGTCAGATGGGCAGGCAGGTGCGGGAAATGGCCAGAAAGATGGCTAGTCACAGCCTCTAGGCAGAGATGTATCAATCACCCCTCTGAGGGTGCTTGCTTCTTCCTCAGGATCAGACCTTTGACCTAACCACGGAGCCACACAGCTGCCTACCTAAAAGGACATCACTCAGCGGAGTAGCTATGTAGGAGAAAACACTGAAGCAAGAAAAGTCATTACAAGCCGGGAGGTGGTGGCGCACGCCTTTAATCACAGAACTTGGGAGGCAGAGGCAGGTGGATCTCTTGAGTTTGAGGCCAGCCTGGTCTACAGAGTGAGTTCCAGGACAGCCAGGGCTACACAGAGAAACCCTGTCTTGAAAAAAAAAGAAAAAGAAAACAAAACAAAACAAAAGGAAAGAAAAAGAAAAAGTCATTACATTCAGGAACGGCCAAATGACTGATCTAGGGAGAACCACCACTAAGCTCTATTGTCAAAATCAGAAACATTGAACCTAAGACTTGCCTAACACCGTGTTTCCAAAACCAAACAGTTCACAGGTCCTGGATGCTTGTCAAATGCACACCTAAAGCATGACCTAAGCCATCCCAGTAACTCCTCCGCTCTGAACACCGGCTCGAGGGAGCTCAAGAGGGACCTATAACCTCAGCTTTCCCTAGGCTACAGTTGGCCCTGAGAACACACCTGTTCAACACGCACCCATGCCAGCTATAACAAATGATTACCTTTCTTAAAGCTGTGCTACAAATGCGACTACAACCTAATCCATACTGTGCTGCCCTCGATCAGATTTCTCCCGTGTGCATATGTGTGCGCACGTGTGTGTGCACGTGTATACCTGTGTGCATGCTGATATTGGGATGTCTTTCTGAATCACTCCACTTTTTTTGACACAGTAAACTGGCTGGCCAGCAAAGCCCTGGGGAATCTCCTGCCTCCACCTCTCACTGGTGAGTTATAGACACACACTGCATGCCTTAGCTTTTACATGGGTATTGAGAATTAGAACTCAGATATTCATGCCTGCAGGACAAGCTTCATAACCACTGAGCCATGTCCCCAGACTGTCACTTTTTAACTTTTACATGTTTGGTACAAAAGGGTGCCTCAAGATGCTGAGAACAACTAAAATCGAAGAAATCTGCTGTTGACAGATCCACCCACATAGTGTAACCCTAGGAAAGCCACACTACCTTATTCATCCAAACAGTAGTTTGAAGACCAACTCACTAGTAGTTCTGATGGATTCTGGGGCCAATACGTCAACGTTTCCATAACTTAAATTAGGTACTAAATATGGAGATCATAAACAACATTAAACCTACTTCAAAGCCTGAGATTACGGTGAGAGGTGAGGACGACTTTAAATTATGTCGCTGGCTCTGACAGTCAGCTCTCAGACTATGTAACAGGAGTGTTCTTTGAAAGGCTCATGACGTTCACAACAGAATGTACCATCTGGAGATGCCAGGCACTTCTGTGCTCTAGCAACATTAACTTCACACGCAGAGATGGGAAATACCGACAGAGAAAGAAACTGCGAACTGCGGCTTGTTCAAACAGTTTGCTGTTAGTGTATCAATGCCTAATCTCAACACTGTTTAGTTAAGAGTCCACTCTCTAAAGTCAACTCAACATAATGTCGTGGGGGGGGGGGGTGCCTGGAGGTTGAATAAACTTCTCCGCCCTCTACCTGCTGACCACCGCAGACACTCCTGGAGAGTGCAGCGGCATCCAGAAGCAAAGCTTGCATTCTCTTGCCAAGTGACTTCCTAACTTCACTGAAAAGCGCTCACTTTTTCAGCTCGCAAAAACTCTTCAAGGACAACGGGTAAGATGTACGTGGAAGTTAATATTGAGGGGGCAGATTCTGGAGCGGAGGATGAAATTCACACGTTCCAGGAATCAGGTGGGTCCCAAAGAAGCCTGTATGAATGAAGGGGGAGAGGGAACCGAGCAGGGTTCCAGCGTCGCCCCCACGGGAACATCTTCCAGCCCCGCACTCGAGTCGCCAAGTGCGTGCGTGGGCCCGGGCCACGAGATGAGCGGGGCACCCGGCTGGACCCTAACTGCCCAGCCCACCTGCAGCAGGGCAGGAGCTGCTGCGCACCTTGTGGGAGACGCCGGGAGCGGAATGGACGTGGCACCCCCTCGGCCCTCGGGGCTATGGTGGGTGCGGCGCCCGCTGCCCCCTAAGAGCAAGAACTGACAAGGCTCGGGCGCGGGAGGCAAGGGGCCCCCAGCCTCCTGCAACCCCGAGTCCCCCGCTGCCCCGAGCCGGGTCCGGGAAGAGCTCGGAATGGAGCGAAGGGCGGCCCAAGGATGAGGGAACCGGTACTCACAAAGCCCACTGGAGCCGGTGCTGGTGAACATGGTCCCGCCGGGCCCGGAGCCCCCGCGGGGCGTCAGGGGGAGGGGAGGCAGAGGTGGAGAGCCCCCAGCGACCGCGCAGGCGCACTGTCAACCAGCGAGCGAAGTCGGCCCGGCGAGGCGCTCCGGAGCCGCCAGGAAGAAGGCGCATGCGCAGCCCGTGGGGCGTGCACACTCGGCCAGAGCCCGCCCCTTCCTTCCCAGAGAGGAAGTGCGTAGGTGCGGGCGAGCCGGATGGTAGCTGCTTCCGGTAGTTCGGGGCGGGTTTGGCGCATGCCAGAATTCCCAGTACAGAACCTTACGGCGTGAAGCGCCGTGAGCGAGCCGGTTCTTCCGCCACAGAACACCAGGCCTTTCTCGAGACCTCTGACCTTTCACTGGGCGAGACGGCCGCGAGTCCCACGCATGCTCAGTACTTCCGTGTGGGCCTTGGCGCTCAGTGAACAGTCTGCTTCCGGTGACCCACCAAGCACCTGGGGTTGCTGGGGTGAGGGTGGACAAGACGGCTAGTAGAAGAAAAAGTTTTAAAAATACACTTAGCTTTCTGTTCCGGGCAGTGGTGGCGCACGCCTTTAATCCCAGCACTTGGGAGGTTGAGTTCGAGGCCAGCCAGGTCTTAGAGAGTGAGTTCCAGGACAGCCAGGGCTTGGGGGGGGGGGGGGGGACTGTATGTTCATCCAGTTGAGTTATTTCGCAGGAAAATTATTTCCTTATGATCTTCGCAGAAGCTGATTCCCACAAAATCTGTAGCCCACTTAAGACTGGTTCTCAAACTATGGGGTCCCTGGGAGCACTGAAGGGTGTTCAGAAGACCCGGCCGATTTTTGTAGTAATGCTAAAACGTGTATTTTTCCTTTCCCGTTCTTTTTCATCCATGAGTAGTAAGGTTTTCCAATTAACCAGCGCCTGATAAACCAACTGGAACTGCAGGACGACCAAGTGCGTGTTAAGGCAGATCCCCAGTTGCAAGTAATCTAGAAGCCACCATTTAAACTTTGACATTTTATGGAGGGAAAAATGCCATTTAATCTAAGTGCTTGCTTTTCTAATTCCAGACCTACTCTGGGTGAGCTTTTCTTCATATACTTCATCCAAAACATCACAACAAACTAAAAAGAGAGAAGTGCGCAGGGAATCCCCACAGGGTATTGAGCCAGGCATTAAAAGCATTCTTCCTTAAAATGGTTTGCCTAGGAAAGTACCCGGTGTCAAAACTGAATGGTTGAATTTGGACATTTTTGCCTGATTCATCTAAGAAATGGCCCTATAGTGGTTAAATACATAGAAACGAGGGGGATAGTGTAGATTTAAGGAAAGCTTCAAAGTCACATTATGTCTCTTAAATTACTGTTTTGAAATTTAATCCTGTCTACTTAAGTCCTATATATTATAGATAGTAACCACTTATGGTAAACTAATATAAACTATAAAAGGTTATTATCTAATCAGGGTTAGAGAGGAAGAAATGAAGTAAATTCCTCATTCCGTTGAACATTAGTATGTTTGGAAGATCTGAAATCTGAAAAGATAGAAAGCTGTGAGATGAACAGTAGTCAGAAGTTTTGTAGCAGTTGCACATACTGACTGATATCAACATGAAAACTCAATCGTCACAAATTCAGGGCTCATAGGAAATGAAAACACTTGAGTGGAAATATACCAAAAATGAAGTGGTCAAAACTTGAAACTCTTGAAAATTATTCCACAGGAAACACTTTTTTTTTTCCTCTTCCAGTATCGTGAACATCAGTGCAGCAGTTCTGGTCACCTGGATTTATAAACACCAAGAAGTAGCAACAGCCAGTGTGCAAGTCACTGACAACCCAAGTCACCAAAAATCTTACTGAGAACCCATTAGCTCCTTGAATTAAAGATTATTTTGTGAAAAGAGGCTTGATCGTCTTGTTCTGCACCTGAAATAAAGCATTTCCCATTCTGTTGTTTTAAAATATTTACTCTGTAACAAGTGTACATAATTTTGTTTTTATAATAAAAAAGTAGTGATACCAAAATATGGGACAACTTAGATATATATTTTACCTATGTCAGAAGTGTTAAGCGAAGGGATTAAGTTGCACGCAGGGTTAATATTGAAGAATTTTAACATTTTCAGCGTTTAATCATTCTCAGAGATTTCTTCACAGTTCCTATCTGTAGTAGATAAAGGCTAGTTTGGAAGACAGTGGCTTAGAACAGTATTCCTAATGTTTTTTTAAAAGGCTCATTTTTATTTAACATGTATGAGGGTCTGCTTGTATGTATGTAGGTGCACCATGTGTGTGCCTAGTGTCAAAGGAGACCAGCAGAGGACACCAGATCCTCTGAAACGAGTTACTGGTGGTTGTGAGCAACCATGTAGATGCTAGGACCAAACCTGGGACATAAGAAAGAACAGGCAGGGGGCTGGTGAGATGGCTCAGTGGGTAAGAGCACCCGACTGCTCTTCCAAAGGTCCTGAGTTCAAATCCCAGCAACCACATGGTGGCTCACAACCATCTGTAATGGGATCTGATGCCCTCTTCTGGTGTGTCTGAAGACAGCTACAGTGTACTTACATATAATAAATAAATAAATCTTAAAAAAAAAAAAAAGAAAGAAAGAAAGAACAGGCAGTGCTCTCCAAGGCTGAACCATCTTTCCAGCTGTGTACATTGTTAATCTTAAGGCTTAAAAAGTAATGCAATCTAGATCTAAAAATATATTCATAATAGCAGGCTAGATAATCCACTCACAAAGGACTTAGCAAGTTAGCTTATGTTTTCAGGATATGTTTTAATCTATGGGAAATTTACTTGGAATTCAAAAGACTTAGTTAATATAATTACTAAAAGTGGATTTAGCTAAAATCTTCATTAGCCCTTTAGAAATACCTATCAAAGGCCATGCACCTATCATAGGCACCTATCACATGCCTTTAGTCCCAGCACTCCCATTCGGGATGAAGAGGCAGGTGGATCTCTGAGAGTTCAAGGCCAGCCTGGTCTACAAAGCAAGGTCCAGGACAGCCAAGACTATTACACAGAGGACCCTTACCTCAATAAATTCAAACAAACAAACAAACAAACAACAAAAAAACTATCATAGACTTGGTCTTGGTACCAGCATTCTGGATGATCTCTGTGAGGCTAAGACCAGCCTGTTCTATAAATCCAGTTTAAGGCTACTCAGACTACACAATGAGACAAACACAAAATGTATTCGATCATTTTTAGTGCACATACAGATGGTTTAGGGGGAAGGGGTTTCAGGGCAGTAGAACTAAAAACAAACAAACAAACAAACAAACAAAAGAAAAAAACCAATAAAATGTAATTTGGTATCCCTCTCAATAGAACCTCATTAAGTTTCACCTATTCTTGCCTTCTGTTTCAGCCTGGATCTCCCAAAGACCCTTGAGACCAGTTTTGTCAGAGAAGTAGTCCAAGGAGACTTTACCAATGGGAGGGCAGGGAGTTAACTGATATGAATTAATCATAACAAACTAGCCCTGTGGGAAACTGAAGCATAATCTCACTGAGACCCAGGGCATTGGGGCAAGTCCCTCACAAAGCAAGAGGGTAGTTGTATCTGTCCACTGACTCTCGTGGTTGTTGAAGCTTACTTCCATACTGTGGCAATTTCCTCCCTCTTTCTACAAGGCCCATGAGTAAAACAGGCTCTAGGGGCAGGCCAAGGCCAAGGATGTGAGCCTTCATTGTGAAAAATGCTTAGACTTGGTAATGACTCCGAAACCCAGCAGAGGACAGGACCATCGAACTGTAGCACCCTGCTCGCAACTTTTAGGATTCTGTAAAAGAATTTTTTTTATGAGTGGAGAGAATTACATGTGGATACTATGGTGTGGGTGTTTTAAGGGAACATGAGTATCCTCCTTTTCTGGAGCACACACTGTAGCACACCACACCACTTTTCTGGAGCCCCCTCCTTTACTTCCCATTTCATCTGTTTCCCACCACACTGCAAGGGATGTGGTCTCCAGGGTCTTTTTTTTTTTTTTTTTTTTTTTTTTTGGTTTTTTTCGAGACAGGGTTTCTCTGTATAGCCCTGGCTGTCCTGGAACTCACTCTGTAGACCAGGCTGGCCTCGAACTCAGAAATCCACCTGCCTCTGCCTCGCAAGTGCTGGGATTAAAGGCATGCGCCACCACGCCCGGCTTCCCAGGGTCCTTTTTAAGTTCTTCACTGGTGAAGGTGTGGCCATGGGTCTCATCTTCTTAGTAATTTATTAGAGAAAAATCACACACTTGAAAGAGAATAGCATAGGCTAACCCAAAAGGAGGAGGGAGACAGCACGCTGGGCTCTGTGTTATAGATTTGTGCACCATTATTACACTTACGAGGCCAAGTGGTGTACTGGTAAGGTCAGGTGACTCTTCCTGCACATCACGATGAACCAGATCTCCTGTTTAGGCTCGTTCTCCTCATGATCATCACAAAAAGCCTAAAAGAGGTTGGATGGGAAGGTCAACGCCATACTACAAATAATATTATACTGAGTGAAGACAAGGTCTTTTGTCTAACAGAGTATGGATTGTATGTTAGGATACCTATGTGGCACTTTAATTTCTTTTTTTAGATTTATTTTTATTTTATATGTATGAATGTTCTGCCTGTATATCTCTATGTGCATCTTGTGTGTCTGATGCCTACAGAGGTCAAAGGTGGCACCAGATCCCCTGAACTGGAGTTACAGACTATTGTGAGGCACCTTGTCAGTGCTGGGAGTCAAACCAGGTCCTCTGCAGAAACAAGTGCTCTTAACTGCTGAGCCATCTCTCCTACCCCAAGCCTTGATTTTTGCTAGAGTTAATATATGTACTGTACAGGGGGGCATTCTGACCATCTGGTGACACAGCTGCCTAGCAGCAGGGACATTTTTCCCTTAGGTACCTTACTCATGTCTATTTGTGAACCCCATCTCAGTTTCAGAAGGGGAAACTACCTTTTATGTGTAACTTCATCACTATGTTCTTCAAAGCACAGAGCAGTATTTGCAGCTGCTCAGACACAACCTATCATATCTGCAAGGCTGCCACATTTCTACACGTTCTCCACTGTCGGGAAGTTAAGTTTGTTGTCTCCCGTTCCCGACATTACATGCAAGCATATCTGATCTGTCGGTACCTGATGTGTCCACACCCATCCGATACTGGCTTTTATTCTGCTCTGCGTCATCTTTGACTCTCTCATTTTTATACTGTGGGTGTCAAGGCTTCTCATCTCAAATCTCTTATACAAACTAGTTTGTCTATAGTGGGTACAGGCATTGTTGCCTACCTCTTCACACCCCAATACCTACAGCTCAAAAGGCGTGTCATTTTACTGTATCTTTTCTTTGTTCCTCCTTTATACCAAACATGAGAGTGTTGCAATGATTATTAAAATGACAGACATTTTGAGTTTCACTTCAGATGTTAAAAGCAGAACTACAGAGTGTTTCTGACTAAAGCCAGAGTGTTTGGTTGGTTGTTTGATTTACCTATTTGTTTGTTTTCCGAGTGGAATCTCACTATGTAACCTAGACTGCTTTCAAACATCTGATCCTCCTGCCTCAGATTAACTGAGAGATGACATGTATCTACATGTTGTGCTTCCATCAATGTGACATTTTAACCTGCAAGACATGTTCCAGTACTTCAGAAAGTGACCTACTATGGAATTGGGGCTGTGGCAGGTACGGGTACTTTAGATGAGATCAGAACTTCAACCAGTGTTCTCATGGGAAGAGTCACAGGCCCACAAAGAAGAAAGCCATGTGCTGGCAGAGGCAGAGACCTGAGCAACTGCAGGACCAGGATGAAGAGTTGCAAGCCATACCTGAAACTAAAAAAAAAAAAAAAAAAAAAAAAAAACAAGGAACACATCTCCCCCACCAGGTTTCAGAGATGGTACAGCCCTATCAGCCAGCACCTTCATTTTTAATTTCTGTCTCCATAACCATCAAAGAACAACCCACCCTTTTTATGACACTTTATGGCCACTCTGAGTACAGTCATCTTTTTCTTTAATTTTTGAGTGTCTAATTCTGTTTGCATTTGGATATTTCATCTATCTTCTCCTTTAATTTTTAGGCAGATAAACACTAACCTGAGACTTCCCCGCCCCATACCCCGAAAGCAGGGTGTGACCTAGTTTTCCACACTCTTCTGTAGAAACTCCATCATTCCAGGGGTGAGTCTATGCACAGGTAGAAATCTTTTTGCAGGAATGTCAATCAACTCTAAGGTTGTAAGTTACAGCTGTGGTTTCCTGATCTGCATAATGATGCATTATTTCTATTAAAATATGTCTTGACCCCCAGAAGACTGATTTTTTTTTCAACTTTCACAGCAAAGTTGAGATCATTTAAAACTATGGACATAACCTTCTGTCCAACTGTGAACCCAGACTGTTTCAATTTAACCTGCCTTTAAGAAAACAATATAGCCGACCTTAGTGCCTTGGAACTCTCATGCAGTTTTTACAACCTAAGTTTATGCATGCTTTAATCTTAAATTATATACTCTTCTGTGCCTCTGACCCAGAGTGATGCATATGTGTAGGCGTATGTTGTGGTAATCATTTGCTGAAAGCAGCCAACAGTCTGTTTAAAGCAGTGACTTTAGACAACAAGTATCTTTCAATGTTGCAAAGATCTCCTGGAGGAGCCTGTTTGCAGGTGGTTCAGCTAGAAGCGGTGACGTAGCCTCTTTAAGCCTGTAATGATTTCTGTAACATTCTTCACTCCTTGAAGCCGTGCCTTTCTGCACTACGCAGTGAACACTGAGCAAAGCCTTACTTAGGGACACATGGAAAATACAAGGAGGGGAGAGGAGAATTCAAACTTGGGCTCGCTCCGTGCCGGTCAAAGTACCCCAAGATAAAGTCCCTATATCTACATTCCTTAATGTGGCATCAACCACCATAGCTCTAACTTCCCATAGTCACCCTGAGCTCTTTCTTCCTGAGCCTGCAGTCCAGGGGCTAGGCCCAGTTAGGAAGGAAAAAGTTAGAAATCCCTGCTCACTGTGACGTCAGTGGGACTTCACTTCCTTAGCGCCTGTGGTCCTTATACTACCCTTGAGCACTACGTAATTGCTAAGTGGAGCTCACCCTGCTATCCTCTGTGTCCTGGGCTTAGTCGCGAGCAAAAATGCTTTTCATTAGCAAATGACACAGAGAAAGAGGGAGCAAAGCGTTAAGTCACACGGTGGAGCGGGCGTGGTGGCGTACGCCTTTAATCCCAGCACTCGGGAGGCAGAGGCAGGCAGATTTCTGAGTTCTAGGCTAGTCTGGTCTACAAAGTGAGTTCCAGGACAGCCAGAGCTATACAGAGAAACCCTGTCTCAAAAAAACAAAACAAACAAACAAAGTCACACGGTGGCATCACCCAGTTACAACAGGGCTTCTGCTTTCCTGGAGGTTCAGCATCTACTGGACCCCCAGTGAGTGAGTGAGTGAGTGAGTGAGTGAGTGAGTGGGTGGCACGTGCCTGCACCTCCAGACTCCTTAGTCTTGGTACTTGTCTTAGTTTGCTACTCTGTGTTCATGGTGAAAGTCTCTGACCAAAGAAACTTGAAGAGGAAAGGAATTATTTGACTTATATATTACAGTCAATCATGGGGGGAGGCCTGGGCAGGAGTTCAACACAGAGGCTTGAAAGAGAGGCCATGGACAAATGCTTCTTACTGTCTGGCTCTGCACCCCACCCCCACCCCCACCCCCCACCCCCACTCCCCCGCCCGAGCCCCCGGCTTGCTCATCTTTCTTATGCATCCCAGACCCACTGACACTGCTGGCCTCGACTATGATGGTGAATTCCATATCCACTCATTGAGCCCACAGCAATCAGGTCTTTGCTCAGGTATATCAGGATGGGTGTTTCTGTGAAGGTATCCATGCCTGGGGTTTCCTGAAACTTGGGCTACATTCAAAATCAGTGCATAGCTGAGGATGATTTTGAACTCCCAATCCTCCCATGTGCTAAGATGACAGGCATGTGCCATCAGACCCAGCTTGGGTTGTTTTTTTATGTGTCTTAGTTGGGGTTTTACTGCTGTGAACAGACACCATGACCACGACAAGTCTTATAAAAAAAAAAAAAAAAAAAAAAAAAACAACATTTAATTGGGGCTGGCTTACAGGTTCAGAGGTCTGTCCATTACCATCAAGGCAGGAACGTGGCAGTATCCAGACAGGCATGGCACAGGCAGAGCTGAGAGTTCTACATCTTCATCCAAAGGCTGCTAGTGGAAGACTGACTTCCAGGCAGCTAGGGTGAGGATCTTATGCCCACACCCACAGTGACACACCTACTCCAACCAGGTCACACCTATTCCAACAAGGCCATACCGCCAAATGGTGCCACGCCCTGATCCAAGAATATACAAACCATCACAATATGTATGCATGTTTTGCCTGAATGTGCACCATGTCTATGCATGTATGTGCACCATGCGTGAACCTGGTGCTGGGGGTGGGGAGATTAGAAGAGGTTATCAGTTCCCATCAGAACTGCTGTTTCAAACACTTGAGAGCCACCATGTATGGATGCTGGTAACTAAACCTGGTCCTCTGCAAAAGTAGTAAGTGCTTTTTAACCACTGAACCATTACTCCAGCCGCCAGCTTGTTTATGTTGTTTGGTTTTTTGTTTTGGTTTGGTTTTTTTTTTTTTTTTTATTCATTTGGTTGAGGCAGGGTCTTGCTTTGTAGGCAAGGCTGGCCTTGTACTCGCTCTATATCCCAGACTGGCCTCAAACTCACAGCAACTCTCATGCCTCAAACTCAACCTCTCAAACCCACAGATCTTGAATCTGTCAGATCCTGAAGCCAGTTCCTCAAATTCTATCTCTCCCTCTCCCTCTCCCTCTCCCTCTCCCTCTCCCTCTCCCTCTCCCTCTCCCTCTCCCTCTCCCTCTCCCTCTCCCCACTCCCCACACATGCACACACACAACTGCACACACGCACACACACCATTCATTCTGTTTCTCTGGAAAACGCTAATACACAATCTCATTTCCTTTTGTTTATTAGTACCCTGCATTGGAATGCCAGTCTTACCGACTTACTTCCTGAGAGCTGGTGCCCATGTACTCAGCTCTCCAAATAGAGGGTCCTCTTGATAATCCTCTGTCACTCTGATGGTCCCACACACAAGTCACTGTGTGCTCTGACTGGTGACATTAGCCAGTCACAGCCCTCCCCAAATCATGTCTGCAGTTGGACAGGGCTGCCCTCAGCTTTCTATAGTACTAACTCAAAATTTTCTCTGGGCTGGGTCCTGGACCCTTCGATTCCTGTGGCTCATGGATGTACAGAAGTGTGGAGAGATGAACTATGTTCCAAAAGAGTCTTGGCAAGCCTGCTGTGAGAGTCTCCTTTATATAACAGTGATGTCATATGTGTGTAAAATGTGGAACTGATTAAAAACCTGAGAGCCTGATTCTTGGATTTGTCAAATGCTCCTTATTCTGTTGGGATGCAGGTCCTATAAAGGAGTGGTCACACAATGAGAACCTGGCCAACAGCCAAGAAGAAACAAAGGAATAACAAACAGCCATTGTGAGCCAGCAGATGTTTGGTGTGTTGTTTTGTTTTGTTGTTCTGGGGATGCTAGGGAATGCTCTTCCATAGAGCCAGCACCCACATTTGTAAGTTAGATTTTTCCCTGGGCAACCTGCCCCGTGGAGAGTAGAACTGGGAAGACTCAGTGTGGGGTCCAAGGACAGTGTGTATGTATGCAAAAGATGGGGTCTGACATTAACTGACCTTCCCTGGTCACCCATGTGCCCTCCTGGCCTCTGCGCTGTGACTTCTGTTGTTGATGATCACTATGCCCCTGGCACTGAGTCTTCTTGACTTGGCTTTTGTTTCATACAGTGGTCTCCAGCAAAGCCAATCCACTGCTCACCATGACCCCAGCATTCATGCGGTATCCTTGATTTTCTGAACACCTCACAGCCTTCTCTTCTCTAGAATAAATATTTCTGCGACTTTCCAATCTTTTGATCACACGCTCATGTTATTTTGAATCCTCTCCAGTTTTTCCTTATTACTCTGACACTAGGGAGTTTAAATGAGTTTACCTAGACTAGAGGTTTAACAGCCACTGATCCAGATGCATTCATGATGGTACCCAGTGAACTCTAGCTAATCCTTGACTCTCAACTTCTAGAGGAAGAAAAAGGGGACTCCACTTCCATCTGTTAAGAAATCCAAAGGTTGGATTGGCAAGGAAAGTAATCTACCTGCGTTTTAAAGATAAAAGGTAGCCGGGTGTGGTGGCGCACGCCTTTAATTCCAGCACTCCTGAGGCAGAGGCAGGCGGATTTCTGAGTTTAAGGCCAGCCTGGTCTACAGAGTGAGTTCCAGGACAGCCAGAGCGACACAGAGAAACCCTGTCTCGAAAAACCAAAAAAAAAAAAAAAAAAGATAAAAGGTATTGAATTTTAAAGGTATTATTATTTCAAAGCAAACATGATTGTGCTTGTTTGTAATCCCAAGAATTTGGGGAGAATGAAGCAGATAAGGCCAGGAGTAGCGGTGCACAGCTGAAATCCCTGCACCTCGAGAGGGAGATAGAGGTAAGATGATAACTTTGGGACCAGCCTCACCTACATAGCAAGTTCTAGGCCAGCCAGGGAAACATACACATAGATATCCTGTCCCAAACAAAACAAAAAGAGTTCAAGGCAAGTTTGGGCTACATAATAAGACCCTGGAAAAAGTGAGTCCAAGCAAAGACACATTAGAACTTTCTTTTCTACTAGTTTATATCATTTCCCGCTCAGGACAGGGCATGAAGCTAAGTTGGTAGATCGTTTGCCTAGCAAGCCTTTGATCCCATTCCTGACACCTCAGGATGTAATGCCACCTACCTGTGATTAGAGCACTCAGCAGGTACAGGCAAGAGGACCGGAAGTTCGAGGCCAGCCTGGGCTACATAAGATCCTGTCTCAAAACAAACAACAAAAAAAAACAAAGCACGAATTCCAGCACACCAAATCTGAAAAAGTCAGTGCCTCAATAGTGATATTAAAAAGAAATTATTTATATAATAATATCAGTGTCATATTTTAATTGTCTTAAAGATGGGTGTTACACACATAAGATATAAACAGGTAATTATGTCATGTATATTGTTCATGTACCTTGCCATACTGTCAGAATGTTCTCCTGGAGAGCAAGGTAGTGTGTGCACTGGAGGTGTCATGCTTGGGGCCTAGCTTCCAGCCCAAGCCCCATGCTCCCTAACCAGACCTACAGTGCTCCCTAGCCAGACCCTACAGTGCTCCCTAACCAGACCCTACAGTGCTCCCTAGCCAGACCCTACAGTGCTCCCTAGTCAGACCCTACAGTGCTCCCTAGCCAGACCCTACAGTGCTCCCTAGAGTTTCTGAACCCCTCCTCCCCTCTGTTTCCTCACTTGCTCTTTTTATTTTTCTTTTTTAAAGTGACATCTCTACTTACTATTTTTTAAAGATTTATTTATTTTTAACCTGGATCCTCTCCAAAATCAGCAAATATTCTTAATCAGCGAGCTGTCTCTTCAGCCCCTGTTATCTCTCCCTTGTAAATGTCCTATACTTATATGGTATATTATGATCACATCTCGCTAGCACCACTCTCTCCAGCTTCTCTTAGTGTCCCCGCCCCTTGACCCCCTCCCACTTCATGGTCTTTTCTCTTCTTGTTCCTTAACAATCCCCGAGTCTCACTAGTGGCACCCTGAGTGCTCAGGAGGGTGGGGTCACCCAATAGGGCATCCACAGGCTCTCTGCCAATAGCCACGACCCCAGAGAAAAGTGACTGTCCTTCTCTCAGCAGACATCAGGTTCCATTAGCTCCTCTAGGAGGGGGTGGACCTTTGGGCCCTGGGTTCTCTCTCTTGGGTCAGGGGAGTGATGGTAATGAGAATATTTGCCTCCAGGGACTTTCCTGGGCATTTAAATACATTAACAAACATTTAAAAGCACACACTCATAACTGCCTTCACACACACGTGCTTCCTGCTGTTGCTGTTACCATCAGTAACATCACTCTCTCTGAGCAAGGAAGTGTATCAAGTCCATTTCTCCAAGAACACTCAAGGGATAGTTTGTTTCTAGAGTCGACGCTAGAAATGAGCACCTAGAACAGAGAGATCCTGCCATTTGAAGGAGCAACAGCACAGCAGCATGGTTCTCTGGGGGAGACAAGCTGCTCTCCCAGAGATGTCCTCAGGCTGTAATAACACAGAGAAAGCAGAAATGCATTCTCACCTTCCTTTACCTCCACCATACGTCTGTTTGTATTGATGACATCACTCACCTGTTTGAAGTCTAAGTGGGACAAGGTACATTCATGTCTGCAGGCATTGTCAGTGAGGGAAGGAGGCTGGTGAGAAACACACACACACACACACACACACACACACACACACACACACACGCACACACGCTTGCGCACAGGCTCACACCTTTTATTGTACAGTAAGTCTCCACTTACATAATAAAAGGTGTTCTCTTCCGGGTGATTTACTTTACATTTTACTACTTTTAGAGGCACAGAGAGAGAGAGAGAGAGAGAGAGAGAGAGCTGATCTGTTGGGATTTTCAGCCACACATACAAGCTAGCAACCATCCTTAAAGTTGTCGGAGCAATGGGGCTGGGTGTGTACTGTGTGTCGGTGCTTGGCATGATTTGAGTGTGAGACGTCCCCCACAGGCCACGTGCTTGAGTACTTGGCTTCTAGTGTGTGGCACACTGTTTTGGGAGGTTGTAGAATCTCTGAAATGGGAGACATGGCAGGCAGAGGTAGGTAACTAGGGGTGAACCACTGTTTCCAGCCTCAGGTTTCAATGATAAGAATGTAATTAATGCCACCCAGCTCAGCACTTAAAACGCTTGGATGGCAAATTTTATTTACCACATTTAAATATTTTTAAATGGACTAGATAAAAATTAAAGCTAGAGAAACAGGAGGGCGCCCCCTCCCTCACACCTGATCTGTCACATGTCCCCTTGTTCCCCTTGTGAGGCCTATCTCAACTCACCTTGGTGAGTAACACTGGCCAGGCTTCGCTCAGTGGATTCCTACCTACCAGTTACCCTTGGCCCTGAAGCCCTCCAGTGCATATGTGCAAGGGTGGCCATCCCTTCCCTTAGTCACATAAATAGTAAATTAGATACTATCTAATATGGAATATTTACATGTATGTCCACACCTACTATCATCTACAATCAATATTATATTATCCATACTATTATAAGTTTTCCACTTACAGATGAAGAGCCTAGAGCCCAAGAAAGTTAGAGCCTAAGAAAGAAAGGTTTTGAGGTCACCTTTGTAAAGTGGAGAAAATGAGTCTGAAACCAGCTGAGGCAGAACCTGTGCCTTTAGACACAGGACTCTATTGCCCCCTAGCGGAACCCCTTGTCTAATCTTGTCTCTCTCCAGCAGAGCTCCTTGCAGTGGTCAAGAAACTCATGGATTGACTCTAGCTGCATATGTATCAAAAGATGGCCTAGTCAGCCATCACTGGAAAGAGAGGCCCATTGGACACACAAACTTTATATGCCCCAGTACAGGGGAACGCCAGGGCCACAAAAATGGGAATGGGTGGGTAGGGAAGTGGGGGGGGAGGGTATGGGGGACTTTTGGGATAGCATTGGAAATGTAATTGAGGAAAATACATAATAAAAAAAAAAAGAAACTCATGGATTTATGTGTCCTGGTTACCCATGCATACATACATCCCCAGCCTTATTCCTATTCAAACCCCACCCTACCCCAAAGAAGTAATTTCACAACCAAGTCTATTCCTTATTATGCAGAGCTCCTTGGAGTAGTCAAGAAACTTCTGGATTTATCCATCCTGGATACTTTTGGAGTAAACATCCCTCCATGTTTCTGGCTTGATCTGACTATGCCAGATACACTGGACAGCTGGCTGGTTTCTCCGCCTTCCTTTGGTTCTTCTGTTGTTTAACCTTAAACCCTTGTTCTTATGGAAACTTTGTTTCAGAGGACTGAGGCTCAGAAACAGACACTCCCAGAAAAACATGCATCCCCGTTGTTTTCTCTGTATGTAGCACCAGCTCACCCTATTCTGTGGCTCTTTTATGTTCTTGGTCTGCTGTGATTTTAGAGCAATACAAACATGTCATGTTGTGGGAGGTGCAATAACAAGGTGCTAAATCTTGAGTCCTCTGTTCTCCACCTTTGTGATGGCAGATTGGCAGACATGTTGTCTTGGGACACTGAGAAGTTTACAGACAACATCAGCCCTTTGCCACCCCGGGCATTATAGGGTATTAGTATCAGCATCCTTTCTTCACCCAGACATGACAGTGATTTTTGTGACCATATGAATCTCACAAAAGGTCTGAGGTTTTAGTTTTATGTTTGCTTCCATGAGTGAGTGACAGTCTGATGGGTGGAGATGTCTCACAATCACCTCCAAGCAGGCAGTTGTCCTTGTACATCATGAAAATAAGATGGTAAGTTTTTTGTGTGTGTTTATTTGTTTGTATTTTACAGCTAGAGTGACAGACACTCTTCACAGATCACATCTGAATATTAGAGTCCTGTAAACCATAAAAAGAAAGAGGCTGCCAGAACCAGTTTTACATCTATTCAATTGGTCGGGGACATCTTGCCTTAGTGACACACCTTGAGAGTGGGCAGCACATCTTCAGGTCAGATGGACACTCAGATGCACTCAGGCTGGACAAAGGGGCCATCCCAGATACTTGGTAGAGCACAGGTAGCAGGTGACACTAGTTGCAGCGTCCGTCCTGTCTACTCTAAAGCAGATCCCTCACTTGTTAGGGTAATAAGGGGAGGAAGGAGGACCTAAGCCATGTAACACAGACTGGATAAACAAATGGCACACACTTGCCCCTCCCCATGACCCATCTGACCATGCCCTGATGTTTTATTCTTTGGCTTTTCTTTTTGAGACAGGTTCTCTTGTATTCCATATTTGCCCCAAGCTCCTCATGTAGCTGTGAAGGGGAATTTTATCAATGTGACATACTTGGGAAAAGGGACCCTCAATTGAAGCATTGCCTCCATCAGATTGGCAAAGACATGCAGTGGCATTTTCCTTACTACTAATTGGCATAGGAGCAGTGCCATCCCTGGGCAGGTGGGCCTGGGCTGTATAAGAAGGATAACTGAGTGAGCCATGGGAAGCAAGGCAGTAAGCAGTGCTTCTCCATGGTCTCTGCTTCAAGTTCCTGCATTGAACTGCAGTCCTAGTTTCCCTCAAGGTAGATGGCAACCTGTGAGCCAGACAAACGCTTTCCTTCCCAAGTTGTGTTTGGCCTTAGTGTTTGTCACGGCCACAGAGAGCAAGCTGGAACAGTAACCTTGAACCCTGACTCTCTTACCTCCGCCTCTTGAGAGCTGGAATTACAGGCATGAACCACCACACCTAGTTTCTGGGAATTAAACCCAGGGCTTCAGGCTTGACAGGCAAAGGCTCTAGCAAACTGAGCTACAAACATAGCTCCCTTCCTTGGTTGCTTTCATTTCTTTAACTTTGGGGAATTATCATAAACTATGCATACAGCTTGCTGTCTTAACCAATCTATGTGTGCAGTTCTTCAACATTAAATTCATTCATGATGTCAGGCAACAACAACTTCTGGTGTTTCCAAATCTTTTCATCATCCCATACTGAGACCCATTTCACTTGCATTCCCAACCCTCCACTCCACCCACGCCCAGCTCACCTTGCTCTACTTTCTATCTTTAAAATGTTATATATTCTACAAACCTCACAGACAGGGGTTCACATAACTCTGGCTGGCTTCTCTCCCTTAATGTATCTCTAAGGTTCATTCATGTTGTAGCATACATCAGAATGAATTTCTCTCTCAAGGCATACACACCATGTTTTCTTCACAGATGTATTTGTCCCTTGACCCTTGGACTCTCTTTTCGTTTTTTGCTGTTACCAAAAATGTGCTACAATGTACCTCATTTGCAAGCATAGCCCGTTAATTCTTGTATGCTATTATACAAGAACCTGCATAACAATGCTTTCTTTTTACCTGTTGGCATTCAGAGCTTAACAATATCAATACTGTAGTCCCAGCAGTGGGGCTGACCTGGAAGATCAGAAGTTTGAGGTCATTCTCAGCTACCTAGTGAGGATGAGGTCATCCCAGGCTTTGTGAGATTCATTCATTCATTCATTCATTCATTCATTCATGCATTCATTCGTTCATAGCCTAAAATACTTACTGACAGACTTTTTACAGAAAAAAAAGTATTGACCTCTAGTCTAAGGGTGAGGTTAGTACAGAGACTGTCCTGACAGAACCCAAATCTCCCCCACTTGTTAAAGGGGCAGAGCAGGAAATCTCTGGGGCATGGTGGGAGTGACAGCTTGGTCTGGATTAGCTTGCAAGGGAGGTTGTAGCAAGTACCATAGACTGGGTGTTTGGATAATAAAGTCTGCTTTTCCTGTGGTAGAAGTCTGAGATGAAGAGTGGGCGTATTTGGCTTGTGTAAGCCACCTTCTTCTCGTTTTGTATTCTCAGGATCCTCCACCTGGGTGTCTCTGTCCTAGTGTCCCACCATGAGACCAGTCATGCTGAACCAGGAGACCCTCTAAGAATCTCTCTAGCTGTCCCTTTAAGAGTGGTGTCTTTTAAAACAGACATGTTCTTAAGGACCAAGACTTAGAACATCAACATGCAAATTATAAAGAGACACAAGTGGGCCAGTGAAAGCCCATACTTCCTGCAAGACCCATCAATCCTCCAACAGCACAACACATTCCTTCCCCAAACTGGTACTGATGGTTTTACAAGTGAAGAGATAATATGAAAATATCTTCTTGGCATTGTAGATATTGACTTCCAGCAAGGCAGAGCTGCCAGCAAAAACAACTTACTTTCTAGGGCTTCTTCCTCCTCCTCCCTCTCCCCCTCCCCCTCCTGCTGCTGCTGCTCCTCCTCCCCTCCCCCTCCCTCCTCCTGCTGCTGCTCCTCCTCCCCTCCCCCTCCCCCCTCCTGCTGCTCCTCCTCCTCCTCCTCCTCCTCCTCCTCCTCCTCCTCCTCCTCCTCCTCCTCCTCCTCCTCCTCCTCCTCCTCCTCCTCCTCCTCCTCTTCTTCTTCTTCTTCTTCTTCTTCTTCTTCTTCTTCTTCTTCTTCTTCTTCTTTGGTTTTTGAGACAGGGTTTCTCTGTGTAGCCCTGGCTGTCCTGGAACTCACTCTGTAGACCAGGCTGGCCTCGAACTCAGAAATCCACCTGCCTCTGCCTCCCAAGTACTGGGATTAAAGGCATGTGCCACCACTGCCCAACTTTCTAGGGCTTCTTGACTTTGTCTTCATTAAACAATTAATTGCAGAGTTTCCTTCATCTTTCTTAAAACAACAAAGAGTGGGAAAAAAAAACTCCTCAGTATAATTTTAGCAGCAATTAACCTGAATTCTCCTAGAAGTGTTTCTGCACTGCTGTCCATAGCTCAGCAAGGGTGACCAGCCTAGGTGTCCTGCTTGGAGTTCTGTGTCCACACCCTTCCACTGGGCCGTGGGACATCATTACCACCCTCACCCCTGTCTGTCACTATCTCCTTACTTCAGAAAAGTAAGAGGACACTTTTAAGGGATACAACCAGATACACATTGAGGTCAAGAAATAAGCCCTTCCTTTCCTGGACACAGCTATGGTAGACGTCACAGATTCCTTTCTCCTCTCTGGCACAGAGGCAGAAAACATTAGTGTTTCTGATCCAATGTATGAGAATAAGAGAGGGAAGGAGAAGGAACATAAGCTCACAGATCTCTGTACTTGGAAGCCCCATTTTAGAATTAAGAAGAGAATAGGAGCCGGGCGAGGTGGCGCACGCCTTTAATCCCAGCACTTGGGAGGCAGAGGCAGGCGGATTTCTGAGTTCAAGGCCAGCCTGGTCTACAAAGTGAGTTCCAGGACAGCCAGGGCTACACAGAGAAACCCTGTCTCGAAAAACAAAACAAAACAAAAAAAACAAAAAAAAACAAAAAAAGAGAGAATAGGGCACGTCTTCATCCTGAGATAGTTTCCTTTTTTTGTCATTGTTTTTTTGTTTTGCTTGTTTGCTTGTTTGTTTGTACACAGGGTTTCTCTGCTGTGTACCCCCTGGTAGTCCAGGAACTCACTCTGGAGACCAGGCTGGCCTCGAACTCAGAAATTCACCTGCCTCTGCCTCCCAAGTACTGGGATAAAAGTTGAATGTAGAATTTTTATATTAAGTAGTGATTATATTTGGAAATAGGGGGTCCTCTAAGACATTTTGTACATGTATATTGTCTTAGTTAGGGTTTTACTGCTGTGAACAGACACCAGGACCAAGGCAAGTCTTATAAAAAGCAACATTTAATTGGGGCTGGCTTACAGGTTCAGAGGTTCAGTCCATTATCATCAAGGAGGGAGCATGGCAGTATCCAGGCAGGCATGGTGCAGGAGGAGCTGAGAGTTCTATGTCTTCATCCAAATGCTGCTAGAGGAAGACTGACTTCCAGGCAACTAGGGTGAGGATCTTATACCCACACCCACAGTGACACACCCATTCCAACCAGGCCACACCTATTCCAACAAGGCCACACCTTCAGATGGTGCCACTCCCTGGTCCAAGGATATACAAACCATCACACGTATACATACTACATCCTCAGAAAAAGATGATGCCCAAGTTTTTCCCTCCTGTGTGTTTTCTTGCTTCTTCAAGGTTCATTAGGATGGTTCAAACTGACTGTCAGCCTGACAGGAACTAGGATTGCCTAGAACATAGATGTCTGGGTACACCTGTGAGTGAGTTTCTAGACAAGGCTACTTGAGCTGGGAAGACCCACCTGTCTTACTTACCTCTCTTCTGCCATGAAGAAACTTCATGGCAAAGGCGGCTTAGAGAAGAGTTTATTAGGGGCTTACAGTTTTGGAGGGTTAGAGTCCTTAACTGCCATGGGGGGGGGGGGGAGCATGGAGCAGCCAGGCAGGCATGCACCAGAGCAGTAGCTGAGAGTTTACATTCTTATGTGTGAGTACGAGGCAGGGAAAGAGGGGAAGGGGGTGGATAAAGCTATCTGGGAATGTTGTGGACTTTTGAAACTTCAAAATCCCCTCAATGACAATATCTCCCCCAACAAGACCACATACCCCTAATCCTTCCCAAATAGTTCCACCAACTGGGACCAAGCATTCAAATGTATGAGCCTGTGAGGGCCATTCTCATTTAAACCATCATTCCACCCCTAAGAGTGGTCCATACCATTCCACAGGTGAGGATCATAGACTAAATAAATAGAAAGCAAGCAGAGCTCCAGCATTCGTCTCTGTCTTCTTCCCAACGATGGCACAATGTGACCAGTTAGTCGCCTTAAGTGCCTGCCCCTGTAACTGCCTAACACCTCAAACTATAAGCTTCCCTAAGGTCTTGAAGGCAGTAGCAAATATCCAAACAAAGGGGAAAAGGGTTTCATGAGATCAGCAGCTGTCAAGCATTTTGCACATCAACAAGGGTGCACACCAACATCTGTGATGTTGGCTGAGGTTGTCAATACAATGGAACCAACGTGGCGAGGTGGCAGCTGATTGGGCATGCATTATCTTCAAGATGTTACATCTGGAGCTGAAGGCTCTAACATGCCTGTGAGGGTCACAACAACTTCTCCTAGCTCTGTGCTGCCAGTGATTTCAAGTTCAACTATGTTTCATCACCACAGTTATAAACAAACCAGAGAGTGAAACTGGAGAGAGGCCTAGTAAGGACCTGGCATTTATCTCTCTTTTCAGCATTGCTAATGCCCTTGAGTGTCAGCTGTGACATTTGTGCACATCATGATGCAGCACAGAAAGAGGGCAGGAAAGACTTCATGTACTAGTTCTTGACTTAATAGATGAAGTACTTAACCTCCAAACTGATTGTGTATTGGGTATTATACAGGAAGACAAGATTTAGCCTGCCAATGTCTCATCTCAAATGTATCAGGAAGATAATTCTTTTCTCCCCACATGTGTATGACTGAATGAAAATGGCCCCCACAAAGACTCATATGTTTGAATACTTGGTCTCGAGTTGGTGGAACTGTTTGGGAAGGACTAGGAGGTGGACTTGTTGCAAGAGGTGTGGCATTCCCAGTGGGTTCTTTGCTTCTTGCATGTGGTTCTAGATATGAGTTCTCTCAACTGTTTCTGCTACCATGCCTGCTACCATGGACTCTAACAATCTGAAGCTGTAAGCCCAAATAATTTTTTTTGTAAGTTGCCTTGGTCATGGTATTTTAGCACAGCAATAATTAAAACCAAATATAACTTAAATAAAACATACCCATTTCTTGAATGCTAATTTTATTCTTTGTATCTTTTGTTTATACCAACATGTCTCAATCCTTTTATATTGCTGTAACAGATCTCCACAGACTGGCTAGTTTATAACAAACAGAAATATAGAGGCTGGGAAGTTCAAGATTAAGGGACTATCCATTGAGGGGCTTCTATGTGTCATCTCATGGTGAAAAGACAAAGAGTAGGTAATAAATAACATAAGAGGGGACTCAGACTTTTCATAAAAAGCCCACTCATGAGAAGTGACATCAACCTACTCATGGCGTGACACCTTTTATTTCCCGCCCCCCATCACAACACCATCTCATTGAAGTTCCAGTTTCAAGCTCATGAACTTCAAAGGGATGCAGTGATTCTCATGGTCCATTTTTTTGGGTACATTTTCTACATTTTCTCAGACACTTCTATTTCTCCCCCGTTTTTCCTAGTTCTAGTCTCTCTCTGTCTCTGTCTCTCTGTCTCTGACTCTTTCTCTGCTCCTAGATCCAATATTCTCTTCCCTCTGAATCTCAGACCCTGCATAAGGATGTACATCTGTGTACCAGTCTTCTCTGTTGCTTTGATAAAATACTATGACCAAAAGCAACTTATGGAAGAGTTTATTGGAGCATAAAGTTCCAAAGGGATAGTCTGACATTGTAAGGGACATGGCAGCAGTATCAGACATGATGGTTGGAGTGGAAACCTGAGAGACCACATCTCAAACTGCAGTCAGAAAGAGTCAATGAACCGGGCATGGTGTTGCACGCCTTTAGTCCCAGCACTCGGGAGGCAGAGGCAGGCAGATTTCTGAGTTTGAGGCCAGCCTGGTCTACAGAGTGAGTTCCAGGACAGCCAGGGCTATACAGAGAAACCCTGTTTCGAAAAAAGCAAATAAAAAGGGAAAAAAGTGGGGGGGGGGGAGAAAAAAAAGAAAGAGCCAATGAGAAATGGCACAGTCAGTCCATTCTCAAAGCCGACCTCTAACGATATAGTTCTTTTAGCAAAGCCACACTTCTTAAACCCACCTAGACAGTTCTACCAGGTGGAGATCAAGCAATCAAATGCAGACTATGGCAGGGGGCATCTCATTCAAACCACCACAGAAGCCTCTAAGAAATGTTTGTGGACATAGTCTCAACGCATTTCTGATCACTTGGAGGGCACATATAGACACCATAATTTAAATCATGAGATGTGAGACCCATTTTGAAGAAGTCACCTTTCTTTTTTGCATCAATAAATTGTGCAGATATGCCATGCCTGTCACCGGTTTGAGAAACCACACAGTTGAACCAGTGCCAAATATGGAGCAAAATGACCTTATCCTGAGAAACAACGCACTCAAAGGAATGGAGTCACCAGAAAAGGAATTGTTTCAAATGCTTGGGATTAAAACAAACCTCCTTGTTTAGTTTTATTTGAGGCAAGCTCTTGCTGTTTAACCCAAAGTGATCTGGAACCTACCACAGCTCTGACCACGAACGTAATCCTCCTGCCTCGGTGTCTGTAGAGGTGGGAGTAAAGCCACAGTGCCTGGGTGCTTTGGAATCTTTTGTTGGCGCTTTATCTATTTTCCGGATGCCGCTTATGTTGTCTCCTTTCCGCTATCCCAGACAGTGCTTTTGTGATCACCTTTCTGGGCTTACCTGGTGGTTGAGTACCCAGGATGTGCATCTTCAGACCTTTTGACAACTATATCCATTTAAACAGCTTACTTACTTTTAACTATTAGTGTGTGCATGCACGTGTGTGTGTGTGTGTGTGTGTGTGTGTGTGTGCGTGCGTGCCCATGCCCACCTGGGTTCAGTGCCTATGGAGGCCAGAAGAGAGCACCAGATTCCCTAAAGCTGAAGTTAAAGGTAGTTGTGATTTGCCTAAAGGGATAACCCAACTCGGGGCCACTGCAAGAACACTAGTGGTGAGTAAAAATGTACCCCATAGGTTCATAGATTTGAATGCTTGGTCACCAGGGAGTGGCAGTATTTGAAAGGATTTTAGGAGATGGGGCCTTGTGGGAGTGGGTGTGGCCTTGTTGGAGGAAGTGTGTCACTGGGGGTGGGCTTTGAGGTTTCAAGGGCCCGAGCCAGGCCCAGTGGCTCTCTCTTCCCGATGCCTAAAGATCCATACATAGAACTCTCAGCTACTTCTCCAGCACAATGTTCCCCACCATGAAGATAATGGACTACCATCTGAAGCCGTAAGCAAACTCCAGTTAAATGCTTTCCGTTATAAGAGCTGTCAGGGTCATGATGTCTCTTCACAGCAATAGAACACTGACTAAGCCAAGCAGAAAGAGGCCTTAACTGCTGATCCATCTCTCTAGCCCTAGACCACTAACATCATACGTCCACAGTCAATAAATGATACTTTCTGCATTTTCTATCTTTCATCGGTACTTGATATCATTAGATGTTTAAAATGAATGCCAATCTGGTGAGTGCACAATGTTCTCCTTTGAAGATTAAATTTGCATTTTTTTTCAAGTAACTAATGAGGTTGAGCATCGTCTCATACGTTAACGCTCATTTGTGTTTCCTCTAAGGGGGATGCCTCCTAGGCCCGTCGCCCTCTTTCTTCTCACAGCTTATGTGCCTTTCTCTCACTTGCTTGTATACATTCTTTACGTATTCTGCATCATTCAGAAACTTCTCCCAGTTGTGCTTCAGACAGCCTTTTATAAACCATTTTTAAAATTTATTCTATGTGTGCATATGTGTGTGTGTGTGGGGGGTGTCTAAGTGCATCAGAGTGGGTCACAGTACATTTGTATGGAGGTCAAAGGCCAACTTGTGGGAGTTTGTTCCTTCCACTAAGCAGGTCCCAGGATTCAACCTCAGTTTGTTAGTTTTGATGATAGATGCCTTTACCTGCTGAGCCATCCAGCTAGCCCCTACCTACCCTTCTGTTTTTCCTGTCACTTTGTTATTGTTTATTTTTTATTTGTTTTGTTTTGTTTTGTTTTTTTGAGACAGGGCCTCACTGTGTAGCTCTGGCTGACTAGGAAGTTGCAAGATTGAAGGCAACTCAAGGTGCTCTGCCTATACGTTTGATTTTGACTTTTAGGGTTTTGAAAATGATGAGTGTGATGTGTGATGTTAACATATTGGAGAGATGTCGTCGTTCACTGAGTTCACAGAAGTGTTGCAAATATATTTGCCTAAAGTTCCTAGAAAACATTTTTTATTTTTTGTAAATGTTCCCTTCAAGGGTAGATATTTCATCCAAGTAAGGCCTGTTTTCACAAGTCAGAGAAGGTGGGTATGTAATAATGTTTATGGATGAACACACTTGCTTTAGGCTCTCAACACTTCAGGGAAATCTCGCTTTTGTGCTTCCTTCCTTCTGACCCTTTGCTTCTTTTTGCCTTCTTCTGTCGGTGGAGTTTTACTCTTTGTACCTTTTAAGTGACAGAGCTGTGATGAATAACGTTATAAGTTTGAGTCACTATGCTTAAGAAATCTATAAAACAAAAATGCCTCTAACTTGTAAGCCCCACTTGTCCAAGGACAGATGACTTCCTGGAGTTCTGGGGGCTGTTGTTTATGTAAGACAACAAGCCTGGTGTCTTCACTTCTGTAAACAAGGTTGGTTGCTTCAACCGCACAGGATGTTTTTGATCACATATAGGCAGAAGGTGCGAGTATGTCAGGATAGATGCTTGCCCCAACTGAATGAAGGCAGGAAGTAGCCTTACGGGTTTTGCCCTTGTAAGCACTTGACTAACATAATTCACGGCCATTCTCTGATAATCTGGGGGATTCATCTGGCCAGTGTCCATTGTCCTGGCCAGTATTTAATAAAGCTTGCTTCTGATTGGGCTCAAAAGTTGAAGTAGTGGTCTTATTCTTGCCTGGTGGGATTAACAAAATCCCCTCTTTCCTTGTATATTAGATGCTCAGAATATCTTCTCTCTAGATTATCCCTCATTCAGGTCAATGGCTACACGAGACACCTGCATGTTATACTTTGCATGTACATTGTTTTACCCTCTTGTTCCTGTCACCCTACAGCTCACTCTTTCCCATCTCACAGACCTCTGATCAAATGCACCGCCTGGATGAGGTCTCCTCTAACCTCATTATGTAAACAGCACTGATCTCTTTCTGCCGTTAACTGTGATAGTCTGAGTAGGTTTGGCCCAATAGACTCATGTGTATGAGTGCTTAGCCCATGGGGAGTGCACTATTAGGAGGGCCTCATTAGAGGACGTGCCACTTTGGGGGCAGGCTTTGAGGTGCTCAAGCTCCAATCAGTATGGAATCCAGTCTCCTCCTGCCTGCAGATCAAGATGAAGAACTCTCAGCTCCTTCTCCAGCACCATGTCTGCCTGCATGCTGCCATGCTTTCTGCCATGATGATAATGGACTAAACCTCTAAAGCTGTAAACAACTCCAGTAAAATGTCTTCTCTTATAAGAGTTGCCTTGGTCATAGTGTCTCTTCACAGCAACAAAACCCTAACTAAGACATTATCTTTGCTTTATTTTATATCAAAGTTTCAAATTTTACCTCCTGTCCTTCTATTGGAAATCTAGAGAGCTGGACAGATGGTTCAGGGTGAAGAGCACTGACTGCTCATGTAGAAGACGTGAGTTCAATTCCCAGCACCCACATGGAGGCTCACAATTGCCTCTAACTCCAGTTCTAGGGAACCCAACACGTGCATGCATGAGTACACACATGGAAAAAAACTAAATATTTTTTAAAACCCGCAATTTAAAAAACACATTATCTTCCAAATACTAGAATATATGCTGTATGGACTTTGAATTGCCTGTTGATGAGAATGAATGCCTAAGAGCAGTACCTGGCATACTATAAGTTTGAAAAATGTTTGTAATAAAGCAATGATACACATTAGTGTAAATGCTTCATAGCTCATGGGGTCTTTTATAGTTATATTCTTTTTAGCACCAATTTAATCTGCAGGGGAGTGAATTTTTCCTCTGTGAATATCAGAGAAATAATGTCACCTCCACGGAGGCCTCTTGAAAATTGTGACTCAGGTCCCTGAAATTATTCTCAGTTCTATGCATTATTAGATATGTGACTGTCATCTGGGGAGAAGAAATTATAATGTCTCCTAGAGAATCTTATGCTCTATCATTATCTGTCAATCAATATTTTAACATAAAAAGGAATGTAGGTTCTGATAAAGTGACAGGTATTTCAGATTAATTCATGAACAAAGGCATGTGACTATTAGGCTCTCATGACATCCCGGGCTAAAGAGATATGCAATTTACAGTTTTCCCATAGAAACGCATGCCCTTGGAGATGCATTGATCTTGGTGCTCTTGGGAACACATTGATCTTGAAGGCTCCATAGACATTTCTGCTTGGAGCAAAATACTACATGACATTCCTCACAGCTGTCAGCATGAGCTGGAAGAATCACAACTATCACTGACACACACACTTATGGGGCAGACGCGGTCTTTGCTCCTGGCTGTTCCAGGAGATATTGAGAGGGCAATACTCAGACCATTATCACCCTACTTTACTGCTAAGCCAGGAAATTCTACGCAGCTATGTGGATGAAAGCACACATCCGCTAGCTACCTGTGAGCTGCCTGAGGAATTCATTCACTCACGGAGTCTTCTGAGGGTGCTTGAGCTGGCACAGACTGACTGACTGACTGACTGACTGCATGAGAATTTAGTCACCGAGCTTGGATGCGTGCTTTGCAGTCTGACTCATTCCCCACGCAACCAGAATGAAGCTTGCACATGGCTCCCTGAGGATGTGAGACAAGAACCTGAGAGGTGTCAAGGAGATTTGTGGCCCTCTGGGAGGCTGCTAATGTTGTGGAAAGTTCCGGTGCTGTGCTTAGGCGCCTCTGTGTGCTGATAGTTCTCCATCTCAAAGCTCACATCAAAGAAATGGTAAGAAAAATCCAGGGTACTTCCCAAGATGTGGTGAAGCACGGAGCCTGTCACAGGCTGCAGAGGTGTGAATTTGCCCCCCTTTGTGAACAGCAAAAACATCTCCCTTGGAGGACTCTTAATTTATTTGTATTATTTTATTTAGTTATTTTGTTATTTTGTTACTGTAAACCTATTGCTCTCATTCCCAGTTCCATGAGTTAGTCAGTGTGTGACCATCACCTGAAGAGGCTGAGCTGTACAAACTAGTAAAGAGAGACCTCTGGAGGTAACGCCTTACCACACACAGCTTGCTGGTTTTCTCACAGCCGTCCCCTGTGAATCAACAGTGAAATCCCAACTAGACAGGGAATCTGGCCCCAAGGAGGAAAAGAGTAGCAGCAGCGAGAGATAAATACAAGAGACACAGTTGTACCTGGTGTGCTAGGGACTTGGAGTTCAGACCCAGGTCACCCACAGCGCTGACGAGCAACGTCATTAGACTCTAAGCAGTGTGGTGTGGTTTTATCAGAAGTGTACCATCCAGCATGTAATATTCAGACACTGCAGTCTTGACCAAACCAAGAGTCACAATGCAGTGTGGGGCAGTGGGAATTGTATTGATTAGCTAGTGTCTTAGCCACCATTCTGTTGCTGTGAAAAGACACCATGACCAAGGTAACTATTAGGAAAGAAAGCACGTAGAGAGAGGGAGGGAGGGAAAGATAGAGGGAGAGAGGGAGGGAGGGAGGGAGGGAGATAGAAGCTGAGTCCTGCATGGGCTTTTGAAACCTCAAAGTCCACACCAGTGAGACGTCCTCCAACAAGGCCACACCCACTCCAATATGACCATGCCCACCCCCACAAGGCCACACCCCCTAACCCTTGAAATATTTTATTTTCAGAGAGTTCTACTCTCTGATGATCATGTCCCCCACGGGCCTATTCTCATTCAAACCATCACAGCTTTTCACTGATGTTGCCAACATAAGAAAAAGATTTGTTTTGGATCTTGGCTTCAGAGTACTTAGAAGTCAATACTTAATACTATACATTAGGGCATCGGGAATATTTGGCAGGGAACAGACCAGGAAGGAGTCAGGGACAGAACACCCCTGTGGTGTTTGAATGAGAATGGCCCCATAGCTCCTATGTTTGAGTACTTGCCAGTTGGTGGAGCTGTTTGGGAAGGATTAGGAGGTGTGGCCTTGTTGAAGGAGGTGTGGCACTGGAGGGACTGTGGGGATAGGCTTTGAGGTTTCAATCCCACTCCATTCCCAGTTAGCTCTCTCTCTTCTTCCCACTTATGGACCAGATGTGAGCCTTCAGCTACTGCTGCATTGCTATATGTGCCTGCCTGTTACCAGGCTCCTCCCTATGATGGTGCTGATTTGGGCTTTTTGAGATGGGGTTTCTCTGTGCAGCTCTGGCTGTCCTAGAACTCATAGTGTAGACCAGGCTGGCCTTGAACTCACAGAGATCTGACTTTCTCTGCCTCCCCAGTGCTGCAATTAAAGGTGTGCACCACCAGCACTTGGCTACTGGCTACCCCTAACATTTTTATGTGGCTATTAGAGATTGAATTCTTTCTCACTGATGCATGCTTTTGTTAGGGTTAAGTCCAGAGTGCTTATTTTTGTGGTAGAGAATCCAGGTTCAGTTACACCACCTATATCAGGTGGCTCACATCTGCCTGTAAGCTCTCTCTGTAAGCTCTCAGAGGAACCAATGCTCTCTGGCTTTGGGGGGCACCTGCACACATGTGGTGCACTTAAACTCACTTATACATACATAAAAATAAACAAATCTTTTAAAAATGTTTTAAACAGCTATTTATAACTACCTTTACCCAAAGTTCAAGGAACTCAAATACAAAATAATTTATGAAAGATGATACCACTGGTTTTCAAGCCCCCATCCCTTGTACAATCAATAATATGAAGGCTGGGCAGTGGTAGCGCATGCCTTTAATCCCAGCACTTGGGAGGCAGAGGCAGGCGGATTTCTGAGTTCAAGGCCAGCCTGGTCTACAGAGTGAGTCCCAGAACATACAGTGCTATAGAGAGAAACCCTGTCTCGAAAAACAAAAACAAACAAACAATAATAATAATAATAATATGGTTAGTAGTGACAGACTTCTTCAAAACGTACTGAGATGGATAGGGTATTGAACTTTGAGTCTAAAGGCCTAGCTCTGGTCCATGGCAAATAGCGATCATTATTAGTGAGGTGAGAATTAACTTCTGTCCCAGATGTAAAGCCACAACTCATTTACATGTAGTATAAGCAGTGTTCGGGGACCGGGCTTCCTGAAACTGCCTCTGGCCATGATCTTTCAGGATGAACACCTTCAGAGGGTCCTTGCAGACTTTTCTCAGCCTGACCACAACCAGTTCAGGGGACCCTCTCCAAGCTACCCTGTTGCCAATCACTGTAGACCGAGCAGATGGTCTGATTCCTGCACTGAACTCTCCCTGGGTCTGAGTTCCTAGTCTGTCTGGCACACAGCTAACCTCTTCTCATAATTTCCAGATGAAATTCTATCTTTTTTTTCAAGGTCCAGAATAAGTATCTCTTTGAGTATGAACTTTCCCTGGATCCCCTGATCTATCTGAATCTCAAGAACACCCCGTCTATCCTCCTATGTGGGGCATTTGGCAATTCATCTGTCTCTTCCCCGCCTGTAGAATAGACATTTCTCTTCTTTGTATGGGTCTGGGATGATTAAGTCAGAAGGAATGGATAAGAGCTTCCCAAACAGCGGATAAAGCATTGCTTTTGGGCATGTCTCTGATCGATGCTTCCAGAAGACATTATCCTTTGAATAGGATGGCTTGAGTGAAGCAGATGGTCACTCCCACTGTCCTTTTGTCCACTGTGGGCTGTTAAGAGATTGAATGATACCTCCGAGCTCTGCCTCCTGAGCAAGATAATTTTACCTAGTGAAAGTATGCTGTTCTTTGCAATTATTCATGGACTTGTAATGAACATAATTGGCAAATCAACATTGGCTATGGTCAGGGTACATCCCCAAAGTTTGAGTACTGGAAACTCAATCCCCCTCTAGTTGGAGAATAAGGTATAGAGATAGGGAACTGGGCCCCTTGGATAGGGCTCTCAAGGATTGATTAATATTCCTGTGGTGGGTTCCTTATCTCACAGACTGGTAATTATGAAACAGGTCAGTTCCTCGTCCTTTTCTCATTTGGAAGTGAGTTGTTCTTCTTGTCCTCCTGTCTGGGGTATTACATTACAGCACAACGGCCCAGAGAAGCCCCAGATCCACAAGCCAAAACATCAAGTCTCCTTTAGAAATGCAGTAAGTAACGGCTGGAGAGATGGCTCAAAGGTTCAGAGCTCTGGCTGCTCTTCCAGGGGATCTGGGTCCAATTCCCAGTGACCACATGGCACCTCAAAACTCTGTAACTCCAGTTTTAGGGGATATGGCAACCTCATACAGACATACATGCAGGCGAAACACCAGTGCACATAAAATTTTAAAGAGATAAAATTTAAAAAAAAATTAAATAGAAATGCAGTAACCTAGTAAACTGGCCTTGTTTCCACCAGCTGGTACGACTGGCTCTAGTGTCAGTTACCTTTTGGCCTCTGAATTTCTTCTTTGTTAGGATGGGATCATTCACATTCATTGTTTTCTCTGGAATGGTCTTTCTTCCTCCTGGTCCATGTGGAGTTGCTTTTAAAGAAATTGGGTTTTATTTAAAACTAAAAAATGCCGGCTTGGAATTCAGTGCATTGCGCACACAATCCGGGTTACTCTGCGGCTTTTTCCTAGATCTTCGTTGGATGGCTTTACCTCTGCCTGGAATGTGAACGTCCCCATTCCAGGGTACTAATGAACTGGGACTCACCCCATATGTGATTCAGGCTTCCTGTCAGTACATGGTATACTCTCCTGAGCTCCCCGGCATCAGGGAGATTATTCAGGAAGCCCATTGTGTTACTAGAACTGAAATCATTTGGTGGCTTAGAACCGACCCAAGAGCAAAGTGAGCGTCGTAACTAAACTATCTGCTCCCTGAATAGTAAAATTCTCCTTTCCTTCAATTTAAATAAGCAGGGTCCTGGGTGAAATAAGAGAAGGACATGACGAAAGTATGGAAAGATCTTTACAGGAGATAAAAGGGAGAAAGCAGGGAGAGGGTAGCGCCAGGGCAGGACATGGATGACCAATTAAACCGGATCATGGGAGGAAAGAGGAGGGAGAGCAAGAGAAAAGCTGTGCATCAAGAAATAGCCTAGGCTAAAAGGCCGAGAGATCACTGAGGCCAAGATGGCTGGATTATTTAGGGATCACGGTCGGGGAAGGAAAGCAGAAACCTAGCCCTCTGGAAGTGACAGGTTTAGGATAGAGTGTGGATATGAGAGGTGCTGGGAGGAGCCACAGGTTCTAAGGGCTTCTGGGAAAGCTGGGTGGAGAACAGGGAGGAGTCACAGGTACCAATGGCTGTTGCGAGAGCTGACTTAGTCATCGATCCCCAGCATTTCTGAAACCGAACAATGGGAATATTCACAGTCTTGCTGTAGTTGGTGGTGATAACGGTTTGCCTTTAGGAAGGCAGAGGATAGATACATTTACTTTTTATGACTTGGGATAGGACTTGTGAAGTAAAACTCTGGGGTGTTTCCCGAGTTCCTGGTAACAGTTTAAGGTAGCCCTTGCTATCTACAGCTTGATTAGTCCCAAGCATGGTTCCACCCTGTTTTGATGACCGTCTAGATTCTTTGGACCGTTCTTTGGTTTCTACTCTGAATGATTCTACTACTTTTCTGCTTTCCTGAGTGTAGACTCAATAAAGTCAAGGGTTATCTTACTCATGTTGATGCCAAAACCACAGATCTCATCCTAAAGGGACTATGAGCAAGTTCATTCTGGAGCCATTTAGGGTTATCCCAAATTCTATGTTCCAACGTGGAAAGAGTTTCATGAAGTTTTTATAGTTTTAGAGAACAGAGAATATCATAAATTAAGGCAAGTTTGAAATACATTGGAGAGTCAATCTGAGAGGCAACTACAGCGAGGTAGGGAGACATTTCTCTGGCCCAATATGCTATCTGAGCTTTTGGCTTGTTGGGAGCTAGTGGTCTGCTAAGTTAGACACTAAAAGGACCTGACATTGTCTGACTTTCACAGGCACTAGGCACACACATGTGGTGCACACACATGTATGTATGCAAATGCTGATACACATATCAGCATCTATTTAAAGCTTGAAATTTTAAAACAGGACAAGCATGGTGGACCCAATTAAGAGAAAAAGCAAGTACTAGTAAAAAAGAGAGATAAAGAAGTGTAGAAAAGCCTGCCTTTTTGATTTTTGTTTGTTTGTTTGTATTGTTTTTTGTTTTTGTCTTTTTTCTTGAGTCAGGGTTTCTCTGTGTAGCTCTGGCTGTCCTGGAACTTGTAACCCAGGCTAGCCTCGAACTCACAGAGCTCTGCCTCTGCTTCCGGAGCGCTGGGATTAAAGGTGTGTTTCACTGCTGCTGGCTCAGACCTGCCTTTTTAAAGCAATAGAAGGAAGAAAATAGATACCTCCCCAGAGTGTAACACTGAGAGCTTCAAGGAATGCAGCAAGTGAGAAAGCCGATCTGCAAAGCTGCTTTCCTTTTTCCATATTTTATCTCACTCTAAAAATAATTATAAAGATCACCACTCATTTTTTTCTCAGATGATTTGTCAACATTTTTCTTTGCTGATGTTATTTTATTTCTATTCATTTCCCCCAGAAACTGCCATTGTAGCCATTGCTTTTCTAAGTTTCCCCAACACGAGGAGAATGCTTCCAGAGGCGTGTCACAGGGAAGCTTGGAACACAAGAACAGCGCAGAGTGCCATGCATTCTCTGCCTCTTTGTGAACACTGACTCCCCAGACCCAAGTCACCTATTTCTTCATGCAGCCAGTGATGAAGAATGGCCACCAAAATGTCCCTGGGTAGCTTTAGTATAAAAGTTACTGTGGTGGACAGAGTCTGGCAGGAGGGGGTTGGAAAGAGGGCTCAGTATGCATGACCACTTGCTGCTCTCACCGAGGGCCCAAGTTTGGTTTCCAGCACCCACATGGTGGTTCACAATCATCCATTGTAACTCTGGTTTCAGGGTTCAGATGGCCTCTATAAGTACCAGGCACATGATGTACATAAGTACACACAGGCAAAATACTGATAGGTATAAAATAACTCCAAAAGACATTTTTTAAAAAGAGTCTGGTAAAAGGATTTTCCTACTTCAGGTGGCTGTTCACCCGAATATGCTATACTATGTGTCTCTTAAGGAGCCTTAGTGATCGTCAGATGGAGAGTCAGTTCTAGTCAATCATTTGATGTGGGTATGTGTCTAAACCGCCATTGTTTTTGTCATTGTCTTCTTGATCTTTGTTGTGGATAGCCCTGGGGCTAACTGTATTTGATGTTAATTCTGTTCTGTGAGTGGTTGAGAACAAGGAATAAGTCAGCCTTCAGGTAATTCCTGTAAATCTGCTTCCCACCTTAATTTGTAAAATGGAGGAGAGCTGATGATTGGGCAGAGAGAGGGAAGGTGGAGCGGAGCAGAAGGTGGAGGAGAAAATGGGAGAGGGAGCAGCCTCAAAAGAGGAGGAGGAAGAAGAAAAGTGGAGCAGAAGTACATGGCCAGGAGAAACCGCAAGTTCTAAGGGGTCTCATAGATGGAGAAGATGGTAGTGTAGTGGTAGATCTGCCCAATCTAGGCTCACAGCATGTATTCATATTAACTGAGTTGTGTTTTCATTACTAGGGCATATTTGGGTTGGAGATTTATTACAACAGTTCTTTATTAAAGATGTATTTACTTTTATCTTATGTATGTGAGTATTTTCATGAATGTATGTATGTGTGTGTGCATGGGCACCGTGCATATGCCTGGTGCCTGCAGAGTCCAGAAGAAGGCATTAAGTCCCATGGAACTGAAGATATGAATAGTTGTGAGTCACCATGTAGGTGCTGGAAACAGAACCCAAGCTCTCCGCAAGAGCAGCAAGTGCTCCAAACTGCTGGGTCATCTCTACAGCCCTGAGAATCATCTTAACTTGCTGTATAAAGGAAAACATTTCAATAACAGGCATCTTGCATATTAACTTGTGCACGCCCCCTGGATACTTTAGTATCCTCTAGATGACGCACAATATCTAATGCAATGTGAATGGTACGTACATCATTGCTGTGCTATGAAGACAATAAAAAATGTTCTGCATGTGTTCTGTATATGTGCAGTTAAAAACAGGTGGAATTGAGAGATGGTTCAGCAGTTAAGAGCACTTACTGCTCTTGCACAAACCCTTAGTTCAATTTCCAACAACCACTTGGTAACGTATAGTTGGGAGCCTTCTTGTGACCTCTGAGGGCTCAGGCATGCACCTGGTGCACATACAGATAAGCAGGCAAACACAAGTACCCATAATAAAATAAAATAAATATCTTAAAAACAAATTGGGTCTGCAGTTGGTTGACTCTCCAGACATGCACTCAATGTAGGCAGAAGGCTGTCTGTACTTAATCTTACTTCAAATCCTGCAGTTTATCAGGATATAAAATAGACCTCCTGAGAACAAGAAGGGACCCAACAAAAGGATAGCAAACAGTTGATGATTGCGATGGTTTGTATATGCTTGGTCCAGGCAGTGACCCTGTTCGTGTAGGTGTGGCCTTTTTGGAGTAGGCATGGCACTATGGGTATGGGCTTTAAGAGCCTCATCTTAGCTGTCTGGAAGTCACCCTTTCACTAGCGGGTATAGAACTCTCAGCTCCTCCTGCACCATGCCTGCCTGGATGCTGCCAGACTGCCACCTTAATGATAATGGACTGAACCTCTGAACCTGTAAGCCAGCCCCAGGGCGCTAGCTCCAAGTCATCACTGAGCAATCCATGCGACAGTTACTGACGGCCTGAGGCGGGTCAAACAAAGGCTTTGTATGACCCTGCCCTTTTCACCAATGGGAGGGGCCTCTGGAGACAATGAATGAACAGGGCTCAAACATGAATCAGATCGGGAAGTGGGACGTGTGGAAGCAGGTTTCTAAGGCATGTTAGAGACCGAATCCTCCTAAAATCTTGCCTGTCTGTGGCAGTTGCCCACCTCAACCCTTAGTCACCTCTACAGGCATCAATGTATTTAATATATCAGCCAAGTTTGCCTGCTTTAACTTCCTATTATCCCCACCAGCAAACCTGCTACTTTCTACAATGTTTCAACTTTCCAAGTATTAGCCGTTAACCAGGTTAACACAAAAGAGAAGGGGAGGGGGGAAGGATTGTGGGAGGGGTGATATAAAGTAAATAACTGAAAAAAAATAATTAAAAACAAATTCAGGGCCTAGAGAGATGGCTCAGTGTTTAAGAGTACTGGCTGCCCTTCCAGAGGTCCTGAGTTCAATTCCCAGCAACCACATTGTGGCTCACAACAATAATGATATTTGATGCTCTCTTTTGGTACATAGATGTACATGCAGATATACATAAAATAAACCTTTTAAAAAACAATTCCAGGAAGTTATTGATTATGTTCTGATCGTGGTAGGACAGTTGACTTGTCCCCTTGGGAGGGCAGATTATTTTTTGACTTGACAATTCTACCCCTAAATATACAAATATATTTGTAAATAAACAATGAAATTGAAGCAAATATACATTATATTGACAAAACAAGACAGCCAAATGGGCATGAATATTCTGGTATATCCATAGAATAGAATACTGTGTTAACATGAAAAGAATATAACAAGATTGCTCACTACAAGTAAGGAAATTTCCTACTTATGTTATTAAATTATAAAAAGCAATATGTGAAGAACACACATAGTATGATATATATATATGCGTGTGTGTATATATATAGATATAGATATAGATATAGATATAGATATAGATATAGATATAGATATAGATATAGATATAGATAGTATGATATATAGTGGAAGTATGATATATATAATATATGATATATATATATAGTGGTGCCAGAGGATGGATTATAAGGCCTTGTGAGTGCTAGCCAAAGGCTCTACTACTGAGCTATATCACCAACCTCAGACTCCACATTCTTCACTAGTAAGCCTGGTTTGCTTACTGTGTTATTCATGACTCGTTTGCTTCCATCAAAACAGTGCTTAAGGTACATCATTTCCATATAAAAATAAAAACACACACAATCCAATAGTGACTGTAGGAAATAAAAGCAGAAATGCTGTCAGTTACTAGGTACCCTTAACAAAGTCATAATACTATAACTGATTTGTGATCAATGATTTAGAAAAATTGAAAACAGTGTTTAAAACATTTGAATAGCAGTAAGGAGTTAATGCTACTGTGTTACAAACACTGTACACATTATCTTTTGATGATGTCCATGTTCTTGACCTCCACAAAGTATCAAAGTTACATTTTAATAAAACATTTTAGTTCACTGTTGAGGTATTAACTGTTTTCCTCACAAAGATATACTGAAGTCATGTCTTGGCTACAGAAGCATTGTGACCCTCCCAATTTATTTGTGACCCCCCCCCAATACTTCAGGTTGGGATCTTATTTGAAAATCAGACTCTGCAGAGGTGATCAAATTAAAATGGTGTTATTGCGGTAGTCATAAAAAGCCATGGTGATGGCTAATCGTGGTTGTCAACTTGGTTAGAAGGACCCACAACTGAGGAATTGTCTCCAAAAGACTGGCTTGTTGGAATGCTTGTGAGACATTTTCTTGATTACTAATTGATATAGAAGGGCCCTGCTCACTGTGGGTGGTACCATTCCCAGGCAGATGACCCTTATAAGAAAGGCATCTAAATGCAAGCTAGGAAGAAAGCCAATAAGCAATGTTCCTCCATGGTTTATGCTCCAAGCTCCTGCCTTGAGTTCCAGCCTTTCCATACTAATGATAGAGTTTAACTTGTAAACAAACAGACAAACAAAGCAAACTAAAAACAAACAAATGAACACTTCCAACAAAACTTTCCCCAACAAGTTAGTTCTAGCTGGTGCTTTATCACTTCAAGAGATACAAACAAAAACAGGTACTAAGTGGAATTGACCTTCAGGCAAAAGAGTAATTAACATAGTAGCAGGCAGTACAGCTGAGAATCTGGAGTAGAGTTTGAGCACAGATAGACAAAGAAAGATGTCCACTTTCAAAGGTTTTTGAAGGAAATCAGAGGCCCTGCACTTGGAGGATACAGACCTAGTTAGTATGTGCCCTGTGATACCTGACAATGAGAGGGGAGAGGGACATACATATGGCTTAGACTACATGAGAAGAGTCCACAAAGCAAACCGCACCTGTGGGGAATTGCAGGCTGGTATCCAGTTGAGCTGAGGTCTAAACCCCGATGGTCATAATTCACCTTCATGACACGGTAGGCGTTCCCTCAAGCTACTGGAACTCTGGCCCCTACCTAAGTTACCACCCCCACTCAGCCCCCAACAAGAGAAGCATGGTCAGTAGTCACATAGGCAATGGCCCAAGCTTCTGACCTTCAGGCTAAACTCCTCCCCAGTTACCTAGCAACAGTAAAGACCATAAAAAGGGGTGTTCAGTCTCACCTCGCTCTCTTACTTCTCGCTCTTTTACTTCTTGCCCCTCACCCTCTCTCTCCCCTCTTTGTCTTCTCTCCACTCTTCTCTTTGCCCTCTCCTCTCCTCTCCTCTCCTCTCCTCTCCTCTCCTCTCCTCTCCTCTCCTCTCCTCTCCTCTCCTCTCCTCTCCTCTCTCCCTCTTACTCTCTTTCTCTCTAGCCTTCTCTCTCTCTCTCTCTTTCTCTCTCCCTCCCTCCCTCCCTTCTCCCTTTCTCCCTGCATTTCCATAGAGAGTCTCTGCTCCATCAAGGCTGTGCACACTCTCGCAAGTGTTGAGAACTTCTTCCCTTATCCCTCTCCCATAACCCTGGTGGCTTTAGCAAAGTATCTCTGGGGATCCCCAGGTAGGGCTGCCCCTTGGCCACCCACTGAAAAGTGGGATAGAGGAATGCCCATCCATGGATGAGTGGAAAGAGTAGGTAGCAGCCCTCCCATGCCTGACTGACCAGAGGATAGGTGGAAATCTGGCGGGGCATGGGCCTTCCCCCCACTTCCCCAGGATCCCCTTTTTTTTAGTTCCCACACCCACCCTCTCTGAATTTTGCATTATCTCGAATTAATCTGGACCTATTTCCTGAGTCCTGACCTAAAGCCAGGTCATCCTGGCTGGATGTCAGATTCCCTCCAAGTATCTAGAAGCAAGCAGGCCCCAAAAGGCTCTCCACAGAGGAGGAAGCAAACACAGACCCACAGACTTAGCTCCTGGGAGTAACTACACACTCACCTGTGCAAACCTGACATAGAAAATGTGCATGTTGTCTGAAAGAGCAATATTGTAAACCAGGAAACAAGGGCACAGGAACACATAATGAAGGTTGGGTCCACCATGACATAGGTCTC
Source organism: Mus musculus (assembly GCF_000001635.26). Taxonomy (NCBI): domain Eukaryota; kingdom Metazoa; phylum Chordata; class Mammalia; order Rodentia; family Muridae; genus Mus; species Mus musculus. The sequence goes on along the minus strand of NC_000080.6, from coordinate 121,841,161 downwards.
AGTGAAACTCTGGGAAGTTCAAATGAAAACTGAATCCATGAGCCAGTGAGAAAGCTCAGAGAATAAAGGAGCTCCCCATGAACGCATGCCTGCTGACCGAAGCTCAAGTCTCAGAAGCCATGCAGAGGGAGAAGGAGAACCCTGACTCTGCACAGCTGTCCCTGTTCTCCACATCTGTGCTATGACACTCTTGCATCCCATAATATTTAAAAGTTTACCCACATGGGTTTTTTTTTAATGCATTTTATCATCTTTACTGTAATTGTCACAAGTGAACGATCTCTCTGTAAAATACCAGGAATGTGTAGACTCCTATAATCTCTATTTTCTTTACATTTGTTTTATGTAAATGAGCGTTTTAACTGCATGGTTATCTGTGTACATGTGGAGATAAGAAGAAACCATCAGATGCCTTGGAGGTAAAGTTATGGATGGTTGTGAGCTGACATGTGGGTGCTGAGAATTGAACGTGGGTCTTCTGAAAAAGCAGCCAGTGTTCTTAACAGATGAGCCATCACTCCAAAAATCTCTACTGTCTGAATCAGGATCTGTGGTGCATGCTAGTTTCCAGCAAAACAGACTTCCCTGGAGGAGAGAGAGCAAGCGGTGCAAAGTAATGTGTATTTTCTTAGGCATGTTGTAAGCCATGTTGGTGAGAAACAGAAGACCAGGGAAGGCTGGCTGACTTCCCCGTGGAAGACTTTGAAATGTAAGATCACTTCCACTCTGAGGTCACAGCTTGACCACAGAACAAGCCAACAAGGGCTTTTTAATGAAACCATAGAGACCAGCCGTCTGCAGTTGCTAAGGCCCGAGTGCTTACGTCAGACATCGTTTTCCGAGACACAAAACAAGGCTGGAACCGACCTGAGATGGCTGTCCAATTGGTTCTGTTCTCAGAGTACACTGAGATCCACAGATGACACAGCAGGAAGGAATTGATGACAGCCAAAGACCTACTTAGGCTAATGTGTAATGGGCATTGGGGAAAAGATTTCCTTCTTCCTGATAGTTTGAATGGACTTTGGAGTTGTTCTGTGAACAAAAATATGTTCCCTTATTTATTTTAAATTTATTTTTATTTAGGGATAGTGTCTTACTCTGTAGCCCAAGCTAGGTCACCTTGCTCTCCTCCTGTCAATGTCTTCCAGGTGCTAGGGTTATGTGTGCCACTGTGCCTGGCTTACCACCACTTTAATTATAAGGGACCCACTGAGTAGAATACAATACATTCTTGAAATTCATTCATTTTTGTTTTCTATAGCCACACCCACTCCAGGGGAGTCTGCGTGACAAGTCCAAAAGCTTGGCCACAGTCCTGAGGCAAAAAGTTTCACGGAAACTTAGTCTCCAGGAGGCCTTGGTGTCTCATAACACAGACGTGTTTCAGATTTGTCCCTGCAATAGTCTGTGGAGAGTTTTGCATACTTTCTTTCAGTGTTGTTTTATTATAGGTGCCCTCAAGAAATGATTTGACTTATTCAGACAAAATGCCTCGAGTGTTGAAAAAGAGATAGTGAAAGAAATCAGGCATTGCAGTTTACTAGATAAGAGTAGAAATCTCAAGGCAAGTTCTACAAAGTAAACTTAGAATTCTTTTTATTGTCATGTATGGCAAACTACATTACATAATAGTAGAAAGAAGGTGGGTTGTGGTTTAAGAAGGAACTAGAGTATATACTTAGAATAACAGCTGAGTCACTCCCATATACAGGGATTTACAATTGCCTAGGGAGAAGGTGGATTATACAATAGACTAGAATTGGAACTACGGCTATGGGGTGAAGCCCTTGCCCCTGGCTTCTAAGAATAAGCTGACCTCAGGTAGGGCCGATTTTTATCTCAGTTGTAATCACTGCCTAGTTCCTATTGACTTTTATGTATGCATTTCTCTGTTTTGTGTCATTATGTACTGGATGACCTCAATGTATCTTGGCTGATGTATGACCTAACTTACTTTTTTTCTTCTGTAATATAAGTCTGATGCTTGCTTTGAGAAATTACATTCAGATTCAGCACTCTCTTATGTTCGTGTCTGTTTGTTACACACAGACTCCTGGCCCACCTGAGTACCGGAACCCTGATTTCTCCACTGGGTTGAGGGACTCTGACTAGGTCCAACCCATGGCATTCTATAGTGACTGAAGAGATTACAACCGGCTGACGTGCCTCCCGTGAAGAGGTAGGTGTGGATCTTCCCCCTGCTTTATGGCTTTTCATGTAATCAGGAGGGCCGGGAAGATGGCTGAGCAGGTGAAGCAGTTGATAGACAAGAGTGAGGAGGAGCCGACTTCAGATTTCTAAGAGCCCATGTAGATAGTGGAGATGGGCATGTGTGGAGGCCCGTGGGTAACTCTGGAATTTGAAGACAGAAAGGAGAGCTCTGGAGCAAGCTGCCAGCTAGACTAGCCTTCTCAGGAGTTTCCCAGTCCTCTCACATATAATGATGTAGTGCTGGAAATTAAGATTTTTGAACCTATGACTGAGCTCCAAACAGTACTTCAGTAGCACCTGAATAACTAGATACTCCCCTGGCACAGAGAGTGCTCAGTAAGTGCATCTGACTGGCTGAAAAACTGAGCAATGAGTGGATGCAGGTCTGTTACTGTGGTACCCAAAGAGCTCTGCCCTTGGTATACTCCCTGACAACAACTTAGCTCCTCTCTTTTCCTCTCCGTCTTGATGCTCATGAGGACCCATCCTTCTGACCTCGGGGCATGTCTTTCTTCTGTGTCTGCTTTCAGAGTCCTTCCAGGCTTTGTACCATATTCCAGATGGCTTTGCGTCTGCATTATGGATCTGGCTCAGGCTGGTTTGCCCACACTGGAAGCTGTGTAGCTGTCTTCAAGGCCTCCCTTCCAAGCTCCGAATTCCTTCCAGGGAATGTGATATGCATGATAGTCAGTTGGGATGGGCTTACCCAGGCAGCAGCCTCTGCCCTCATTCCTAGATCTTTCTCTGCTACCCTCCAGTAACTTGTTTATCCCACAGCTTCTGAAACAGAGCACCAAGCCCATTTACTTTTGTCCACTTCATATTGAAAGATCCTGACAGAATGTAAAAGGACACAGAAGCCCTGAAATTGGCAAGATAGATGTCAGTGTTAGCAGAACTAGCTTCACTGATTTAGAAAAATAGAGGTGCACAATGCTCTGGCCACTCCTCAAACCTGTGTGTCTGCCAATGTTCTGACCAGGTGTGTGCCCATTGCTGCACCTTCATTAGACTCTTTCCTTGTACCCCTCCCATACCCATTTCTTGAGAATAGACATTGTTTAGATCTGGAAATCCCCTACCCCCCCTTTCCTTTCTCCCCTGAGGGCCTATAAAAACTGGGACCTCTTTCCCCTCGAGGTCGACTCCTCTACCCCTGCGTGGGATATGAGTCATCCCCAGAGCTCTGGCTTTCCCCGAATAAAGCCTCATGTGGTTTGCAACAAGCTCGGTCTATCGTGAGTTCTTGGGTGTCTGCTATTGTCCTGAGGCCTGAGCGAGGGGCTTCTTTTGGAGTCTTTCAATATAACTGAAGGAACCCAGAAGCTGAGGCCTATGTTAGTTCTCTTCCCTCCCACCCTCCCTTTCCTTCCTTTCTTCTTCTATTTTTCCTTATTTCCATAGGGTCTTAAGGAACCCCAGGCTAGCCTTGAACCCTCTATTACTCTACCTGCTTTGATTACCATTTGTACCAGGGCCAGTTTAGTTTCACATTGCTGAGTATCACATCATCACAAAGTTAACCTTGAAACAACCCAGTTTTTGCTGAACCAAATTAAGGTTACTGGAGTCAACTTCAGAGGTGGTACACATTCCTTGATACCCCAATGTTCTGGGTTCTCAAATGAAAGACACACACACACACACACACACACACACACGCACGCGCGCACACACACACACACACACACACACACACACACACACACACACACGACCTTTATATTTGCATATGCCTTAAACAGCTCAATGGCTGGGCCACTTCCTAACCTCCACAGGGTTGGTGTACCCTTCTCCGATATTCCTGAGTTATTACTTACTAAAATCTATAGTTCATCTTTGTTGCCTTGGACCCAGACCTGCAGCCCCCCTCGGCTGCATTCCCCAGCACCTACATGATGACTATCTCTCTGTGTTCTGCACCTCTCAGGCCTGGTGTAGTAAGACTCGGGGAGCCATAGCTTATCGGGGACCCCCTGAGTGAACCATGTGGAGCCAGGATCAATACAAAAAGCAAGAGGAATTTATTGTTCCAGTGTACTGGGGTTGTCCCAGACCCGAAGGAAAAGCAGTGACCCCCAGCACTCGTTCAGCGAGTTTTTATATGGTTTCCAGGGACAGAATAGAGCATCAGCAACTAGGCACAATGATTGGTGGAACAGTGCACCCTTTAAACTGATTGGGAATGAGGTGACAGGACCTTCCCTTGTCTGAAGGTGGGCAACAGTCAGTCCTGCGGAATGTGTCCCCACCCTGCCCTGTGGTCTGAGGAATGTTAATTAGCCTCTCCTTCCAGAGGGGCAAGTGTTTCATGACCTTCCCAAAGTCCCTGAGCTGACCTTCTCAGTATCTCTCTTCCTTCCTTGGCTTGGTGGCTAGTCTCCCCCCACCTTCCTCCCCTCCCCTCCTCCCCCCTCCCCCCTCCCCCTGCTTCCCTTTTCCGGGAACCATAAAAGTACCATACCACCTCTGTCAACTTTATTTACCAATCAAACCCAGCTGGGGGCAGGGTTCCCTCAGTTTCTTACATGTGAATGTGCAGATTCTTGTGCAGTTTAGGGTGCCACATTAACATAATACAAGCATCATTCGGCAAAATCCACAACACCTAGGTCAATCACAGCATAGCTTCTGTGGGTCAGAATGTGGGCGTGGCTTAACTGGATCTTGCCTATAATCCTACCAGGCTGAAATTCAGATGCTGGCCAACCTGGGGGGTGGGGGTGTCTGGATCTGAGGTTTTGCTGCAAAAGATTCACTTCCAGGTTTGCATGGTTGTTAAAATCTTCATCTCCTTACACAGACCTGCTTCTGCAGGTACAGGGTCCTATTCTTCTTGCTGGCTGGCTTAGTCATTTGTTCTTCTGTTGTGAAGAGACACCATGACCAGGACACGTATAAGAGAAAACACTTCCGAGTGGGGACTTGCTTACACTTTCCAAGGGTTGGTCCATTAGCGTATTAGCATCATGGTGGGATGCAGGCAGGCATGGCGCTGTAGCTGTAGCTGAGAGCTTTACATCCTGATCCACAGGAAGTCACAGGTTCTCTCCACGTGAAAGGGAACACACAGGACTTAAACACAAACGCCATTGGAGGTCACAATGAATAAGATAGACCGAAATAGAGTTTGGACTTCTTCCTAGAATCACTGAAGATGTGTGAAGACCGGGATGGGGTGGATTGATGCTGAGATGGAGGAAATGTGGGAATTAGGAGGAAACACAGGTGGCTGGAAAGAAGGCATCGAGGCAGGAAGAGAACCTGAAGACTGTGGTGGGTAGGAAGGATGGCCAGGGAGCCCAGAGAGGTGCAGTCTCACTCACCACAGACAGAATGGTCCAAATTTGAGAACCAAGTCACCATGTGAAAGGGAATTAAAAAATGATGTCCCAGAGCTTTGTAACACCAGGGCTCTACCAACGAAGAGCAGAACACATTCTGGAGAAGACATTCCTGGACACTTTCAGCTTAAGGTGCCAGAAAGAAGTCTACACGGAGAGACTGAAAATGCGTTTTTGAATTTAGGTGATGAATTTCAGGGCAGAGAAGTGGATTTGTAAGATGGGAATTGATCTGGATCTGTGGGTCCAAGGACAACAGCCAGTGGAGACAATTCACTTGAATTTCACCTTGGGTATTAGGTGCTACCATTATGGAATCAGATTAAGCCAGAGAGGAGAATGGGAAGAGGAACAAAGGGGTGGACAGAAGAGAGGAAAGAGAAGTCACAGCTGACTCCACCTACCCTGGGGAAGATGGAAAAGAGAAGGCAACAAAGAGAAAAGAGGCCAAGGGAAACACAGAATCACAAAGCTGCCTGTTCCAATGTGCCTATGGTACCAAGGTCAGAAAATGTTGGTGTGATGGTTTCCATAGGCTCAGCCCAGGGAGTGGAACTATTAAGAAGGTGTGGCCCTGTTGGAGTAAGTGTGTCACTGTGGCTGTGGGCTATAAAACCCTCATCCTAGCTGCCTAGAAGCCAGTATTCTGCTAGCAGCCTTCAGATGAAGATGTAGAACTCTCAGCACTTTCTGTACCATGCCTGCCTGGATGCTGCCATGTTCCTGCCTTGATGATAATGGACTGAACCTCTGAACCTGTAAGCTAGTCCCAATTAAATGTTGTCCTTATAAGAGTTGCCTTGGTCATGGTGTCTGTGAAAGACCCACAACGTGAGGACTCCCCCACGTTCTGACTCAGGAGAGGCGACACCCCAAAATCACCCACAAGAAACGGTCTTGCTGCAAACTGCAAGAGGATTTTTATTCAAGAGCGCTCTCGGGCCCACGGTCATACACCACGCAGGGGTAGAGGACCGTGGCGCCCCGAGTAGCTGGATAAGGGGGTATTTAAAGGAAGAAACCACAACTCAAGGAGGTTGGAAGGCGTTGTTGGAAAATACCAAAAATACCAGTTAAGAGTCACAAGGAAGTGCAAAGTTACAAGAGTCACGAGGAATACCTGGTAATTGTGAGGGTTATTTTTCAAGACAGTTTCTAAGAGCCCCTAACAATAGCACATTTGCATAGCAGGTTCCGGCAATGGTCAGGGTGACTTTCTTTGAATGAGCACTCTTTGAACCCAGGAAGCAGGTGGGTGGAGGAATGTAGCTATCTGTTTTATGATTAGCATACCTTCACAAAGGCCACATTCCCAAGCCTGGGCCTAAAGGCCTAGAATTCTGTTTTTACTTTGTTATACTTTCATCTGTTCATAGCAGTAAAACCCTAAGTAAGATAGTTAGAAATACAGCAGCCACACGTCCTGGGTTTCCTGGGAGAACATTTTCTTTTTTCTTTTTTTTTTCTTTTCTTTTTTTAAAAAAAGATTTCCTTATTTATTATTATACATAACTACACTGTAGCTGTCTTTAGACACACCAGAAGAGCGCATCAGATCTCATTACGGGTGGTTGTGAGCCACCATATGGTTGCTGGGATTTGAACTCAGGACCTTCGGAAGAGCAGTCCAGTGCTCTTACCTGCTGAGCCATCTCACCTGCCTGATTTTAAACATTCTTATCAGAGCATGTGCTCCACGTTATAAAGGAAAGCACTTTATTGGGGCTGGCTTACAGGTTCAGAGGTTTAGTCCATTATCCTCATGATGGGGCGCGTGGCTGTGTGTAGGCAAACATGGTGCTGGAGAGGTAGCTAAAGAGTTCTACATCAGGTTCTGCAGGCAGCAGGGAGAGAGAGAGAGACACTGGGCCTGGCTGGAGCATTTGCAACCTCAAAGACCATCCTCTCTGACACACTTCCTCCACAAGGACTCATCTCCTAATAGTGTTATTCCTTATGAGCACACAGGGCCGCTTTCACTCAAACCATCACACCAACCATTCATAAAGATCTGGGTTCAACCCCAGCACCAGAAAGAAAAAGCAAAGGTAAAGTAAATTAACAACAAAACAAAACAAACTTTAAAAATCCACAAAGAGCTTACATGCTTTGATGACTTCAGCTAAGGCCAATCCTGCTTTTGACATTGACCCAAAGCTTACATAGTGACAGGTGCACACAGGTGCACATACACACATGCAATCACAGAGGACATTTTGCACATCCATTCTCTCTTCTCTTTTCCCATGATTTCCCACCAGGGAGCCTGGTGGAAGTGACCTGGAATTACATTTTTTTTCCCTTGGCCTGGACTAGTCATTGGCTCCTACCTGCTTGTTGCCTCCTGAGAGCTAGCTCATTGCTGCTCCCCCACGCTATACACTCAGGAGCCTGTGGTGCCCAGCATGTTCTACCATATGAAAATTATGTGCTCACCTTGACTCTTGATGAAAATTGGAGCTGACAGTTTTCTGGAAGATCTGCATGCACAAACACACACACACACATTGTTCTCACCTACTCTTTGTGCCTTCCTCTCATGGAAACTGATGAATTATGAAGTTGGTCAGAATCTACTTGACTGAACGCCATGCTCCCCAGCCCCCTCTGTTTATCTTTCCCCCATCTCACACCAATTTTCACCTAGGTGCTTTGGTTTTGAGGTCAAAGGGAAAAAGCTACAATTAGACAACAGATTGAGTGCATTTAACAGCTCTACTCTCTCATTAAGGAGCATGGCACCCTCGCTTTTCTCCCTTTCTGCCTTGCTGAGATGCTGGTTGCTAAAGCTTTGATTTCTGGGCTCTCACCTGATTGTGAGTTTCTCGGTCTCCTAAGTTGTTAGGAGGGGAGGGAGGGAGGGCAGGAGCGGGCTGTCCTCTTCAGTCACCAAGGCACACACACCACTATGAATCATATCTGCTTTTAAATAGAAAACCTATTATTCTTGAACTTTATAGGCTCAAATTAAGTCCTAGAAAAATAGTCAAAAAGTACATCAACAATTGAGAGAGAGAGAGAGAGAGAGAGAGGGAGAGAGAGAGAGAGACTGTTATAGTATGACCAAACTCATTCAAACTGCCTTTGAAAATGTTATAGAAAAGAAAACTACCTGGTGGTGGTGGCACACACCTTTAATGCTGTGCACCTGAGAGGCAGAGGCAGGAGGATCTCTGAGTTTGAGGCCCGCCTGGTCTAGAGAATGAGTTCCAGGACAGTCAAGGCTACACAGAGAAACCCTTTCTCTGCCCCCACCCAAATAAAAGAAGGGAGGGGGAGAACTAAAACTGATTTTTCCAACTGCTTACACTGTGCATTCTGTTCCCTCTGCAGAGCTGTGTAAACTACAGCACTTGGTATGACCTATCTGAACGCACCGGAGGCCTAAATGCTGCACTTTCTGTGAACAGGTAGCCTGCTCTCTAAGTGAACCCATAAAGTTGTTCTCTCCTCCCCACCTCCTCCCTGCCTCTTCACTGCATCCCCTAAGTGGTGAGAGCATAGGAGATCTGAACCTATTGTCTAGCAAAGCTGTCTTCTTGTTCTTCCAGATCATGCTGGGTTTGTGTTATTGCTTCTGGCTACATCTTCCAACTGAGCTTTCTCCCATGATTTAAATTTCTTTGTATGTTTGCTATATTTTTTCAGCTTCTTTTTCAAGTTGTTTTTTTGAAAAAGGGTCTCATTCAGTCCATAGTCCAGGTTGGCCTAGAACTCCCAGACTACCATCTGGTTGTGTCCGTAGTGTGTACAGCCTAAGAGTCACTTAATTTATTTAATAATATGCACTTCATCCCATATCTTTCCCTTATTTCATAGTCTAGTAATTTTTTGTTTTGTTTTTTGTTTTTCAAGACAGGGTTTCTCTTTGTAGTCCTAGCTGTCCTGGAACTCACTCTGTAGATCAGGCTGGCCTCATTTTTATCACAGAGTAATAGTCCATTTCAGATCAGAGATGTATCACAATTCATCTATCAACTCTTGGTTGTTTTAAAGTTTCGACATTATGGACAGAACCATCAGTGTGGAGCTTGGTGTGTGAACATAGTTTCAATTCATATATATATATATATATATATATATATATATATTTAAGTTGGAAAATAACTGAATTTGCTGTAGGGCATTGGCCAGAGTCCCCTTAGAACTTCTGAAGCTGCATCTTGGTGACAGCAGCCTTGGTGACCTTGAGCACATTGAACAGAACAATCTTGTTCAGGGGCCTGAACTCTTCAACAGTGAAACGGGGGACAGGTGCACAGACATGTTCTTGTGCCACTTCTCAAAGCGAATGTATTTTCGGATGTAATGGAGATGGTCCTGGTGGATGACAATGATCCTCTGCATCTTCATCCTCCTTACACCACCAGACAGGATCCGACCTCCCGGATGGAGACATTACCAGTGAAGGGGCATTTCTTGTCTATGTGGGTGCCCTCGATGTCCTCCGTGGGCATCTTGAGTTCTAGACTGATGTTCTTGTAGCGCCAAGGGAGTTTTTCCTTGCCGGTTTCTCCCAGCAAAACACACTTCTTGTTTTGAAAGATTGTAGGCTGGTTTGGTAAGCACACTCTGTCTGAAAGTCCGCCATCTTCCTGGCAGCCTGAGAAAAGGAGAGGTAGGCCCACTTCCGGCTTCCTTATTCACCACGCAAGGTCTTCACAGTTTGAATTCTTTAGCGTAAACGTCAAGTAGTGCAAGTACTGGGTCATATAATTTATATACATCTAATTCTATAGGAAACTGCCAAAATTGAGGTTGGGGAGATAACTCAGTCAGTGTGTGCCTCATAAACAAGAGGACTCAGTTTGGCCCCCAGAACCCGTGTGAAAGTGCGCCTTGAGTCCGCGCACACTTGGATTCTCTGTGCTGGGGAAGTGGAGGCGAGATGATCCCTGGAGCCTGCTGGCCAGCCAGCCAATCCTACTGGTGAGCTCCAAATCCGTGAGAGACCTTGACTGAAGGAGACGAAGTTCCTGGGGATGACACCCAAGGTTGTCTTTTCATCCCCATGAATGTGCACACAGGGTCATCCACACCCGCAACATGGATACCCCCACGATGTTAACAAGTGCACACACATGTATTTAAAGAGTAAAAAACAAATTGCCAAAACGTCACGTAGAGGAGCCAGACTGTATCGGTTTCTTTTCAGTTCCTGCGATAAAGCACCAAGACCAAGGCAACTTACAGAAGGGAAGGTTTACCTGGGGCTTACAGTTCACTGTCTTGCTGGGGGAGTACTGCACAGGCAAACCCCACTGACAGAACCACAAGCAGAGAGCTCGTATCTTAAGCCACAGGCAGGAAGAACAAAGAGTGACTTGGAAATGGTGCTGTGGCTTTTGAAACCCCCAAGTCTGCCCCCAGTGACACAGTTCCTCCATCAAGGCCATGCCTCATAAACCTCTGCCAGCTGTGCCAACTGCAGACCAAGGATTCAAATGCCCCAGACTCTGAGAAACAGCTCCCTTCAACCCCACACAGACCCAGTCAGGAGAGAGTAGAGGTGCCTGCTGCTTCACGCTAGCATTTGTAGCCTTGGTGCTCTGGACTCAAGCAGCGCTGGCAAGATCTCAGAGTTGTCTCAAGTTAATTTCCCTTCTGCTAGAAGGTGAGACACATCCTGCTGATAGAAGGTGTGAAGCATCCTGATAGAAGGTGTGAAACATCCTCCCACATGCTCATTTGCCACCTATATGTCTGTCTTCTTTAGGGAGGGTCTTCTAAGGTCTTTCAGCCAAGCATGGTGATACAGCTGTACACACCTGTAATCCCAGCACCAGCATCCCGGAGGTGGATCTAGAGTTCAGGGTCATACTCTGCTACATAGCAAGTTCAAGGTCAGGGTAGGCTAAAATGAACTCCCCAAAAGAGTTTTAGAAAATATCTTCAAGCCTGTTTTTAAATCAAGTTTTTTCTTATTGTTGGGTTTTACTTTGGAAAATAGCTCTTTTCCAGATTCCCCTTTCACCACTGTTTCCTGGGTGATGGCCCATCTTCTCATCCACGTGGCAGTTTCTCATAGAGAAGACTTTCAATTTTAAGGAAGCCCAATTTACTAATTCTCTCTTTTACTGAGGATTTTATATCCACAAAGTCACCACCAAGTTCAAGTCATCTTGGTTTTTGCTTGCTGTCTCTGGGAGTTTTATTACTTTCTTTTATTTTACACCGACAAGCCATTTTTGTTAAATTTTCTGATGGGCATCAGATCTGCATCTGTATTTACTTTTGGTGTCGGATGCCCAGTATCCCAGCATCATTTGACAAAGGTCCCTCTTCCTCCATTGTCTTGCCTTTGCTATTTTTGGTTTTGTTACTGGTGACAGAACTTATATCCTTGTCCAAGTGTCTCTGAAATATATCCTATCCCCTTTTATACCTTTAAGATTTTTTTGAGACAAGGTCTTGCTAAGTTGCCCAGGCCGGTCTTTCACTCACTCTGTAGCATAGAGAGATCTTTCTCTTGCAATGCTTGCTGCTTTGACCTTCCAGTTCTGTCCCCAACAGCCTCCTTTTTGTCCAAGGGCGCTTGGTTTATGTACAGGAGCCCTCTTTTTAACCGATTTAGTGGTTCTTTTTTTTCTCATTATTCTTCATTGTCTTGGGTACTGTAGTTTTATAGTAAGTCTTGAAGCTGAGTGGTGTTTGTCCTCCAACATTGTTCTTTTTCTTCTGTATTGTGTTGGCTATTACTGCTTGCCCATGCCAACTTCAGAACCAACCTATCAATAACTTCGGTATTTAAATTTAGGTTACGTTGAATCTAGAAATCAAATTGGCAAGAACTGACATTTTAAGATGATTAAGTCTTCCTATCCATGAACATGGAATATCTCTCAATATGTGCAGTTTTTCCTTGATATCTTTTTTTTAGGGCCTATTATGTATACAGCATTTTACCTGAATGCATGTCTACAGGCAGAAGAGGCACCAGATCTCATTACAGATGGTTATGAGCCACCTTGTGGCTGTGGAGAAGTGAACTCAGGACCTCTGGAAGAGCTGACAATGCTCTTAACCTCTGAACCACCTCTCCACACACACACACACACACACACACACACACACACACACACACACCCCTCCTTTCTTGACATCTTTAAGCAGGGGTTTGTAGTCTTCTTTGTGCAGATTTTGTTCATTCTTTAAGACGTATGCATAAGCTTTTTTATATGCTAATGTAAATGGCACTTTGTTTTAAAATTCAAATTCCTCAGCAGTCTTCGTGAGTCCGATTTTATACAGTTTTGAAATCTGAGTTCCATCATTCTCTAATAGCTGTGCCCTTTGTATTTTCACCCAAAGATTTGATGAAAACCAAGGATTCACCTAGAAGCTATCTCCTCGCAATCCAATTAGTTAAGTTTAAATCCTTCATTCAAAAACAGGAAATGAATTTTTCCTTGACTATTATTTAGAAACTTGGTGACCCTATCATTCTATCTCTTTCCCTTTGCTTCATAAGCATTGGTGTTTCCTTTTCTAGGGATTGCTGTCAATTATTTGCCTTGTATCCCTCCCCTTCTCCTAATGGATGTAAATGTTCCCACTGTAAGCTCAGAAAATGACTCTAGGGGCTGGGGAGATGGCTCCCTGTGCAAAGTGCTTGCTATGCAAGCAGGAGGACTGAGTCGGAGTCACAGCAATTAACTAAAAAGCCAGACTTTGCAGCTAGCACCTGTAATTCCAGTCTTGGGTGTGGGGACAGGCGGGTGGGTACAAGAGAGGTTGTTGTCCAGTCAGTCCAGTCAATTAGTGAGCTTCAGGTTCAATGAGAGACCCTGTCTCAAATAAGTAAATTAATAGATAGATAGATAGATAGATAGATAGATAGATAGATAGATAGACAAACAGATAAGGAAGAGGAACAGAGGAAGATATGTAGCGTCAGTCTCTAACCTTCATGTATGAGCAGAGACTTTTGTACACACACACACACATAAGCATACACATAGGGGCACACACAGGGGCACATACAGGCACATGCAGACAGGCACACACACTCATGTGCATATACACATAGGCACACACACACACACACACACACACACAGAGAGAGAGAGAGAGAGAGAGAGAGAGAGAACTAACTTCTCATCTCTCTTTTGGTCCCCTCTGTCCTCAGCTACAGCAGATCAGAGTGTACTCACTACACCTGCCATCCTACTGGATTTTTAAGACTTGGTGACTGAGCAACTTTTCTTCACTTAGTGCTGAGTTCAACTGTTCCTTGACCTCTGAACTCACCCTTGTAGTCGGAAACGTGACTGTCACTTTACCTGGTCCCAGGGCGACTGACCTTCATTGCTTGTCTGATTGGATCACCACTGTTCCTTACTTTCTGCCGCCACACCTCAGCCCACATATCACCTACATCTCCTTCTTTATCAGCACTGTCAGAAACGCTGCTCTCATTGGACAAAGTACTGCCTGTACCGTGACCCTTCCTTCCCCAGACATTCATCCTCATCCTTGCCCCATTGGTCTGGGTGGACTCCAGCTGCACGAGGCAGGCTGTCTTGTCTTGTTGCCCGAAGAGGCTCTTGTTGTTTAGAAAGGATGTAGAGTCCAGAGACTCCCAGGGTCCAACCCGGGGAGATAGACACCCCTTATTTAATTATACTAATATTTAATTATACCAAAATATTCACAGTGATGCAAAAAGTAAATGCCTGTTCATTTTTTTTTGTTTTGTTTTGTTTTTGTTTTTTGAGACAGGGTTTCTCTGTGTAGCCCTAACTGTCCTGGAACTCACTCTGTAGACCAGGCCAGCCCTGAACTCCCAGAGATCTGCTTAATTCTGCTTCCTGGGTGCTGGAATTGAAGGTGTGCACCACCACCACCCAGCTTCCCAGTAATAATTTATTTTTTTTTTAAAATCTGATTTTCGTATTTTCTTTTTTTTTTTAAAGACTTATTTATTTATTATATGTAAGTACACTGTAGCTGTCTTCAGACACTCCAGAAGAGGGCGGCAGATCTCGGTACAGATGGGTGTAAGCCACCATGTGGTTGCTGGGATTTGAACTCAGGACCTTCGGAAGAACAGTCAGTGCTCTTAACTGCTGAGCCATCTCTCCAGCCCCTGATTTTCGTATTTTCATTTGACCCAAACCATATATAGCTCTATTAATTTCCCTATTACCCTTCTCATTCACCACATGGTACATCAGGAAGACTTGAAGCTGTGTTAGAAATCCTGTCAGGCTCAGCCTGTGAGGAGGGTGGTGGAGAACATTGTCTTCTAGCTCTCTCAGCAGCTTTGGAGTCTTCAGCAGGTCCTTTCTCTGACTCATTTCCTCATGGGTAACACAAAAACACTACTTCAGTGCCAACTTGCTGTAAGGGGGTGGGAGTGGGGCGAGAATGCTGGTCATGGGGCTATCGGTTTTATTTCACTGATGGTTTTGATCATAAGGGTTTATGAAACTACACTCCTGTCTAGGGTCGGTCTGAATATCTTATATTATTTTTGGCTTTTCTGTGAACTCTATAGAGAACATGATGGAAAAACACTCCCGGTACAACAGTCTGAGCGGCAGCATCCATAAAAGGCAGCATGCTGGCTTCCCAGGGTGAATGATTTCATAACCAACCTGTGAGCTGAGAGTCCACTCCACATCTGAAAGCACATTGGCACAGAAGGGAGAGAATTCCTTTTTTTTTCTCCTTCCTTTCACATTTCATCTCTTAGATCCCTTTTCAGGACTTGTGGCTGGAAATCCTTTCCCCCTTCACAGGAAGATGACTGTTCCCAAGAGAAGCCTTCACAGTCAAGAGTCACACCCAGCAATGCAGAAATCCCACATCAGATAATCTGCAGGGCATTAGCCAAATGCCTGCTGTGGCTGACGTGTGCTAAACGTGGAGTCTCACAGAAATGGACAGAGAGTCAAAGAGCAAGCTGTTTATTTGAGAGTCTCAGGAAGTCTGCAAGTGAACAGAAGGACCCGTCAAGGAACTAAAGGTAGTGGCAGGCCAGCTGCTATGGGTAAAGGGCACTCAGCGCCAATAGGGAGGGGCTAAGGATATGCCTAGCGTGCTTGAGCCCCTGGGTCCAACTCCAGCCCTTCATAAACTGTGAGCGTAATCCTAATGTAATCCGAGGTAGATGCAGGAGAACCGGAAGTTCAAAGTCATTCTGAGCTACGTAAGGGTTTGAGGCTAGCCGGAGAATTATGGCACCCTGCCTCAAAGCACAAAAATTAAAAAAAAAAAAAAAATCAACTCACTCCCACTAGAGAACTCTGAGCGTTAGCAAAACCAAGGCCAGGGAATGGAATGGGTGAGTATTCGTCTGCCACGGGGTTTAGGAGCGGGGCACAGAAGGCACTTGTGTAGAAAGACATTAAGCACGAAGCCTCCATGGCTACCTCTAGCTGGAGGGAGCCCGCAAAGACACCCATCCATCCATTTGTTTCATAAACTATTGGAGTGGGCAAGGAGTACATGAGAATGGTAAAATCTTGTTCTAATAGGGGTGACAAGTCTAAAGGCCTGGGCGCAAACCCGAGGTACGCTGAGGTGCACATGCGCAGTGACCAGGTCTGTGGTGCCAGGCTTTGACGACTCACCAATTGACACATGTGACTGCTGGGAGTGGACAGGAAACTCCCACCTTCTGAAGCTGGCTGCCTGAACTATTTAGCTGTTCCCCAGAGAGAAAACCCTTGTGCAGGGTTAAACTTTAAGCTGGGGGCGGGGACTTCCACCTGCTCCTCTGAGAGGAAAGACTCACTGAAAATGAGCAGAGGGAGCCTGGTGGGAGGGTCAGAGGGCAAAACAGACTCGGGACAGGAAGCATCCCAGGCTCCCCTAGAAGTGTGTTCTCTGTCATGAGCAGTGTGACTCAGGCCAGTGCAAGGGATGCCAAGACTGGCCTTCGCCCAACAGCCTGAAGGGAGGGGCAGCTAAGATCCATCTGGCAATGGGTGATCTGGTCTTGAGAACAGTCAAGGCTGAGCTGTGGAGAACAGAATGTTAGGGTGTTTGCTGCTGGGTGCTTGGGCAGGTGTTGTGGGACAGACTTTTCTTGGGGTGGTGCAGCACACGTGCGAGCACACACACACACACACACACACACACACACACACTGGGTCAACTCACGCCAGGGCAGGGGAGTTGGTTACAGGGAGCAGGGGTGACTCCAAAGCAGCTGCATCAGCAGAAAGCCTAACTCTGGTGAAAACACTGGAAAACTGCATCCCTAGAGCCATGATTGTTTCTTGCAGGCAGAGCACCCTAGTCCAAACTTCTCTCTCTGCACTTTGGCTAGACAGTTTCAGCTTCCTGCAACTGTTTCCTTTCATGTTTTACTGATGGGAAGGGGCCCTCATGATTTCCCCCTTCTCTTTCTCCCCTGCTCATGACTCTGCTTACTTTCTGAGACTGCCTCCTCCTTCCTGGAGAGAATATCGAAATTCAGAGGGCCTGCATCTCAGCAACAGGTGGAGATGACTTTTATATAAATGGGTTTGGGAGGGGGAGTGTGGGGGGAGGAACGACTGGTCCTGGCTTTAGAGTGTTCTCTGGACTTTAGGGTGTTCTCCATATCCCTCAAACCTTTCCTTGGTCTTACTGCTGCCTTTTTATAATTCTTTTACAGTTTCTGTCCGCAGAACGTTCTTGTCTATAACACAGTGCCTGGTCCATCATTTGGATCAGGAGCTCAAGACCAAGTTTTCAAATAAAAAGGAATTTATTTGCCCCAGAGGGAAAGAGGGCAGGGAATCAGAGACAAAGACAACAGGAGATAGAGGACAGGAGAGAAGGGGCAGGGAACAAGGGAGTGGGGGAAGGAATATCTGTCCTGGGGGAGGGAGGGTCAAAGGACTGCCTCTGGATAGAGAGGAGACAGACATGGCCTATGGGAAAATGGCAGTTTATAAAGGTAAAAGGGGAAAGCCCATGTTAGGATGAGGTGTTTAATTTTAATTGGGTAAGTTAATTCGTAAACCGAACGGGTCTTCTGATTACTAGACTTCAATACTTTGATGGCTGGACCTTGGTGGTCAGCCTCAGGAGGAGGAAATGGCCCAATAAGGGAATAGCCCTTGGGTGCTAGCTTTAGGAATGGAATCTAATGGTTTTTAACAAGGCAGGGGGAATGGAAGAGAAGGGCTAGGCCTGCCAGAGCCATGTTTGATGCTTGGGCTGGCTGGAGTCCCTTCAGTTCTCTTTGAGATGTCCTGGGATGTTAGGAAGGTTGTGATAAAAACATTGTGACTAATGTCCCCTCTCTGGTTTCAGATAAGCTCATCCCAGCCTTTCCAGGAAGGCAAGGCTGTGGCGAGCACAGGTGGTGCCTGGAGAGCTTTCCTGTCAAAGATGTCACCTCTGACCTCATCTCTGACCTCACACTTCCCTTTCAGATTCACTATGTATGCACTGTACTGGGTCCAGCATGGTACTTTCCTGCACCCTGCTGCTGGGAGTTCCCGTTCAGTTCCACTGCTGGGAGGGCCTTCTCAACATTTGCTTAGGCCACCTTGCTTTGAAACATAAGTACTTTGTTACTCTGTGAAGCGGTTGAAATGATACATGAAGGTTCAACATGTATCTGGGGCTGGGGCATGGCTTGTTTGTTAACATGCTTACCTAGCATGCACAAGGCCCTGGGTGTGGCACCTGTAATCCCAGCACTTGGGAGGTGTAGGCCGAGGATTACCCTCATGGTTATCTTTAGTGGGCCAGCCTGAGCTAACGATGTAACTCATTTTATGTTGTCTGAAACGTATAACATACTGAATTTTTAGACTGAAATGCTCCGAGAATGTTTGGTGACAAAGCACATTAAAGGGCAAAGCTGCCATCTCATCCAAACCCAAAGGATAAGAAACCAAAAGCCGTTATTGTCCACGCCCTCCAACTTCCCATACTGTCTTCACGGATGAATGTGAGACATACGAGTGGTATGTGGGCCCTGGGGCATGTGAGGGCCAGACTTTGGCAAACGATACTCTTACATTCTTTTAAAAAGGGAAGCAAGCCTTCTGTTGCTCCTGGTACTCTGCAGTTTCCCTCCTCTATCTACCTCCCCATCCTCTCAACTCTCACCTCCACCCCACCCCCATTTTACCCCTTCTTTTTACCCCCTGCCCTCTCCCTTCCCCCATCCCCCACCCTTCCATCCCCCACAACCTCCCACTCAGAGAGACATAGGCAGGAAGCAATCTCAGCCAGACGGGACAGGCGGAAGAACTACATGTCTTCTGAACATTTTCAATTTCGTTTTAATTGCATGTTTATAGGTTACTGGGAAATTAAAAATTGTGTGTTCTTGTTACAGCAGGCACCCATAGCAAAGGGGGAAAAAAGAATCGGCAGACAGAGAAAAAGAGCAAGAAAAGGAAAGGAGATTCCATAAGAAGAAGCCAGAGGAAAGGGACAGGGTTACTTTTTCCCCCCACCCAAAATCGAGTTGTAAGAACCCAGAGCTTTCCCTAGTATGGCTGTTGCTGGCATTCATGTTACAAGAGTTTGAATAATGTCGGACATTCAGTAGTGACTCTCCACAGTTTCCACCAACAGTATAGCTTGACAATGTCACTGGAGAGAGAAAGATGGGGCTCTATGGCCAGCTCATCCACAGAGACTCCTTGGTAAGTTCCAGGCCAGTGAGCGATCCTGTCTAAAACAACAACAACAACAACAACAACAACAACAACAACAACAACAAGGTTGTCCTCTGGTCTCCACATACATATATGTATCTATGTACACACACTCACACACACACACATACTCATATGCTTACACATACACACTTACAAACGCACTTATACCCACTCACACACATACTCTTACACATACACTTACACACATACACTCCCACACACTCACAGTCACATACATACACACTCACACATACACACACTTACACACATATACACTCACACATACACTCACAGACACTCACATTCACATACACTCACATACACTTACACACATACACTCACACACATACACACACTCATTCACACATACACTCATAGACACACACTCACATACACTCATCCACACACTCACACCTACACTCATAGACACACACTCGCACACACTCATCCACACACTCACACACACCAATCAGTCTTGATGACAAAACTTTATTCTTGACCTTTTCCGTATTACCACCCTTGAATCTGACTAACGTGTACTTATTATTTGTTTATATGTGAGGGTTCCTTTCTCTTCATTTTATTGAGAACTCCATTTCCATAACCCCCCACACTGCTAAAAACAGGAGCTATTTTAAAAATTAGGTTAGGAGTATTTTCCCCTTTCTTTAAATCTTTAAGAAATGGACAAGAAGTAGGTTATGCCCTACTTCTAGAAAAGGGCTGTGCTAGCTAAGGAACACATAACAGGGACAGCCGCAAAACGCACCCTTCTCTTTCTTATGAAATATTGGCAATAGCAAAGCTGGTATTGCCCACAAGCGTGACTTTGTCTCTTGCAGAGGAGAAAGATGTGGATTTATATATTTCAAAACTAAAGAGAAGCTCACAACAAAAAGAAAGACAAGGTCCTTAGAAAATATTAAAAAAAAAAAAAAAAAAAAAAAAACGGGCTGGTGAGATGGCTCAGTGGGTAAGAGCACCTGACTGCTCTTCCGAAGGTCCAGAGTTCAAATCCCAGCAACCACATGGTGGCTCACAACCATCCGTAACGAGATCTGACTCCCTCTTCTGGTGTGTCTGAAGACAGCTACAGTGTACTTACATATAATAAATAAATAAATCTTTAAAAAAAAAAAAAACACAGAGCAAACTAGGATGGATTTATGAATGGCCAAAAAGGAAGACAGAAAAAGAAACATGTCTTTGTTTTTTGTTTTTGTTTTTGTTTTGTTTTGTTTTGTTTTTCCAAGACAGGGTTTCTCTGTATAGCCCTGGCTGTCCTGGAACTCACTTTGTAGACCAGGCTGGCCTCGAACTCAGAAATCCTCCTGCCTCTGCCTCCCAAGTGCTGGGATTAAAGGCGAGCACCACCACCACCTGACAAGAAACATCTCTTAATGACACAGGACCAGTAGAGGGACATTCCAATAAGGAGTCCTGGAGTTTTGGGGATGGAGCTCAGGACTCTGCATTCCAGACAAGGACCCTACCAACTGGGTGGAGCATCAGCCCCAGCCCGGAGTTTGAAAAGTTACTTTCTGATTTTTCATTGTAAGTAGAGAGCAAAAGAACAGATGTCTTGGGCTGGAGAGATGGTTCAGTGGTTAAGAGCACCAACTGCTCTTCCAGAGGTCCTGAGTTCAATTCCTAGCACCCACATGGTGGCTCACAACCATCTGTAATGGTATCTGATGCCCTCTTCTGGTGTGTCTGAAGACAGCTACATAAAATAAATAAATCTTTAAAAAAAAAAAAAAAGAACAGGTGTCTCATTCTTGACTCATGGTGTCTCATTCTTGACTCATGATTGGTCTCTCTTTTTAAAAACATTTTCTTTTTTATGTGTATGAGTGCTTGCCTGCAAGTATGTATGTGTGCCATGCTTGTTCTGGTCCTTGAAGAGGCCAGAAGAGGGTGCCATGTGGGTGCTGGAAACCAAACCCTGGGTCCTCTGTAAGAGGAGTAAGAGCCAGGGTCCTAACCCTAACCCTGCTTACTTGTTCTTACATCAGAGAACAAAAGCCAGATGTTAATTTTATCACCTACAAAACTTAACACTGTAATAGTTATAAAAACTATATTTTATAGGTGTTCGAAGGACATCCTTGACAGCTGATCTGGGACAAGGAGCATGACATACGTAAGTAACATGTACAGATTCAGTTAGTGATGCCAAGTGCTAGAGAGATAGCTCAGTGGTTAAGACCATGTACTGTTGTAGAGGCCCCAAGTTCAGTTCCCAGCACCGGTGTCAGAAGGCTCACAGCCACCTGTGACTCTAACTCCAGAGAATCCAGTGGGTATTGGACTCATATGTGCAAATAGACACATATATAGAATTATGCTTTAGAAAGATGCAGTGCTAAGCAGTTCCTTCATGTATTGGAGTTCGGGAGCTTTGACTCTCTAGGACATCCTCTTACACACACATCTACCAGCTCTGAGTAGCTCTCCCCATAAGACAGGCCCCTGGGGGATAGTTTAGGGAGTCCAGTGCTTCTTGCAGTAACTTTCTGGAGCTCCAGGAACACCTGTGGGACCCCGAGCTGACATGCGAGAAGCCCAATGACCCCCAAAGCATCACACACAAGATCACACTCGGAATTACCCTGAGATGTCTCGCCAGACCTTTAAGTGCTTTTCACCAAAAAGTGTTAAAAGATCAAGTGTCACATTTAATCTATCAAAACATGTCATTTCAAAAACATCAAGATGATGTCCAACTATAACACGGAGGAACATAGAAGGTAAACAATTTCTAATAAAGCACTGTATTTTCAATATACCAGCATCTCAGTCAAGGCATAGAGTTAATAGACCTTAAGAGAAAGTCACTACATTTAAAGATCACAGGTTAGGCTCATGTATGTGGTGGTATGATATGCTTGTAGTTCAAACACCAAGGAAAGTTTCATCTCTGATATGTTAGGGCAGTTCTAGGGGTTGGAGAGAGATGGTTCCATGGTTAAGAGTGCCTGTTGCTCTCTCAGAGGACCTGAGTTCAGTTCTCACCACCACATCAGAGGCTCACAAACACCTGCAACTCTCGCGCCAGGGGAGCCAACACTATTTTCTGATCTCTGTGGGTACCTGATACATGTGTGTCTGTGGGTAAACAATTATACAATTAAATTATAATTATACAAGTAAAATAAACCCTTAAAAAAGAACCCAAAACAATAAAGATATTTTTATGTTTCAAAAAAAAAAATCAAGTCATTGTCCCCAGATTTTACTACATTTAGGTACATTCTTGGAAGCATTAGTATGTACTTAGAGTAAATGATGCCCTGTTTTTGGAAGTTCTGAACCTACATGGGATGGAGAACGTGTGACTTTCCTGCCTCTCTCCCCAGGTTGCATGGATAGCTATCCCGGTGGGAGCTACCATTACTAAAGTAAATGGTATTGGGTACTTTGGGGAGAAAGGCCAGAATGTTAATTCCTACCTAAATACAGATGCCTTTCTGGTTTTTGCCTCTTTATCCCAGACATGAACTCCTTAAAATCAGACATGGTCCCTTCACCCAAGATGAAAATTTGTGGTAGCCCTAAATCCAGATAGAGTCTCTTTCCCCCAGAGAGAACTTATGATAGGTTCCTTCAGACAGGAACTTACAGTAGCCCTAAATCCAGGTGTAGCCCTGCTCACAGATTCCAGAAAGAGCTCTTTAGTTCTGGATGCAGGCCCTAGCATCTAGAAAGCAAATTTGGGGTAAAAATTATATTTCTTTCCCCTTTTTATCAAATTTTTATTAGATATTTTCTTCATTTACATTTCAAATGCTATCCCGAAAGTCCCTTATACCCTCTCCCTGCCCTGCTCCCCTACCCACCCACTCCCACTTCTTGGCCCTGGTATTCCCCTGTATCGGGGCATATAAAGTTTGCAAAACCAAGAGGCCTCTCTTCCCTATGATGGCCGACTAGGCCATCTTCTGCTACATATGCAGCTAGAGACACGGGCTCTGGGGGTACTGGTTAGTTCATATTGTTGTTCCTCCTATAGGGTTGCAAACCCCTTCAGCTCTTGGGTACTTTCTCTAGCTCCTCCACTGGGGGCCCTGTGTTCCATCTTATAGATGAATGTGAGCATCCACTTCTGTATTTGCCAGGCACTGGCATAGCCTCACCAGAGACAGTTATATCAGGGTCCTTTCAACAAAATCTTGCTGGCATATGCAATAGTGTCTGTGTTTGGTGGCTGATTATGGGATGGATCCCCGGGTGGGGCAGTCTCTGGATGATCCTTTCGTTTTAGCTCCAAACTTTGTCTCTCTAACTCCTTCCATGGGTATTTTGCTCCCTATTCTAAGGAGAAATGAAGTATCCACACTTTGGTCTTCCTTCTTCTTGATTTTCTTGTGTTTTGCAAATTGTACCTTGGATATTCTTTCTTTTTTTGTTTTTGTTTTCGAGACAGGGTTTCTCTCTATAGCCCTGGCTGTCCTGGAACTCACTTTGTAGACCGGGCTGGCCCTGAACTCAGAAATCTGCCTGCCTGTCTCTGCCTCCCGAGTGCTGGGATTAAAGGCCTGTGCCACCACGCCTGGCTAGTATCTTGGATATTCTAAGTTTCTGCTTTTGTGATTGGGTTACCTCACTCAGGATGATATCCTCCATATCCATCCATTTGCCTAAGAATTTCATGAATTCATTGTTTTTAATAGCTGAGTAGTACTCCATTGTGTAAATGTACCACATTTTCTGTATCCATTCTTCTGTTGAGGGACATCTGGGTTCTTTCCAGCTTCTGGCTATTATAAATAAGGCTGCTATGAACATAGTGGAGCATGTGGCCTTATTACAAGTTGGAACATCTTCTGGGTATATGCCCAGGAGAGGTATTGCTAGATCCTCCGGTAGTACTATGTCCAATTTTCTGAGGAACCGCCAGACTGATTTCCAGAGTGGTTGTACCATCTGGCAATGCTACCAACAATGGAGGAGTGTCCCTCTTTCTCCACATCCTCGCCAGCATCTGTTTTTGTTTTTGTTTTTGTTTGTTTTGTGTGTGTGTGTGTGTGTGTGTGTGTGTGTGTGTGTGTGTGTGTGTGTGTTTTGAGACAAGGTTTCTCTGTGTACCCTGACTGTCCTGGAACTCACTCTGTGGACCAGGCTGGCCTCAAACTCACAGAGATCCTCCTGCCTCTCCCTCCTGAACTAAAGGCATGTGCTACCACCACCTGACCTCTTTCTTTGTCTTTTTCTCCATTTCTCCATTCTCTTGAGTTCCAGTCCCTGGGTCATTCCAACCCTAACAAGAGCAGAAGCTGGTAGGTGTCTGACACCCTGAGGAAAGGGGCCTTTCTCCCAAGCTGTGATGTCAAGCTCATGGGCAGGGTTCTGAGAAGTGTACAAGAGAACGTGGCAACTACATGGCAACTAATGCTCCAGCTTCCTAAACAGAAAACTGGCCAACAACACCAACAGGGACACACAAAAATCACACAGGCTTGCACACCCCCACAGGCACGGAAAGAGAGCACCTTGGGGAAGTTCATCAACGCCTAGGCTCACATCCAAGACACTCAGACAGGGTTCTGATTTAAATGACATCCACATCCTGCGCCAGCTGCCAGTTAACACACACACAAAAGGACAGACCTGAATCTGCTGCACACTTTCAAAATGGGTTTGCAACTCTCCTGGAATGTGTGAGGCCCAATTCGATCCTCAAAAAAGAACAAATGCTTTTTGGCTAGGTGTGGGGTTCGCTCCTGTAACCTAGCCCTTGAGAGGATGAGGAAGAAGAAGCTGGAACTCAAGGACAACTTCAACCATAGGAAACCCTGTCTACAACAACAACAACAACAACAACAACAACAACAACAGCAACAGCAACAGCAACAGCAACAACCACTTAAAACAAAAGCATAGTCTGAACACTATAGTAGAACACAAGCAGAAAAATTTTGTATAGCACTTGAAGAAACCCTGTGTCTTCTAATTAAAGTCCAGATTACAGCCTAAAATGACCCAGCGTACAAATGTACCAGGAAAGTTCCAACCAGTGCAGTAAGATACAGTACCGATGTCATGCAGATGTGACACAGATGTCACGCAGATGTTAGACACAGACACGGGATTAGCAGGGAAACCTTTAAAGTGCTTGATATGAAAATGTGCTGAAGACAACTAGAGGTGAAGATCCTCAAAATGAATTTAAAAATGTTCAGCAAAGGATTTGTTAGCAGGCAACAAGGCCCGCTTACAGAAGATAATACCTACACAACTCACTGAACATGGAGAGGTCAAGCTGGTGTCTGCATAGAGCCTCCAACCCTATGTTCTCGAGTCTTGGTACAAGAAAGAACTCTGCAGGAGAGAGAGAAAGAGAGAGAGAGAGAGAGAGAGAGAGAGAGAGAGAGAGAGAGAGACTAACCCAGCCACAAACACTTTGATTTCCAGTCTATCCTGACTGCAAAATAAGATATGTTAGGGCCATAGTGTCACAGAGCTTGTGGCAGATTTGACTTAAGACCCACTCTACAAGATGGAACCCATATGTGACACTGCTTGCATGACCAAGAACCAGATGCCCAAGGACCTTGGGTAAAACCAAATACTACTTATCTAAAAAAAAAAAAATAGTGATAAAATGACTCCTGATGCTGTTCAGCTATACTCATAGATCAGTGCCTTGTTCAGTTATCACCAGAAAGCTGCTGCTTCCTGCAGCAGATGGGAACAAATACAGAGACCACAGCCAGACATCATGTATCTATAGAGAGGGAATGAGATACACACGCATGCTCACACACACACACACACACACACACACACACACACATACCCCCCCCACACACACATGCTCGCACATACACACCTTGGAACACTCATCCCTAAATGGGATGTTTCCATCAAATCTCTTCCCTTAGAGCTCAGAGAATCCTGCGGAAGAGGAGATAAAAAGAGTGTAAGAGGCAGAGGGGATGGAGGACACTGAGAAAACAGCAAGGTCCTCTGAATGAACAAAGCTCATAACAAACTCACAGAGTCTGAATGGGGCACGCACAGATCTGCACTGGTCTGCACCAGGTCCTCTGTATGTATAGTATAGCTTCCGTTTTAGTGTTTTTATAAGATTAATTAGTATGCAAACCAGTGGGTCTCTAATTCTTGTGCCTTGTCTTGGGACTTTTCCAACTTCAATGAGATAGTTCTTGTTTTGTCTTATTATATTTGGTTATATTTTATTTGGTAATATTTTATTATCTCTTAGCAGCCTGTTCTTTTCCACCAAGAGCCAGAAAGGGAGTGGATCTGGATGGGAGGGGAGATGGGGAGGAGTTGAAGGAAGGGAAACCATAATCAAGATATACTTTCTACTTTCTTTCTATCTTTTTTGTTTTTGTTTTTGTGTTTTTGAGAGGGCGGGACATTGAGAGATAGGATTTGCTCTGTGTAGTCTTGGCTTTCCTGGAACTCACTGCGTAGACCAAGATGGCCTCAAACTCAGAGTTTGGCCTTTCTCTGTCTTCCAAGTGCTAGGATTAAAGGCATGTGCCACCAACTAGGCAAAAAGAATCTATTTTCAATAAAAAGAAAGAAAGAAAGAAGAAACATCAGCAGGCAAAATGCTTGCCAGGCAAGCATGAGGACTCAAGTTTGGATCTCCAAAAGCAGAAGGACAGCTCCTGTCTTCAGTCCCAGCACTCCCATGGCAAGGTGGGAAGTGGAGACAGGAGAATCCTGGAACACTGGGGACAACAAGCCTGTCATAGATGCCAGAGAACAAGAGACCCGGCCTCAAAACAAGCTGCTAGACAAGGACCAACACCTGAGGTTGTCCTCTGGTTTCTACATGTACCCTGTAGCACATATGAACACACACATGCATTTACATAGATTAAAAACATACCCATGAAGATTTAAAAGGGGGAAAGATGGCTCCTCAGGTTAAGGCTCTTTCAACTTGAGTTTGAGCCTTAGACTCCATGTAAAAGTGGAAGGACAGACCCAACTCCATAAAATTGTCTGCTAAGCTCCACAGGCATGCCATGAGACAATGCACTTACACACAGTTTGTTCACTTCTGGAAAAACAATAGCTGGGGAGAGAGAGAGAGAGAGGGAGAAAGAGAGAGAATTGTTTTTTTGAGACAGTGTTTCTCTGTGTAACCCTGGCTGTCTGGCTGTCTGGCTGTCCTGGAACTCACGCTATAGACCAAGCTGGCCTCGAACTCAGAAATCTGCCTGCCTCTGCTTCCCAAGTGCTGGGATTAAAGGCATGCCCCACCCACCACTGCTGGGCTTGATATATATCTTGTTACCATCTGTTTTGTTTTGAGACAGGGTCTCACACATTCCAGCTGGGCCTCAAACTCACTATGTAGCCAAGGTGCTTTAATTAATTTTCTATTGCTGTGGAGAGACACCATGACCAAAGCAGCTTACAAAAGAAAGCATTTAACTGGGGGCTTGCTTATGGTTAGTGCATGATGGTGCATTCTGACAACAGGCAGGCATAGTGCTAGAGCAGTAACTGAAGACTTATATCTGCTCCATCAGGCAGAGAAAGAGAAGCTGTTTCAGGCTTTTGAAACCTCAGAGCCCACTCCCAGTGACACACCTCCTCCAACAAGGCCACACCTCCTAATGCTTCTCAAAACAGTTCCATCAACTGGGGTCCAAGCACCCAAACACACGAGCCTATGGAGACCATTTTCCTTCAGACCTTCACACAAGGGTAACATGAGCTCTTCTTGATCCCTTGCTTCCACCATCCAAGAGCTGGGATTATTAACGTGTGTGCTACCGCACTTGGTTTATTTGGTGCTGAGGCTGGAACCCAGGCCCACCTCCCCAACCCCTGGATATGTGTTGCTCTTAATATGTATTGCCACCCGTTTTTGCATATCCTATAAACTAAAAATGACTTTTATATTAGGAAATTTCTGGGGGAAAACCTCTATTTTAAAAGAATGAGCCGGGCAGTGGTGGCACACACCTTTAATCCCAGCACTCGGGAGGCAGAGGCAGGCAGATTTCTGAGTTCAAGGCCAGCCTGGTCTACAGAGTGAGTTCCAGGACAGCCAGGGCTACGCAGATAAAACCTGTCTCGAGAAAAAACAAAAGAAAAGAAACCAAAAAAGAATGAAAAGGATACACAATTGTGCCAAGTGAGAATTATATACTTTCCATGACTATAAATAAAGCTTTATTGGAACACAACTATGCTCATAATTTATATACTGCCCATGGTTCCTTAGGCCTACCATGACAGAGATCAGTGGTGACAACAGAGCCTGTATGGTCTACAAAGCCTAAAATACTTACTGCTTAGTCCTTCATAGAAAAAAAAAACTTTAAGGACCCTAACTATAAGAAAAACTGAACCATTATTGCCTAAATGTTCCAGCAAAATCAAGTGTAGGTCTTGCTTAAATTCTATGGAGAATTTTTGAATTTCTGTTTTAACATGCAATTTATGTCTGTCTGTCTGTCTATCTATCCATCTTTCCTTTTTTTAAAAAAATTATTTCATGTATGTGAGTATACTGCCACTGTCTTCAGACACACCAGAAGAGGGCATCAGATCCCATTACAGATGGTTGTGAGCCACCATGTGATTGCTGGAAATTGAACTCAGGACCTCTGGAAGAGCACTGAGCCGTCGCTCCATTCTTATTCTATGAGTATATCCATTCATATTTCTTAAACAAATTCATCTATATTCTTCTCTCCTTCCCTTCCTTTCTCTCTCTCTCTCTCTCTCTCTCTCTCTCTCTCTCTCTCTCTCTCTCTCTCTCTCTCTTCCATCAGGCTTTGTCTAGACCCATTGGAATTTGGTGTTTGAAAGTTTCCCCCAGGGGCTGGTGAGATGGCTCAGTGGGTAAGAGCACCCGACTGCTCTTCCAAAGGTCCGGAGTTCAAATCCCAGCAACCACATGGTGGCTCACAACCATCCATAATGAGATCTGACGCCCTCTTCTGGTGTGTCTGAAGATAGCTACAGTGTACTTACATATAATAAATAAATAAATCTTTAAAAAATATTTCTGAATGTGTTACTTTAAAGATTTAAAAAAAAAAAAGAAAGTTTCCCCCAGTGTGGCAAATAAAGAGAGAGGCTAGGGATATATGTGGCCCAAAGATCAAGAATAGAGAAGTAACATATGAAAGCTATAGGCATGAACATGATAAAATAGATTACAAGTACTAATGGTGGAGAGAACTTGGTAATACTCTCATTTTTCAGCCGATACAGTGTTGTTATCTTGTAGAGTTAGTCTGTTTTACTTAATCTCAGTTATCAAACTGGAGGAATCTAGTCTGACCTCTGGGCAGAGAGAGGATCAAGATGAGGTTACTCACAGTAGGAAGATCTGCCCAGTAGGGTCCCCGACTGAGTAAAGGAAACAGTAAGAAAGAGCTGAGCACCAGCAGCCATTGCTCTCTGATCCTGGCTGGCTGCTCCTGCTCTAAGATTGAACTGTAAGCTGAAAAAAACCCTCTGTCCCTTAAGTTGTTCCTCATCAGGCATCTTTGCTCAGCGATGATGAAAGTAATTAATGAGTGTATGTTAGGAGTGTGCAGAGGAATATTAATGCAGCAACATGGATGCACTATGTCCATGTGATCCAGGCAGAATGCAGACAGACCCTGTATTACAGTATGATCTGGCTGGAATACAGACCCTTAGTACATACCTTTAATCCCTAACAATGAAGGTAAAATTCATCTGTAGAAGGGAGCAGCTATGTTTGAAAGTGACATCTAACTGAGGGGTAGACAAAGTGATGAATCAGGGAAAGATTTGACAGAATGAGTCAGAGGTAGGATATGCTTGAGAGGTCAAACCTACTCCATCTTGGGACTTGCCTTCATCTTAAAAGAAAAAAGAAAAGAAAAGAAAAGAAAACTGACAACTTGACCTGCAGCAGAACCCAAAGTTACCCCTAGCTACTTCCTAGAAACAGTTAATCAAAGACTAGTCTGATTGTTTCAGATGGACTTTCAGACCATTTGTGATTGTATAGGGCCTTGCTTCAGAGTACCCACCTGTTGGCTTATAGTCATTCTATTAGATGCTTGACAGACTGCCCCCCCATCCCCTTCCTTGCTCCTATTAAAAATTTGCCCTGCTAAGGGTTCATGGCTGCTCCACCTTCCCTTCCTGTTCTGCTGTGTCAGGGTTGGGTCAACCCCGACACAAGCCTGAGCTTGGAATAAAGAGACACTAATGCTATTGCATTGGAGATGGCTCCTTGGTGGTCTTTTGGGGTTCACGAATGCTTTCTGGCACAAACATGCTCAACTCTTACAAAAACAGACAGAAAAGTGGCTACTTAAGAACATCCCAGAGGGAGTCAGGGCTGGATCAATGCAGTCAGTGCAGTTGAGTCCAGTTGAGTTTGTTCATGAGTTCATTCAGTTTGTGTAGTTCATGCAGTGCAGGTCAGCAGAGGGAGTTGGAGCCAGAGAGTGAGAAGGAGCCAGAAGATTAAAACAAATTGCCAGACTCAGTGTGAGGCCAAGCAGAGCAATTCAACCAGAAGCTGAGAGGAGCCAGATTGAATCAGTCAGCTTGGAGAAGAGTTTGAGCCAGAACAGCTGAGTTGAACCAGCCAGCCAGAGTTCAGGAAGAACTAGAAAGGGTGAGCTTCTTCTGCAGTAAGTCTCCCAGATGACAATTACTTCTGGCAAATAAAAGTTACTTTTACAGGAGCGTGTTCATCTCTGTTCAGAAACATTACATGCCCCATCCAGTTAAACAATAGAATTGGAGTCTTTCTATGAGTCTGCTGCCTTTTTCTTTTTCTTCCCCAATATTGTGGACCCAGGGCCACCACGCTCTGTCACTGAGCTATGTTCCTCCATCCCAGACTGCCTTTTAGAACTATTATGTGCATACCTGGAATCCCAACACCTGGGCAGAGAAAGGCAGGAGGATCAAGAGAGTCCAGGCTATGCATGGCTACATAGCAAATTTGAGATCAGACTGAGTTTCATGAGATAATGTCTCCAAACATGAAAGCTAAGGAAAAAAAAAAGCCTGTTTACTTTCTGGCACAGAGAGTGAAATTCCCTTTTGAATATGAGTAAAAATGTGTTGTGAGTGCTGAAAAAAGCACCTGACAGTTGGTTATCATCTTTTAATCCTGTAGAACCCTATGGTATGTATAGCTTTAATTGTAGTAAAGTCTGTCTGAAAAGTTCTATCTTAACATATACATGTACATGAACATATACATGTTTATGTAGCTTTAATTGTAGAAAGGTCTGTGAGAAAAGCTCCATCTTAATATATATGTATATATACATACATGTACATCATATACATATGCATCATAAACATATACATATATAGTGTTATATATGGCTTTAATTGAAGTAAGGGCTGTGTGAAAAGCACCATTTTTTAAAAAAGATTTATTTATTTATTATTTATATGAGTACAGTGTAGCTGACCTCAGACACAGCAGAAAAGAGCATTGGATCCCACTACAGAGGGTTTTGAGCCACCATGTGGTTGCTGGGAATTGAACTCAGGACCTCTAGAAGAGCAGTCCGTGCTCCTAACCACTGAACCATCTCTCCAGACCGAAAAGCACCACCTTAACAATTTTAACTGTGTAGGTTAGTAGCATTGACTACATTCACCCTTTCCTCTTTTTGAGAGAGGGTTTCCGGCAGACACACTGAACACAAACTCACACTGAAGCTGTGGATATCTTTGAATTTCTGATCCTCCTCCACCTTCCAAGTGCCGGGATTATAAGTGTGCACAGACACATTCACACTGTTATACAGCTATTGTCACCATGTGCTCACGCAGGGACACATTCACACTGTTATACATCTATTGTCCCCATGTGCTCACGCAGGGACACATTCACACTGTTATACAGCTATTGTCCCCATGTGCTCACACAGGGACACATTCACATTGTTAACCATTGTCCCATGTGCTCACACAGGGACACATTCACATTGTTAACCATTGTCCCCATGTGCTCATACAGGGACACATTCACATTGTTAACCATTGTCCCATATGCTCATACAGGGACACATTCACATTGTTAACCATTGTCCCATGTGCTCATACAGGGACACATTCACATTGTTAACCATTGTCCCATGTGCTCATACAGGGACACATTCACATTGTTAACCATTGTCCCCATGTGCTCACACAGGACAAGTCTATGCATCTTGCTCTGGACTCTTTGAATCCATCCTTCCCGCCCATGCCTGCAACCATCACCCTTCTTTCTGTTTCTATAAAGCTGACTGCTCCAGGCATCTGTCTTCTAAAATGTAATCATATGGAATTTATAATTTTGCAAACAGCTGATGTCATCTAGTAGGTTACTCCATATTGAAACATGTGTCAACATTTCCTTCTTTGTTGTGGCTGAATAATAACATACTACTTCTGTTTGTCCATGTACCTGTCAATGGAAACTTAGGTTGTTTCCATCAGTTAGCTATTGTGACTAGTGCTGCTGTTAGTGTGGGATACAAATATCTCTTCTAGAGCTTGCCCTTAATTCTTTGGAGATCATATCTATCTATCTATCAATCTATCAATCTATCAATCAATCTATCTATCTATCTATCTATCTATCTATCTTATATGTGATTTATACATATATACGTATATATATGTATATATATATATATGTATATGTATATCATCTATCACACACACATTAAATCTACATCTATCTTCTGAAGTAGAATTGACAGATCACATGTATATGGGTGTTTTGCCTTACTGTGTGTCTTGTATGTCTTATGTCCAAGGAGTCCAGAAAAAGGCTGTTGGATCCCTTGAAACAGATAGTTGCTAGCTGCTGTGTGAATACTGGGAATTAAATACAGGTCCCCTGGAAGAACAGCAAGTGCTCCTAACTGCTAAGTCATCTCTCCAGTCTCCGTAATTCTATTTTTAACTTTCTGAGGAACCTATGTACTTTTTTCTACAGGGCTGCACCACTTTTTTTTTTTTAATTCCAACTAACAGTGCACAGGGTTATAGTTTCACCATATCCTCAGCAATTCCACCCCTCTCTTTCTCTCTCCCCACCTCTCTCTCTCCCCCCCTCCCTCCCCCCCTCTGTTTTCTGTTATAGTCTCCATTCTAATTGATGAAGACCTTTAATATAGTTCTATGTCATGGCTGGGGTTGATTTACATATATAGAGATATCTATCTATCTATCTATCTATCTATCTATCTATCTATCTATCTATCATCTACCTACCTACCTATCATCTATCAATCAATCTTTTGATGTGGTTTGGCTGGGCAAGTATTTACACAGTGTCTCTGGCTTCTCTATTTCACCTGTTCTCTTCCTGGCCAGCTATGTGGTCATGGTTAGAACATGGTAACAAGGCCCTTTGGTTGTGCTATTCATTGATTTGCCATAGGTTTCTTCTGTTTCTCTCTCTCTCTCCCTTGGTTATCAATCTGTCCATGTTTGTACTTGGGTGACATCCCAGATCCCAGCTCTGTGGCTTTATTGGTCACTTCTATCTTAGAGTTTACTGTCTATGCAAGCATTCCTATTCTGTAGAGGTCTGTTCTGCATACTTGTTCATTTTCCTATTTATCTGAAAGCAAGGACTGTTCTCATTGATACTCATCGGTGATGCCATTTCTGTATCTGGCTATGTTAAAGCTGGTTCTGTAGGTCCTGTCTGCCAATCATTAGACTGCATCCTTACTGGCTGGTCAACAGTTGGTGCCTGAGAACTCTATTGGCCTCCCTGACACTTGAGGATCACTCTTTCAGAATCTGTCCTGGTTCAGTGTAAATAGGGTTAATGGTTGATGGAGGAAGGGGCTTCAGACCTAAAACGGATCCCTTACTCTTGACATTCTTAATACTTTATCAAAAATATTTTTCCCCTTTCATAGCAATCTCTGCAAGTGACTAGGCAGTCTTGAATCATCAATGCCCTTTCAGACATTGGAATTGTTTCCCAGAAGAAGAGAGGTCCGCCTTAGCTGCTTCCAGGGGAAGACTGAGGGCGCCAAGCCAGCTGTGCTCGTAAGGGTTCTCCATGGCCACACCCCTCTGGATTTATTCTGCTAACATTCTTCCAGGTCTCAAGCCTGGAAAAAGACTTTGAGATTAGTATTGTTCTGCACTGAGAATATGTTTTAAAGGGGCTTTATCAAAGTCCTCCCACCCTAATTCTAATTCATTAATTCAGTATTTTTTACTGCATTCTCTACAAAAGCTATGCAAGGTTTCCTAGGTCTGTCTTATCCATAGAAAACTAGGTTGGGGTTGTTTCAATCAGACGATATTTATGTTAAAGTCATTCAAAGCTGTTGTTGAATATCCACTGTAATAGCTTCCTGGAGATCCTTGCCAACAAGGGGAGTCACCGAGGAGAAAGCTTTAGTTGCTTCTTATAAGTCATTCTCCAGCAATGAAATGAGCCAATCCAGGCCAAACCAAAATATATAAAGGAGGTTTACTGGGAAGCCACTCTCCAATGGGTTCACTGATCCTAGGGAACAAGGCCAGGGAAGTTTCCATGAGGGGAGAGTCAGCGGGAGTGGAGAAGAGAAAGAGAGAGAGACCATGTGCAGGCATGCACACAGCATGAAAGGCTAGAAAGTTCAGGGCAGAGGGCAGGATAGCCAGCCATGTCCTATAGCAGGTAGGGATCAAGGGATGCTGGGAGAACCTGGAAGCTAGGTCTGCTTTGGTATGTAATATATGCAGTATGTGATATATATATATATATATGTGGTTTGTAATATATGTACCTCCCTTAGCCATTTGTGCCTGGTTTGAACTCCAGCAGCATCCCTATGGATAATGTTATAGACCAACTTGACTAGGCCAGCTGTTGCCATGATAACTGGCCAGACATTATTTTATGCAAATCTGTGAAAGTGTATTTGGAAGAAGTTAGAGTGTGAGGAGCTGACTGAATAAAGCAGTTGGCCTTCCCAGGAGTAGGTCACCTATTGTGTCTCTGCTGTGACTAGATATAAGAAGCTGAGGAAGGGGGACGTTTTCTCTCTGCTCTGGCAAGGACATTCAGCCTTTGTCCCTAGTGACTGACTCCCACACCTCATCTTAGAACATGTACCACCTTGGGCTTCGGGTCCTAGAACGGCACCAATCAGCTTTGCAGGCCTCCAGGGCTGTAACTGGCAGATTCTAGGACTTCTGTCTCCAGGGGTCAATTCGACTATCTGTCCCATATGATAACTCCCTAGCTTGGCTGGATGCACACCTGTAACCCTGGCACTTGGGAGTGGAAGCAAGAGGGTCAGGAGTTCGAGACCATTGTAAGCTTCCTACCGAGTTCATGGACATCCTGGGCTACATGAGATTCTGTGTCACAAAGCTAAAATAATTTTTATTATATCTATTTATTTTATATTTTTTCTTTTACATTATATAATTATATTAATACTACATATTTTGATATCATATTTGTCAAAAGAAGACCTGAAACCTTCTCTCTTTTG
The DNA here is from genome assembly GCF_000001635.26 of Mus musculus. Classification (NCBI taxonomy): domain Eukaryota; kingdom Metazoa; phylum Chordata; class Mammalia; order Rodentia; family Muridae; genus Mus; species Mus musculus. The sequence goes on along the minus strand of NC_000080.6, from coordinate 121,805,527 downwards.
TTTAAAGATTTCTTTATTAAAAGTTGTTTTATCCCAGCACGTGGGAGGCAGAAGCAGGTGGATTTCTGAGTTTGAGGCCAGCCTGGTCTACAGAGTGAGTTCCAGGACAGCCAGGGCTACACAGAGAAGCCCTGTCTCAAAAAAACAAAAAAAAAAAAATCCAAAACATAGTAAAATATAAAAACAAATTAGTGTTTTATAGAACCTGAGACTTTAAAAAAAAATAAAAAAGCAAAATACAATAATTTAAAGCAGTCCTTTAATTTTGTAATTTTTACTGTTGAATGGCTCAGGACTCTAGTGACAGACTGAGTAAGGAAATGTAATTTAGATTATAAAACTCTTGTTTTAATAAAAATTCCTAGCCGGGCTTGGTGGCGCACACCTTTAATCCCAGCACTCAGGAGGCAGAGGCAGGCAGATTTCTGAGTTCAAGGCCAGCCTGGTCTACAAAGTGAGTTCCAGGACAGCCAGGGCTATACAGAGAAACCCTGTCTCGAAAAACCAAAAAAAAAAAAAAAAAAAAAAAAAAAAAATCCTTAAAAATCGCTTTAAAGGTTTATTTATGTGGGTAAGTGTTTTGCCTGCATGTATGTATGTGTACATTGTGTGTGCACGTGGTGCCTGCAGAGGTCAAGAGAAGGCCTTAGCTGCCATGGAACTGAGTTACTACCAGTGGTTGTGAGCCACCGTAGGTGTTGGGAACAAAACCCAGGTCTTCTGTAAAAGCAGTCAGTCCTCTTGACTCCAGGTCATCTCTCCAGTTGGCTCACTTACTTATTTTTATTTTATGTTCATGAGTGTTTTGCCTGCATACATATGTGCATCATACATGTGTAGTGCCTGTTATGGCCACAAGAGGGCTTTAGAACCCCTTGTGCTGGAATCACAGATGGTTGTGAGCTATCACGTGTGTCCGGAACCCAACTCCGGTCCTTTGCAGGGGCAGTAAGTGCTCTTAACTTCAGATCTGTCTCCCCAAACCCAGAGGCTAATAACTTTTGATAACATACTGTTGGAAGGCTGGTGGAGTTTTGTTTGTCTTTTTGAGACAAGGTTTCTCTGTGTAGCCCTAGCTGTCCTGGAACTTGCTTTGTAAACAAGGCTAGCCTTGAACTCACAGAGATCCTCCTGCCTCTGCCTCTGCCTCCCTATGTGTAGCAAGTGAAAGTGAGTTCACTTCAGATAATTAAGGGTGTGCTGGGTGTTTTCTATATGTCATCGTGTAAACCTGTTTTACCCCAGGTCCTCTGTGCTGCACCTTTGTGGATATTGGTTACAGGCCTGTGTTCATTGAAAGGCCTGTCCTCTCGATGAAGCTGGCCACTCATGGTTCATCTCTGTAAAGTCAGTCATTACTTCTCCACTCCATCTTCCACCCCAGCCTAGCAGGGTCAGATGTATGTCTGTCTCCCATACTAGTCTGTAAGCAGATTTGCAGAAGTGTGTTAATTTTCACAAATCAATTAATAAATAGACATAATCCCCATTAGTTTCTGTCTGGTATCTTTTAATATAATTTTCTGGAATGCCTCCTATTCTCCCCTGCCTCAGTCTATTCTTAACACAGCTGTAACCACCCCTACCTAACCTTGTGGCTGGACACAAAGTTTCCATTTTTGATCATACCAGTCCAATAATGAACCCTGCTCATTAGGAAGCAGTTGCTCTCCTGTATGGGATGATACAGAGGTCCAGTCACCTTCACATCTGGTTCTCATGGTTACTGTGGCAAATGGAAGAAAGAGTTTGAAGGACCAGGCAGGGAGCTTGTTGGCCAGGCATAAAAATTTCACATAACATCTCAACTACATCTGTTAACTATATCTTGTTACACAATCCTAGCCCACCATGAGGGAGGTCAGAAAATGCAGTCTTCTGTCTGTTCATCCAGGAAGAGAAATGGGGATCTACTGACTTATTTCCTAGGCTCAGAACCCAACAGTGGATTTCCAACTTACACAGAGTCAAGTTCAGAGTCACCACAGTGCCCTCTAAGATGTCCCCAGTCTGTGTCTTATGGCTCAAGGCATAAGTAGTTCCAGGCCATTCTCCTTTCCCTGAGCAGAAACTTTATGCTCATTAGCAGGTTTTCTCCGTGAGTCTCTCCTCAGCCTCTGGAAACCACAAACTTAGTTTCTGTCTCTATGGATTTACTTGTTCTGGTTGTGGACATTTTGTGAACGAGAATTCCTGGGGAAAAGGGCTATGTTTGCAAACACTGACAGTTAAAACTGCGCTGATACCGAAAGGTAGGCATGTTGCAGTCCAGAGCTAATTACCATATCTCAGCTAGCTTTAGCCCACGAGTACTCCACATCGGTGTCAGAACTAGCATCCCGTGACTAATAGATTAAAAACCTTTTGGAACCTATTAACTTAGCAGACCTTTAGCCTCCACCAACCTCAAAGCTAAGGATGTCATCAGGCCTGTAGAAAAAAAAGTCCCCCATCTTGCTGTGACCCCTTCTCCGATGTGCTCACCTGTCAGAACACAGTCCAAGAACAGAGTGGCGTGAGGGGAATTCTGAGTGTTTGTGAGAAAACTCCAAGAAAACAGACTAGAGTCTTGTGACCTCAGATCTTTTTAAAACACAAAATTGTTCTTGGACTGTACGTCTCAGTTGTAGCAGATAGGAGTGAGTTCACTTCAGATTATTCATTACAACTGGCTGTTGTCAGTCGTTTATATTCTTCTATAGAAAAACATGGTTTTGCCGTGTGCGGCTTGTCTTTGTGGTTGAACACTTTACTCAGGTGACACGTCTTAACTCTCAAAATACAAATTGTCTAATGCCCTGAACAAAGTTGGCTATTGCATGAGGCTTTATGGTCCTGCTCATTTTTAGGCTCTGCTCTCCCAGGTCCCACCACATCTAGAGTAAAGACACCCACCGATGTATTTTAAACTTGCCTTGATTTAAGACTTTCTTAGTTCCATAAAGCGATACAACTGAATGAGACTGCTTCTGGGCTGGAACATGAAATTTGGGGTAACCTAAATTTGAAGCCACGGTCTAGGATAAACTTCTATTCCCTTTAAGGTGAGAGCTGTGACTTTTTGCATCGACAACTATGTATATGAAAATCACATGTGAAGTTGCTTTGTGTCTGCTTATAATCAACAGTATGTTTTTAAGGCTCATATACATTATAACACAAAGCAGTGTATGCTCTTATTCATGGTTGAATAGTATTCCCGTGTTTGCAAACACCACCATTCCTCAGTGATGGAATTTGGGTTGATTCCAGTTTTTGTTTTTGTTTTTCTTGAGACAGGGTTCTCTGTGTAGCTCTGGCTGTCCTGGAACTCACTCTGTAGACCAGGCTGGCCTCAAACTCAGAAATCTGCCTGCTTCTGCCTCCCGAGTGCTGGGATTAAAGGCATGCACCACTACTACCCAGCTTGAGTTCAGTTTTTGGCTAGAATGAACAATGCTACAGCCTCTATAAACATTCGGTGCATGATTTTGTGTGTGGACATTTATCTTTGGTTCTCCTGTGTGTCTGCTTAGGGGGTAGAATTGTTTAGCAGTGTTAATTGCGTGTTTAAAAATTTGAAGACTCCCCAAACTGTTTTTTCAAACAGCTATTTTATTTCACATCTATGAAGATTCTGATATCTCTACACCTCACCTGCGGGCTTTAGTCCAGTTTTCTTTTTCACTTACTGCCACTATAGAGTGTGTAAAAGGGTATCTTATTGTGGTTTTTAAATTGCATTTTACAAATGACTAGTGTTTGAGGTCTTTACATGAGCTCCGAGACATTTGTATACCTGGAGGAATATATAAAACAGACAGTTGTGTCATTGTGTTCGTTTTTAAGATGGAATTTCCTTAGATCAGGGAGCTATGCGTTGTCTACACAGTTGGGAGACCGGGTCATTGTATGTGATTTACAAGTATTCTCCTTTCCACTTTCTTGATAGTGTCCCGGTGCTACAGTTCTTCCCCTTGGGTAGCTGTCCCATCCCCCCCACCCTTCTCCTCCTCAAGTCCCAGTGACCAAGTTCACTAAGGAACCAGTGAGTTCATAAGGTTTACTTACAGAGCAGCAGGTGGGAGTCTCTCAGCAGGTGTGCGGATGATTTCAAAGCAGCCACACTGAAGGTTGATAACTGCATGGATGATAACTCCCACAGCTGTGTAGATGGAGGCCTCTCCCTTAAGCCTCCCCCACCTATATCCCTTAGCCCTTTCCAGAGACCCCTGAGACCATGTGCAATTAGGGTAGAACTGCAACATCTGGTTGGAAGGGGTGGCTGGATACTCAGGTGCAGGTTCCATGACCCTTCTGCACCCCCTCCTTCCAAGAGGGAGGAGCCTCAGCTTTTAGCCAAGCCCAGCTCTGTTGATCTTTGGTGAGCAAGTGCACCCGGACTCCTGAAGATGGCAGCAGTCTGGTTTGGAGGTAGTCCTGCATAACCTGTCCTTTGAAACATGTTTTCAATTTAGATGAATCCCGATTTATTTATTTTTGGCTTTTTTTTTTTTTTGCTTGAAGCTAATTCAAGTTCATAAAAACCCATATGCCTCCATTCTAAGTGTTTGTAGTTTTAGCTCATCTCACATCTTTGGTGTGTTATACTATAACACAAAATTAGATATTATTTGGCGCACGCGTATGAATTTGTTCTTCTGCCTATTAAGTTGTGTCAGCAGCAGTTGTTAAAAAGAACATCCTTTGCCCATCTAGTGGTCATGTTGCTTCTGCCCATAGTGGAATTGTTTATTTTGGAGTCATTAATGGCATGTCGCTGGTATGGATTTTGGTCCTTGTGCTAATACTATGTAGGTCAGTTTTTATTCTTATGGCAGTGTTGGATATTCTGAGCTCTTTTCCTTTCCATGTGACTTCTATGAGAACATGCCATCTCATGCAGGCTGGTCTCAAATGTATAATCCTCTTGCTTCAGCCTCCTGTATGCTGGATTATAGGCACATACCACTCCACTCTGCTTTCCTTTTAATAAGATTATGTCTTATAATCCAGTGTCATGGCAAGCTTCTCCATACTGTCTTCCAATTACATTTTCCAGTTTTTAATGTGCAAGTCTTGTGTTTGCTTTAGGCATAAACATTTTATTCTTTTTGATGGTACTGTAAATTGAATTGTTTCCCTAATTTGTTTTCGATTGTTCAATTGCTATCAAATAAAATTAAATGACTTTTGAATATAAATCTCGTATCGTACAACACTGCAAACCTGATTTATTATTTTTAGTAGGTTTTTGTATGTGTGTGTTTTAGATAGAACACCATGCTATGCCTTTGTGAGGGTTTTGGTAATGTAACAGACTTTTCACTATTCTGGGTATCATTTTGGCTGTTTATAATTTATCCCTTTTCTTGAATAGTAGGGTTTTCCCCCAGATTTAACTTTCAGTTTTATCATGTATACGTATATATGTGTTTGCTGGTATGAATGTTCATGTACGAGTGGGTGTCTTTAGAGCCTAAAGAGGATGTACGCTCTCACTGCAGCTGGAGTTACATGCAGTTGTGATTGTTCCAGCAATTGGTAGATACATCAGATACTCCATATGGGTGCTGGAAATTAAAACCCCAGCCCTCTGGAAGCCAGTCCTCTTAACCCTGAACCATGTCTCCGGGTCCGAGGAGTACCTACTCTGAACAGGTTACTTACTGTTTTCTTCTAAACACAGAAATTCTCTTTCAAGATATCTCTGATATTTAAAGGAAGTTATATTTTCAGGTGTGTGGTGAATGTTTGCTTGTAATCCCTGCATTGGGAGCCAGAGGCTGGTTCATCATGAATCACGACCGGCCTTAACTAGAGGAGATACTTTGAAAAACAAAACTCATGTGCCATTAGAACATGTGCATATCTTCAAGTGAATAAGACATCGTCCAGTAAGGTCGTTAAAAGTTGAGTAAATGCTTGAATTGTAAATATTTCTCTGTAGTAGTCATTTGTACGCAAAAATCTCAAACCTGATTATCTCTTCAGTACTTACTAGAGTCATCAACGACACAAAAGAAAATTTCCTTCGCTTTTGGAAAAGATCAGGCTTCTCCTTCAACATATGTAGGATTTTTAGAGACTGAGTTCAGAGAGTTTTATGATTCACGCGTGTATCTCAGTTCACTTAACAGGGCAGCTGTTCCCAGTGTAGCTCAGAGGCATAAACAAAAGTCCTGGACAGTCAGATAAAACCTGTTAGTTTTTCCACAGAAAGCAGGGCGTGGTTGGCCTGCCTCTGTTTTATTATCACGTAGCCTTAGCCGTACTCTGAGAAAAGTCTAGGACATTCCAGGTTTGCACAGAAGAGAAAAAAAGCTGGTGTGTAATTAAAAAAAAAAGTTCAAAGCCTCTAGTCTCCATGGACACTGCACGCAGGTACACAGACCCACAAAGTAACTAAAATTGAAACTTAAAACAAAACGACAAAAACTAAACAAGGAATTAAAAAAAAAATCTTTCAATCTTTCCCGCTGTTCAATGTTACACCTTGTGAACTCAACTCAGTAGGGTGCAAAAAATAAATAAATAAAATCCAGTTCAGCAAGCATTTATTGAGTACCAGTTGCATACCCGAGCTCTAAATCTTAATGTGCCAGGCCGGCTCATTAATCCCAGAATGGTGGTGTTTTGCTCTCTAAACTAGGTATTTTCTCCCTTCAGCTCTAATATTAGCTTTAGGCCAGGGATTTGGGTTTTTGAAGAGGTGGGACGCAATTCCATTTTTTTTTTTTCCCCCATAAGTTTCCTAACACTTGATCAGGAGGCGTCCTAAGAAATCCCCCGGCCCCGCCTCTGGTTTTCAAGGCCAAGCCTCGGAAGCTGACCAGGCAGGTAAGAAGCTGTCCATCAGGGGGTAGTGGGTGTGGCTTGAGTAGCCGGGCCAATCAGTGGAGCCTTCCTGAAGGCTGACTCTGGGCCGGAGAGCCCGCCCCGATGGAAGCCACAGAGCATGCGCATCAGCGGAGCCCCAAGCTCCCCTGCTTGCGCGCTCTCTGCGCGGGGGCTAGGGCTGTGCCCTTGTGCTTTACGAGGGAGAAAGGAAATTTGGGGGAAGGCAGAAGAGGCTTCAGGAGATGGTCCTCTCGGAGGTACGCCGTCAGCAGCGGTGACCCCGGAGGTCCCGGGTTCGGCACCCGCGGGGTAGAAGGCTGGCACTGCAGCTGAGTCACATCAGTTCGCTGTCCTCAGGCTGTAGCTGAGATAATCGAGGTCCAGGAGTCACGCTGGCGTCCTAGGTGACGCAGCACGCGGCCCGAGGTCTGTGTTGGGCCCTACGCCCATCCGGATCGACGCTGTCCAGTTCCACCGCGAGCCACATGTTTGGGGACAGTAAGGTGGACCCAAATACGCCCGACTAGTCTCGAGGGCGAGGACTTGTATCTTCTCAGTCACATAAATAAAGACTACGTTGTCCGGTGCCTCGTTCAGGGCATTATGGTGCCAGCGAGTCCGCACCCTCACGGCTCTTTGGGGCCTCGACAGTCTCTTTGGAGACCCGGGGAAAGAGGTTCAGGATGTAGGGTCTGTGCCCTCCGGGGCGGAGGAATCACCAGATTCCAGAGTCAGGTCCTGCCCACCGACTCCGCCCCATCGGCCCCGCCCCACAGGGCGCCCCGCCCATCGGCCCCGCCCCACCTCGCCGGACGCCCCGCCCCTAGGAGGCGGCCGCGCAGGGAGGTCGGGGGCATGGGGGAGTCGCGGCGAGCGCTGCGCGTAGGATCGTCCGGAGCTAGCCCAGGCGCCGCAGCAGGCACGCGGGCCCGGGGAGGACACCTCGGGGCGTGACGCGGCACAGAGGGCGTGGCCCGGGCTGCAGCGCCTGAGGACCCGACCGGGACCGCGGGTTCCCGTGCCCCGGGCGCACCTGGCGGCGGCGCGACCGGGCCAGACCGCGCGCGCCGGATCCCGCAGCGGCGGCCGGAGGATGGCGCAGCAGCAGCTCCCTGTGTCGACGGAGACTCGGAAGTTCACCCGGGCTTTGAGCAAGCCCGGCACGGCGGCGGAGCTGCGGCAGAGCGTGTCAGAGGTGGTGCGCGGCTCGGTGCTCCTGGTGAGCGAGGCGCGCAGGTGGCGGGCGGGCCTGACCAGCGCTCTGGTAAATCCGGAGCAGACAGAGAAAGGGAGCGGGCGGGCAGCGGGGAGATCTTTGGGGGCCGCAACTTCCAGAGTCCAGAGCTTGCCCTCCTAGGGCTTTTCCTCTCCTCCTGGGAAATTTCCGCCCTCTGTCCACTTCCCTGCCCCCCACGTTACCTGTCCTCTGCCAATTGGGAAGTTTCTCTGTCCTCACCGCATCCTCGGTGTTTCGGGGGGCTTGGCAGGTGCCCGGGCCTCATACAGTGTAGAGGAGGTGGGGTCTTTACCACCCATCTGATGGTCCAGCGAATAGGTTTCCCCGCGGATGTTTGGGTGGGCAGATCTCTGCTCAGTGTGCTAAGCTGGTGTCTGGAGGCTTCTTATGAGTGGCAAGGGGTGAACTTGCTCGTTTCATCCTTGGTACAAATTACTTTGAAGTCTGGGGACTTGAGGCTAGCATAGCAAGACAAACCAAGGTGAACCCAGTCGTGTCAGTGACTCCTGGAAACAGGCCACTGGGTGTGAGAAAGGTGAAGTTTAAAAAATCAACTTTTTCACAGCCAGGGACGGCCCTGCTGTATTTGGAAAAGAGGGCACGCTGAGATGCTGGGCTGGTGCCGGGAGAGGAGCAGTCTGTGCTGGAGGGAGCTCCTCAGGGCAGCTGGAAACTTTTTAGCAGCTCTTTGCGTTTGTTTTCTTGAAGGGGACTTGTTTGTGGGTGTGTTCCTTGGAACATGTGAGGAGATGAGCCTTGAAAGTAATGTCTGTGGCCTTGTGGTGCAGTGTGTGGGGGATTGCCAAGGAGCATTGTTTATGAACACAGGGCAGATGCTTCGCTTTTCGTGGCAGATCGGAGCCCGTCCTGGGTCAGACAGGAACGATGCCGGTGTGAACGATGCTGGTGTGAACGATGCTGGTGGAGATTTGTGTTGATTTCCATATCCAGTCTGCTCAGTTTGGATTTTCTGTCGTTTGCCAGCGCTGCCAACTCACCCTACATCACTCAAAATTGAGTTTGATCTGCGATAATCAGGGATTTTATTTTTCAGTTTTACAGAACTTGGTCAGTTGAAGAACGGACCAGAACCTGGCTGACCGTGTCTTTGATAACTTGTATTAACTTCTGTTGCCGAAGCATCATTGCTTTTTGAAGCTGCAGGAGGGAGTAGTCTCAACCTCTGTGGCCCCCCTCTCTCCTCTCAGCTGGGACTCTTTCTTAATTGGGGTGCTGTGATCATCAGGGATGTTAGGAAAAATTGGAACTAACGATACACTTTCTTGTGCTGTGACTTCCACAGTGCCACACTAATCAATGTGCTGCAGCCCTTGAATATCTGATTCCTGTTTGAGGGTGGCCCATTGACAGTATCCCCACGTGTGACATGCTTCTGCTGTTTTGGTCTAATGAAACTTTTAGTAGTATGCATTTTCCTTGGACACTCTTAAATATAGCCAGGCACTTTGCTGGTGTCTCAACTCTTAGTTTTGTCTACCTGTCTGTCTGTCTATGGTCATGTGTCTGATATAATCTATGATGAAATTGTTACAAAATATGAGGAAGCTGATGACAACGTAGGTGCAGAGAAGGCTCCTGGCCCGGATGGGGGAATGCAGAACATGGGAGGAGTCTGGGAGAGGTTTCAAGCCACTAAATATTACCCATGAATCTCACCTTCCACCCTTTTCCTGTGTCTGCCAGGAAGTCACAGCAGGTGCACCTGTCACATAAATTCTGGCCTATCTCTGTCCTGTGAGCATCTGAGACAGTAATCCCGGTTCTCTCGGGAGGCGGCCATGCCTTGGTCCGTTGGTGCCTGCTTAGATGAGAGTGTTGATCTTCTCTGCTTTGGTCACCTGGCCTAGTGCTAGCCTTAATTCCACAGCACCCTAGATGCCCAAAGCAGCCCTGAAGATGGCCCAAGGCAGCGGGCGATGCCAGGGTTCGACATGTGCTTATACACATGGCATTGTTGAATAGATCTCCCCTCCTTCTTATGGACTCAGATCTGTGGGCCCTTTTTAGTCATTCTGTATTAATTTGAGGAGCGTATGGGTAAGTATACAAAATTGAATCTGCTGTGGCAGACTTTATTTCATCGTATTAACTGAATAATTACCGAGGTTTTGCCAAATTTGGTTTATGTGCATCTTTCCCTCCCTCCCTCCCTCCCTCCCTCCCTCCCTCCCTCTCTCCCTCTCTTCCTATTTCTCTTCTTTTGCTTCCTCTCTTCCTCCCCCTTTCTCTAAACTTTCTCTCTTTCCCCCTTCCTTACTGGTGTCTAGTCTCAGGCCTTTTAACACATTTCACCACTATATACGTAGTGTTTGGTTTTAGAAACTAGGAATAGTTTCTATGACCCTCATAATATATTGTTATTCAAATTTCTTTGATGAAAAAAAACATTTGGTTGTTAGCTTTTATAAGAATTCACACAATTTTGGTGGCAGGCCTTTAAAATACGTGTTTCACTTATTCATGAGCTTTAGAATTATTTATATTGGAGAAAGACTTCATAAGGGTTCTAGTTTTTAACCCTTGAAGTTTAGCAGTTCAGAGCATTGATTGTAGTCCTGGCCTTGTCCCTTACCAACTGTGCAGCCGTACTGTGTAACTTAACCTTTATAGGCCTGGCCTCAGTTTCCTCATCTGCAGAGTGGGCATAATATTTAGAGTTGCAGGGAAGATTAAATGCACAGTACAGTTAAAAGCTCTTCGTGTAAGCATGTATTCAGGCAGCACCTTACGCTCGCTTAGTTTGTTGCTTGTTTCTCTGGACCTTGGGGCTTTTGTTCTGTTAGGTAAGGGTTGGACTAGATTGTTTTTAAGAGACCTTTGCCTGAGCTCAACAGGCTAAGTGACTTTATGGGGAGTAGAAATACTACTGGTAGTATTCCTAGCTGGAGGAAAAGAAGTTAGTGATGAATGAGAGTCTTCACAAAGGCAGAACTTGCTTTCCCTGATTTAGAATAGTCCAGAGGGCCTTGGGCTATAGGTTTAAAATGTACGCTTGCCAGCAGGAATCCTAGAACCAAACCCCTGCTCAGGGATTGCGATTGCCTTTGGAATTCCTGAAGAAATTTTAACCCAGGGCTGTCTGCTTCGTAAAAGACAGCATCGTCATGGCCCAGATCTAAGAAAATATACCATGCAAAGAGTGCCTTTTTTAAAAAAAAACAAAAAAAAAAACAAAACAAGATTTGTGTGAGTGTCATGGCGCCTTGACCGGGTTTGCAGGTGGCCCTACACTTGGGTATTGATGTACAAGTCATCTGGCTGCCTGTCCCTGTGTCCTTCCTGATCTTATCTCCATGTGTTCTGCTTCAGACTCTCCTTGGATGTCAGGCCCATGCCAGGGATACCCTCCACACCCCTTTGAGATGCCGCAATGAGAAGTGAGGTGACCCAGGTCAGGCCATCCCTGGCTTTTCCTTTGTGTTACTAGAGAAGGAAGGCAGGCCAAAGGCGTGGGGAGAGAATATCCTGCGCTCTGTGGAGGAGGCTTCCCTCACCGTCCAGTGTTATCTGAGGTAACCTGAGACCCGAGTTAGGGGTGTGCTTTGAAATCCTCAGATAAGGTAAACCTCCTTTTGGCTATAACTTTAAATCAGATATGTTAGTACACTGACAACTGAACCAGCCTGGGCTCCCCCTTGCTGTCTCTCTCCACCCTCTGGTAGAGTCCTAACAAACAGAAATGTCCCAAAATACAGGAAGCAGGGTGGAGGCCCATCTCCAGCTAGATAATCAACAGCAGGTTCCATTTTTTTTTTTTTTTTTTTTTTGTTTTTTTTTTTTTTTAGTTCCTAGCGCACTAGAACTTTAGGGGCAGTGTGGGCATCAGTGATGTCCTGAATCTGGTTGAGCAGGGAGGAGAGACTTTGTGGAACTGCTACCCACATCCTAGATGTGTACTCTGAGCTTGGGGACTGCTGGCTGTCAGAAGATGCTGCAGCAGCAGTTCTTTGGAGGTGACCTCTGTGAGGCCAGCCTGGTCTACAGAGTGAGTTCTAGGACAGAGAACCCTGTCTGAAAAACAAACAAGCAAACAAACAAACAAAAGCAAAAAGGAGGTGTGGCTTTGTTGGAGGAAGTCTGTCACTGGGAGGTGGGCTCTGAGGTTTCATAGGCCCAAGCTAAACCCGGTCTCTCTAGGCCTATGGGTCAGGATGTAGCTCTCAGCTACTTCTCCAGCACTGTTTTCTTGCCACCATGCTCCCTGCCACAGTGATAATGGGCCTCTGAAATGATAAGCAAGCCCTAATTAAATGCTTTGTTTCATAAGAGTTGCTTTGGTTATGGTGTCTCTTCACATACAGAACAATGACTAAGACAAACAGGAAAATCAGTGAAGAAATACTAACATATGCACTAGTAAACATAAAACATTTGCTTTCAAGTTAGACACAGCCGTAAGAAGTAAAGCCCAGCATGCTAATGGAATAAAAACAGGCACATTTATCAATGGGATAGAATAAAGGTCCCTCAATTAAGTCCCTGTTCCTTTAGTATTTGAAATTTGACAAAGAATACACACACACACACACACACACACACACACACGAGAAAAGCAGTTCTTTGTCTTGTTAGGGTCTACATTCTCCAGAGGCAGACACTGCAGTCACCTGTGGTAAACCGGATGACGGTGCAAGGAACACTGCTAAAAAGCATCAGAGGCTGCCATGCCGATTCACACCTGTAACCCTGGCACTCAGAACACTGAAGCAGGAGAAGCACCAAGAGTTTGAGGCTATCCTGGGCTACGGAATGAGAGCCTGTCAGAAAAAAAAAAAATCACACATCAAAAGATTTTAAGAAAACGCATGCAGGTTGCGCAGGTTGGGCACGGTTGTGCACACCTTTCATTACAGCACTAGTGAGACTGAGGATGGCAGGTCTGTAAGTTCTAGGCAATCTGAGCCACAAAGTAAGACCCATAAAAAACAACCCAAAGCTCCCCAAACAAGGCATGCAGAGTCCTTTACAAATGTAAGACCTTATTATCTTAGTGTGGAATGGACTTGATAAGGTAAATCTGGAGACAGCATTTACGTAGCACATAAAGTATTCTCAGACGTGTATGAGAACTTCCTTAGTGGGAAGGTCAAGTCCGCTTAGGTCATCCCAGTAATTGGAAGGGCTGGGTCTTGAATCCAGGCCCTGAAACGTCTTACCTTTACCTCTTAGCTACTCTGCTTGCTGCTTCCCCATCTTACCATGAAACCTCTGTTCTACATCACAAGCGCCATGCAGTTAGCAGTCAGTAAGCTCAACAGTGCTGTCCTCTGGCCTTATCTGTAGGTCAATCTCTGCTGTAGTGTTAAGCTAAAAACAGAGCAGAGCCCAATGGAGGCTGGGAGAGAGGCTTCCCCAGGGATGAGGCCCTGATTGGTTGGACAGTGGTCCAGTTGGACAGTCCTGAAATTATATACATACAAGAAACACTCAATGAACTGAGCAGGCTACTGTATATAGAGGTGTAGGGGTGTGTGTGTGTGTGTGTGTGTGTGTGTCTGTCTGTCTGTCTGTCTGTAATGATAATACAAAGAAGTCTTGAATTTGAGAATGAAGTAGGGGTGAACATGGAAGAGTTTGGAGGGAGGAAAGGAAAGAGGGAGCATGATGTAATTATACTCTAATTAAAAAATCTTATGAATCTTACACAGAGTTTTAAAAGAAAAACTCTTCAATAGAAATAGCCATTAATTAATAGGCAGTTTCTCAAAGAAGAGACTATAGTTAGCCAGTTTATAGCAAAACAAAACAGCAAGACATTTACTCTTGCTAACAAAGAAACATTAACCAAAATGAGATACCATTTCTGCCTGACAAATTTGCTAAGATGAAAGATGTATGTATTTCCGAGGATGGGGTGAAGCGAGCGAGTGAGCGAGCACTTTGGTTCACAGTGCAGCGAGACACAGCCTCAGGTCCCTGCTCACACGGTGTTTATTTTATGAGAACTGCATAGCGTGATGGCTGGCGTAGCCTCTCTGCACTTGATATATCAGTCAAGAACCAAAGCATGCTCCCATCCCAGTGCCCTGTATGTAAATTTCACAGACACTTCTGGCCTGAAATGTGCACCGGAGGCAGTGTTGCTCATCCAGGGCCAAAACTGTGAAATGCTGACCTTGTGCATGCTGGGAAAAGTTCATACACTGGTCTCAATAAAACGAAGGCCGCCTGTAAAGCTGCCAGAGCTTTGTGTTGGAACGACTTGAGAGTGTTTTTATGTGGCAGCATGGAGGTGATGGTGGACTTGGGTCTGGGTCTTGGGACTGGGCCTCTCATGCTGTTCTGTAACACCCTTGCTTTGTTACTGACCCATAGACAACGTGAAGAAGAGTGCTGACCTTCTGAGGGCCAGCATTTCATGTGTGAAAAGTGGGTGTGCACATCATAGTGTGTACATAGTTAGTGTGCACATAGTGCACATGGTTAATGTGAACTTAGTAGTGTGCACATAGTAGCGGTTCTCAGAGTAGAATTTGGATTAAATGACTAAGTTCTGTCAGAGTTCCCAGAGTACTCTGATACATAGTAAAATTTAGTATTATGGCTGGCTGGAGCTAAAAGTCACTATAAAATGAAGTAAAATCCACATTGGAATATTTATAAGTATGAACCAAGATGTGATTTTATGAAGTCTATGCAGTGCAATGAAGAACATTTGGGAGGGACATGAAAAACCATTTAGCCACAATGTATATTCATTCCCAAGAAACTCAGATTTAAAACAACAACAAAAACAACACATGATTTTGGGCATAACCCGTCCAGTGTGATAGGAGGTGTAGTTTCATAAGAACGAGGTTGAAGGGGGGTGTTCTGTGGCAGCATCCTTTTCTCTGGCACAAATCTATGTGTGTGTGTGCCTGTTGCAGCCTTCAACACAAACTAGATTGCAATGTGGTAATGGTTGAAGTTTTGGCAAGTTCGTGTTTTATTTTTTTATCCCGTCCATGTCCCTTCTTGAGTCCTAGAATTTATGTGATAATTTTTACTGTTTTGGAAAAGATTGGCAGCAGGTGATTCTGAGAATGCTGTGACATGTGGTCAGTAGATTGGCTGCAGTTCATTCCTGTTGAACATATAGACAGGGGCTCACTTTGTAGTCCTTGCTGGTCTGGATGTAGACAAGACAAGGTTGGCCTTGAACTCACAGATGATCCTTCTGCCTCAGCTTCCTGAAGTGCTGGGATGTGTGCTAATGTGACCAGCCATTTTTATTTTTCCTAATGAGGAGCTTTGCCAAATCACCATTGACTTTAAATGTTTTGTGCTGACTCAGTCCTTGTGGCCTCAGCCCTTAGAGCCACTATACTTCTGATCAAACTACCTCAGCATTGAGCACCATATTTCTGATCAAACTACCTCAGCATTGCGTCTAGGTTGGGTGCCTAGGTCTGTGTTGTCCTGTGACCTGGGTTGATGGAAACAGCCACCATCTTGAATCTTTGTAGAGAAAAAAGGATTGTGATGACTTGGGCTTACCGTGCTTATTTGTCATTGACTAAAGGGAGCCCTGTGGCCACACCTAACTCTAAAGGGCATGGAGGGCAGTTCTTCAGTCCTCTGTGTGTTTATTTTTGAGAGAATCTTGTAATGAAGTCCAGCCTGATCCCAAGTTTCATCTATGTTGGATGATGACCTTGAACTCATGGCTCTTCTGCTTCTGTAATGCCAAGATCAAAGCAGGTATCGTCACACCCAACAAAGCCAGTCTTTTCTGGAAGCCTGGAAAGGAGAACTCAAGTCTTTGGTGAGCCTTACCAATGGCTGCTACAGCCTGGCATCTCCTTTTCTCCCTCTCCTGTTCTGCAGAGCTGGGGCCAGGGGCCTTCTTCTCTGGGCTCTGTGCTACAGCTCTTACCTCATCCTTATGGGCTTGGTGCTCTATCTGAAGACACACCCAGTGCTTGCCAGGGCCCTTGGCGGCTAAGGTACCCTTAGGAGGCACCCCTCCCATTGATCACTGACTGGGCTCTTGGTGGTCGCATCAGCTTCCAGGAATGCCCCAGGTCCTCCACACCTGAACTCAGTCGTCCTCTCCACCAAGATGAACTGTCTTCTCCTTTTCCTTTGTGCTGATCAGCATGGCTTTATGCTTATTTGTGTATAAATTTAATAATCTCTTTGTCCCACTGTCTGTTGGCTCACTGTGTTTCCCTAGTGCCTGTGTACATACATACACACACAGCAAACTATGTGTCTCTGTTTGTGTTTGTATGTGTGTGTTTGTGTGTAGTGTGTGTGTGTGTATGAGTATGTGTATGTATGTGTGTCTCTGTGTGTATATATATATGTGTGTGTGTGTGTGTGTGTGTGTCTGTGTGTATATATGTGTGTGTCTCTGTGCGTAAGTTTGTGTGTAGTGTGTGTGGTGTGTGTATGTGTATGTATGAGTATGTGTATGTGTGTGTCTGTGTGTATGTTTGTGTGTAATGTATATGTGTGTCTCTGTCTCTGTATGTGTGTGTTTGTGTGTAGTGTATGTGTGTGTCTATATGTGTGTGTTTGTAGTGTATGTAGATGTATATGTATGTGTGTGTCTGCATGTACATGTGTTTGTGTATATATGTGTGTATATGTATATGTATGTGTGTGTTTGTGCATAGTGTGTGGTGTGTGTATGTAAACGTTTTTGTTTGAGACAAGATCCTGCTCTGTAGCCCAGCCTTGGCCTGGTACCCACTGTAGTCTAGGCTGGCCTCAAGCTCAAAGGCCATGCTCCTGTCTTAGCCTCTTGAGTATTGGGATTATGGGCGTGAGCTACCATGTCCCTCATCGAATTAACGAAACACTGAAGATGAACACACCTGCCAGGTCTCTTTTCCCCCTCAGTCCCCGAGTCCTCCATGTTCCCTTCCTTGTGCCCTTTCTATTGGCCTCGTGGTACTTTACCCTGGTGTCAGACCTCTGTCTCTAGTTCTCACCCAGCATGCTGGTTTCTTGTTGCCACAGTGTCTGATGGATACATACTGTAAGACTGACACTGTGTCTGCTTTACTTTAGGAAATGCAGGTCAGATTTGAACTCTTTCCTGCTAGGATTTTCAAGGAGCCACACATCTGAATACAAAGAGCCCCCAAATGTGACTGTGCAACTAGGTGTTTAGGAACTCATTTTTCTAAAAACAGAACAAAGCTCAAATATCACCAGTTAAAAGCCAGGCATGGTGGTACATGCCTGTAGTCCAAGCTGTGATGACGCTGAGGCAGGAGGATTGCCGAAAGCTGAGGTCCGCTTAACCATTGGCAATGTTGCACTCTCATTGAACAAGATGAATTTCACAGACCAGGATGGCAACTGCTTCTCTTTAATGCTTTGATTAGTTATTATTTTCATCTTTTCTGACTTTTTGTTTTTGTTTTTTGCCCCTATTCGTAGCTTGAATCATCCCACATTAAGGGCACGTCTGATCTGATCAGATTTGAATGGTCTTAGTACAGGCTGACCTCCCTTTTTTGTTGACAGGGATAAACGAAACGTAGCTATCATATGGGCCGAGGCTGCTTCCTAGTTTACTGATTGCTGATCTGAGAGTGAAGGCCAGGGTGAAGGCAGGGCTTCCTGGGATCTCATTTGACTTTCTTGGGGTGTATCCTAAAACTCTGTGCTTAGTTTGACATACTGTATTTTAAAAAATTAGAACAAAGGTTTGTCTTACTTTATGTGAATGAGTGTCCACGTATATGTAAGTGTACCATGTGAGTGTCTGATGCCGGAACAGGTCAGGAGAACACATCTGATCTTCTGGAGCTGGGGTCACAGCAGGTCTTGAATCGCTACGTCTGTGCCGGGAACTGGACTTGGGACTCTGCAAGTAAGCACTCTTAGCCACTGAGCCATCTTTCCAGCCCCTAGAAATTCTGCCTTGTCAGAGGATGCATGTTCAGTCATGTGGATCTAGAAATGTTCTAACGAAGGATGTTTACCGTGTTAAAAACAGGTTACGGCAGTCTGTGCACGAAACGACTTACTTGGAAAAAGAATAGGCAACATCTTGCCCGGGACAGCACTTGACGAGCTCACAGATGCAGTGGCCGTTGTCTTTGCTGCAGGACTAGATTAAAGGTCAGGTGCATGTTCCCTGCGTTCCACAACACCCGTGTGTAGCTGGTAATGCACCGTTTCCTGATTCTAGAGCAGTGCTCCGGTCCTGGCTGGCAGTGGCTGGATGGTAGGGCTTGGGCTCAGGGGGCTCCAACCACCTCCTCCATTCCCACTTTTTGTTTCTTCATCCGGAGAATGGACACCCACATAGCACTTATCCAAGAGATCTTTGTCAAGAGTGGAGCAGCTGCATATTAAGCACTTAGCATATTAGCACTCTAGTGGGGCTTGGCACACGGAAGTGCCACAAATGCTTGCTGCTGTTGGTCCAGAGGACCAGATAAAGGAGAACCATGTGACCCTTAAGCACCCTGCTCGTGCGGAGCAATTCCTGGTGCGCATTTTCAATACTGAGTAAGGGCGCTGTTGGAGGACACGTAGCCGTAGCCGCGTGAGCTGTCAGCTGCAAGAAGGGAAACAGGAAAAGGCAGGAATGCGGTTTTTTGCGTGCCTGAAGATTCTCAGGTGTTCTGCTTTCACAAGTTAATAATCCATCAAGGATGCGTATCTTGGTGCCTATGCAGATGTGCGTGGTAATGTGTTCCTGAGGTGAGGCCACATGTGTATTTTGGTGCAAAATATTGTCAGCCCTGCCTGGGGAAGCTGCTCAGCTGGTAAAGTGTTTGCCGTGCAAGCTTGAGGACCTGAATGGTGGTGTGCAGTGGTGCCTGCTTGCAGTCCCTTCCCTGAGGAGGTGGAGACAAGATCTCTGTGGCTCACTGGCCAGACAGAAGACTAACTGGTGAGTTTCATGTCCCAGGGAGAGACATTCCTTGGAATAGAAGGCAGATGGATTCTAAGGAGTGACATTAAGGTTGTCTTTTGTCTTCCACAAGCACCTGTGCACCTTGATAGCACATGCACACGTGTGCACACATACGCACACACATACACCCTGACAACCAGCTAAGAACCTAGCATTCACTGCTTTTTTTTTTTTTTTGGTTTTCGAGACAGGGTTTCTCTGTGTATGTAGCCTTGGTTGTCCTGGAACTCACTCTGTAGACCAGGCTGGCCTCGAACTCAGAAATCCGCCTGTCTCTGCCTCCCAAGTGCTGGGATTAAAGGCGTGAACCACCACTGCCCAGCGCATTCACTACTTAGAAAAGAGGCTCGTGTGAAACCATGACGTTTCGTGTTTGATAGTTTCATAATGTCTATACCCCACTCCTCCCCCAAAAATCAAAACCAAAACTCATCTTGTCTGAGCCTCTGGAATGTATGGATGATTTTAATTATCTGTTTTTTGAAATTATTTTTATTTTGTTTCCTTTTTTAATTGGGAAAATTGAAGAACAGGGAACACAGCTAAAATTTATGTTTTTCTTTTTAGCAGAATGGTTAGACTGTCTGTATCTGTATATTTTTTATGTGTATTTTTTCCTTTTCTTTCCTTTCTTCTTCTTCTTCTTTCTTCTTCTTTCTTTCTTCTTCTTCTTCTTTCTTTCTTCTTTCTTCCTTCTTCTTCCTCCTCCTCGTCCTCCTCGTCCTTGTCCTCCTCCTCCTCCTCCTCCTCCTCCTCCTTCTTCTTTTTCTTCTTTTCAGATGGTGAACACTGTTGTTCAGCTGGCCTTGAACTCACTATATAGCTCAGATGGGCCTCAACTTGGAGACAGTCCCCTGTCTCAGGCTTCTGGGTCCTGAAATTACAAGATACCAATTCTAGATCAGAATTCTGTGAGAGTTCTTCAGTGCTGAACATGAATCTTCTGGAAAGCACCTAGAATTCCCTGGGCTGAGAGAAATGTGTGGGATGGAGATATAAGCTTACTTTTTGTAGATGGAAGGTCACTTAGAGAGGTTATCAGGTCTAGCTTCCTCATTTTAGAGGCAGGTGGGGTCTATCTCGGCTCATAGCTAGTAGTGTTAGAGGCAAAAACAGAGTCTGCTTTATGGACTCCTGGTCCAGTCTCTGAGGCTCATTTTTACTTAGGCTTTTACTAAGTAAAAGAGAGGTCTCCATTAATGTGGTAAAAGAATGTTGACTTTTTTCCCCTAGGAAATGTATTCTATATGATTTTATTTCTTGTGAGTCTGAAGATTGTATATGTCAGAATTCTTTAAAATTCCCAGAATTCCATAGAGACGATTCTGTGAAAAACCAATGAAGAGCGTGATTAGAATTTTTGGGTAGCAGGTTTCTCTCTGTCTGTCTCTGTCTCTTTGTCTGTCTGTCTGTCTCTGCGTGAGTGTTTGTCTCTTGTGGGCATGTTTCTCTTTGTCTGTCTGTCTCTGTATATGTGTCTGTCTGTCTCTGCTCAAGTGTTTGTCTCTTTGTGTGCATATGTCTGTCTCTGTGTGTATGTGTCTGTCTTTCTGTGTATATGTGTCTGCCTGTCTCTGTGTGTGTCTGCCTTTCTCTGTCTGTCTCTCTCTGTGTGGGTGCCGTGGTACACAGAGAGGTTAGAGGACAGCCTCCGGGAGTTGCTTTCTCCTTCCACTGTGTGTCCTGGGCATCAGATTCAGGTTGTAAGACTTGGTAGCAAGCATTGCTACCCATTTGAGTCTCACTGGCCCAGATATCAAGTTTTTAAAGGGGCTTTATTGGTTCACCACTAACCACACAGAAGGCCAGAGGTTTTCCTGGAGGAGTTAATAGGCTGTCTAGCCTGAGCAGACATGCTGCTGCTGCGATTTCTGTCATGTGTGTGAGGTGCCTTGAGAGAGGAAGGCTTGCCAGTAGGAGGTTTTTGAATCAGGACCCATCACACTTGATAAAGGCCCTTCAAGGCTAAAGGTTTAGTGCCGGAGCAGGAGTGTTTGAAGGCAAGCCTGCATGCTCTGAGGTAGAGGGATGGACAGGATGGGTTCCGTTGATAGGCTAAGTAGCTGCATTTGAAGGATGTCTTAGGGTTTTACTGCTGTGAAGGGACACCATGACCAAGGCAACGCTTTTAAAGGGTCGCCCTCCTCCTCAGTTTCTTTCCGATTTTCCCTAATTCAACCACAGGGGTCAGCTGCTTCTGTCCATTGGTTGGGTGCAGATATCTGCCTCTGACTCTTTCAGCTGCTTGTTGTGTCGTCTGGAGTATGGTCATGCTAGGTCCCTTTTTGTGAGCACTTCATAGCCTCAGCAATAGTGTCAGGCCTTGGGACCTCCCCTTGAGCTGGATCCCATTTGGGCCTGTCGCTGGACCTTCTTTCCCCCTCTCCATTTCCATCCCTGTAGTTCTTTTAGACAGGAACAATTATGGGTCAGAGGTGTGACAGTGGGCTGGCAACCCCATCCCTCATTTGATGCCCTGTCTCCCTGCTGGAGGTGGGCTCTATAAGTTCCCTCTCCCTACTGTTGGGCATTTCATCTAAGGCCCCTCCCTTTGCGTCCCGAGAGTCTCTCACCTCCCAGGTCTCTGGTGCACTCTGGAGGGTCTCACGAGGTAACTTCTTAAAAAAGCATCCCCTGTGCCGCCCGGCTGTGGTAAGTTCGGTGCTCTCTGGCCAGGTGAGAGGAGTGTTAAGCAGGAGGTAAAGTATAGCCTTAGATTTCAGCCATGCATGACCTGAGCTGTGAGGTAGACATCTGAGAACACCCACCGCTGTTTCACAGGCCTGGGGAGAGTGTAGAATTCTCTGCTTCCTTGCTCCCGGTGCTTCCAGATAAACTGTGGCAGACATCTGAGACTCTTATCTCCCATTATAAACCATCACCAAAAAAAGAATTAGCAGTGAGCCGTTAGGGGGCCTCCATTTATTACTGCTTTAATAAACCATTTTAGCTAGTCCACTTTAAAATACCCAGTCATAGTCAATGCCGCCTCAGCCGTGGGCACCCCCCCCACACCCAGCTGCTTTTCCACCCATAGATAGGTCTTCAAGGCCGACATTCTGAATTCATACCAAAGTTCTGAAGTTGGTTGAGCTTGAGAAATCTCAGTTTCTCTCTTCCCCCACTCCTTTCTTCCTTCCTTTTCTCTTTTCCTCCCTTTCCCTCTCTTCCATCCCTTTTACCCCAGGTTAACCTTGAACTCACTATATAGCCCAGGCTGGCCTGGAACTCCTCAGCCTTCGGAGTCCTGGAATTACAACTATGAGCCACCATTCCTGGCTTCCATTCTGTTCTTAAATGGAAAGATGAAAGGAAACTTTAAAAACAGCGGACTCATATACAGTCTTTCAGAGTGGGAATGCGTACCCTGATGACTTGGTTCCCACCTCACGGACTGTCCTATTTATTTAGTGGACTTGTTCTAGGTAAGGGGAAAGAAATGTGGCTGTCTTGTGCACAGCGGCCTAGTTCTGTTTGGATGTGAATGTCTTCAGTGTTTTCGAGTACAAGCAACGTCACTATGTCGACAGATGAATTATAGATGAACAGGTGTTCTCAGCTTCCTCTTGAATCCCATTGCCTCATATGATTGTAGATCTCATTTCTTGGAAACACCGTCTTCCTTTGGTACCCTAATACCGTATTGCTACGTGCCTCCCAGTTGGTATGGCTGCAGTGCTAACTGTCATTCATATCTTCCTTTCGGTTTCCCGTAGCCTTTCCCTAGAAGAAGTGGGCACACCCTGTCCTGTCTCCTTTCAGAGCTGCATCCTTCCATCTCTGATAACTTCCTTACTCGACATTCTTTCTACGAAGACATTCGTGAAGTCCGGGAGAAAAGCAGCTAAGGGGAGATTTTGTTTGGAAGAGGAACAGTAAGCATTTATCCTGAATGGAAGGAGATTCATGGGTCTCAGTTGAAGGAAGCGAGGAAGTGTTCTCCATTTCATGTTAACAGCTGTCTTGCACAGTGTGAACTGTGTATGTAGGGGTTGGACCGAGAGTTGTTTGTTACTGAGTGGTGGTGAGATATGTATAGAAATGAAGAATAAATATTTGTATGTTGGGTGTGTTGGCACATGCGTTTAATCCTAAGCACTCTAGAGAGATCTGTGAGTTCTAGGCCAGCCTGGTCTATATCGTAAATTCTAGGTACGCCAGGACTGTGTAGAGACCACTCTGTCTCCAAAACAAAACAACAAAACAAACAAAAAAGAAGAACAAATATTTAGATACTTATAATCTGTTGAAACTGATAAAGAATTTGGATTGATATTTCATATGTCTTTGTTTATTTCACTTAATCCCTGTGTGGATTTTATAAAAGCCTAGGTCTCCAGGAGACTGGAGGGGAAAGTGTCCCTTTCCCACACTTGGTCTGCACAGTGCAGTGCAGGTTTGTGGGGAAGCCGGGTGGGGTGTTTTATTTGTAGTGGTCAGTTTGGGCAGCAGGAATACATGCAGAAATTGGGAGGCAGATGGGTGCTCTCCTTAGCCTCTGTGGTGGGACCCCTCATGACATGGTCCCTGGTGACCCGAGAAGGGAGTTACAGGGAGGGAGAGATGTGTGGATGGATACACAGGCACTAACATCAGATCAGGCCCAGCTCCCTTGTTTGGTTGGATGTGGGAAAGGGTTTCCCACAGTCTGAACCAAGGGGCTCCCACATTGGGCCATCACCAGCAGCACTTTTTGGCTCACCAGCTGTGGATAGGGACGCATGCCTTTGAGGTACCCAAGCTCACATTTGATCTTTCTGTCCCTGATCTTCCATACCTCGACTCTGTCGATGTGCTGTGCAGACTCGATAGCCTCTCTGGAACTTGCAGTTCTTGTGGAGAGTGAGTACACTGTGGACCTTGGGTTTTCTGGACAGTGCCTCCCTGTGCCTGTGCCTTTTCCTAATTCCATCTTTAATCCGGCAGTGGCCAGTTAGTCTTTCTGGAGTCCTGAGGGGTGACAGTGGACCTTAGATGGGCAGAACCACTTCTGGGCCTCTCTGTGACTTCCTCATTTTTCCTTTCTCTTCTGCCAGGGTAAAGGGATAAAGAGCCACAGTCCTGGGGGCAGCCCTCCGCTGGCTGCTGAGGGATAGTGAGGACCGGCTTTTGTTTCTCTTGCCTTCTGTGCAGCCTTGGGTGTATTCGGAGAGGATGTTTTCCCTTGAAGGACCAACCCATTTAGTATTGAGAAGGCAGGAAAAGCAGGTTTTCCTGTTCCACATCGAACAAAAGGCAGCAAAGCAGGCTGGGGATGGAGACATCCTGTCCAGCAGGCTGGCCCTGCAGACACAGGCACACGCGTCTCATTCTTTCCAGCCTTCGAGGAGCTGGGAAGGCAACTGGACACTCGGCAGGCCAACTCCACGTGGTTTTTCCCTTTATTTACGGTGTTTAATGAGAATGTTATAAATGTATAAATGTATGCTTGGTGATTTAAAAGGCAGTCATGGAGCTATAAACTTGACAAATTAGAAAAGCCAGACAGATTTCTTTCCCCTCCCCTTCTTTGCTCTGCATGAGGTCATTTTAAGTTTGCAGGGGTGGGGAGGGCGGGGGCAAATGTAAACTTTATATTAAAGTCCTACATTAAACTGCAGAGTCTCTTAAAGAAGCCAGAATTCTCGCTGTGTTAGGCTGTCACATGCTGCAGAGCCATTCCTTGATACTTAAAGAAGTTTTCCTTCACCACAAGAGGAATCGACAGTAAAGGAAAAAAATCAGGAAACGTATTGGCATCTCAACAGTGAGACCGTGGAAGTGGAAAATGAAAGATCTTCATGAGCAGGGACGATGGGGAGGCCTAGCTGGGACCCTCAGCAAGCTGCCTGGTCCTGATGTCACACTTCCTGTCGGGGCTCCGTGACCCTTCGTGGCCTGCCTCTCTCTGGGCCTGCCTTAGACCTAGATCATTGCCCAGGCCTTACAGGGCTCCAGGGTTTCAACTATGTGTGACAGAGGGAATGAAGTAGAAAAAAAAAGGACAGACACAGGGACACAGGAAAAGCTAGGATCAGGTGGGCTGGGCTCTCATTTGGAGAAGACAATACCCCCAGAAACTGAGTGTGATTGTTACATAGAGCATGGAGTGGGGCTTATTGCATACCGGTAACTATATTGTAGGAGTGGTTAGCAGTCTCTGTAGGGGACCAGTCTTCAGGCCATAATCAGGCTGCAGTCTTCCTGTCTCTCGGTGTCCCTAACCTTCTTGCTCTCCCAGTGTCCTGCCCTGTTGACAGATGTTTGGGTGTTGTAGGGACTGGAGTGTGGGTTCCACTGTTTTACCTCAGTAAATATTTACAGAGCTCCTGTCAGCAGTGTGAACTTCCAAGTCAGTTTGTTTTACAAGACAGATCCTCGTATGGGCTGAGGTTAACAGTCTTGGGCTTTTTTTTGTCTGTGAAAATACATTTGCCAACAAATTGACTAATCGTTTTAAGGATTGTTGGATTAACATGTCAGATGAGAAGTGTGGGTTTGGACCCATTTAACAAAATATTTACTGAAGGTTGTTAACTTTACCATCAGGACAGACCCCAGAGACCAGCTTTGGTCAGGATGTAAGCAGATTATCAGTTCCCTTTAAAGAGAGATGGAAACTTCAAAAGGACACATTGGGAGTATCTTGTGGTGTCCTGGGAAAGGCCACAGTGACAGGCCAGGCCTGGAAAGATAAGGGCAATGGGCTTCTTGAAGGTGTTACTACAATCTAGCCCCAGGGAACAGCACAAAGGCCCGAAGCAAGAAAGAGTATGGCATGAAATAGGAACTGAAACTGATCAATAAATGCAGCCTGTGGTGCCAATAGGAGTGGCCAATTTAGGGTAAGCCCCAGACCTGGGATGGGAGCCCAGTGTAAAAGACCCTGCAGGACTTTAAAAAGTGCGTGGAAAAGCCAGGCGGTGATGCTTGCCTGTAATCCCAGCTCCTCCTAAAGGGAGTTGGAGGCAGTGTTGGAATCTCTGAGTTCGAGGCCAGCCTGGTCTACAAAGCGAGTTCTAGGACAAACAGGGCTACACAGAGAAACCCTGTTCCAAAAAACGTAATTAAAAAAAAAAAAGTATGGGAGTTGTGCAGTCATGCAAGACATGAAAATACAGGTCTCAACTGTGTTTCCATAAAGTAGCCAGCGCACACTGGAGAGGAAACAGCGAACAGAGACAGTTACAGTGTTATCACGGAGAACTAAATACCCAGGAATAGATTTAACAAGAGAAGTGTATGATTTGTATATGAAAACATGAAAAATCTGAAGTAGCATGCATAGGGTTCTGCCTTCCACCCCCAGCACTGGGAGTAAGAGCAATCTAGGCTTGTGCACCACATCCAGTGTGGTACTAGAACTGAACCTGGCGGCCTATGCCCAGCAAGTAAGTATTCTACCTACTGTACTGCATCTCCGATTCCCAAATTACACCTTAACGTTGTCAATCTAGTAGTCCTCCCTGGGGAGCACTATATTTCTGCCTTTGCCTCGTGCATGTGATGGCCATGGGAGCCAGCATGGGTTTAACAAGTGTTGTATGGAGTTGCAGGTAACCTAGAACAGCAAAAATAGTCTCAAGAACAAACCAACCAGATGGAACACTCTTTGATGCTAGGACTTCACACAGAGGCGCAGTCATACAACTCGTGTGATAATGGCGTAGGGCGAGGAAGGGAATGGAGCGTTGGCAATGGTTCTGTGCGATCAGGGACTTATATTTACTTATGCGTATGAGGTGTGTCTGCTCCTACGTATGTGCACCACGTCAGTTCACAGACTTCTGAGTTTTTCCTAGAGTGCCCTGAGGTACACATTTATGAATAAAGTTGATCTCCCTAACGTTTGAGGCCTGTTGTGGATGTTCCTCTAAGCCAGAGGAGGTTACAAGATTTCCCAGTGGAGAGTATGTGGAGCTTTTACAAGTGTTCTGGTAACAAGGGGACTGTGGGTCAAAACCAGGGAAGAAAGATACGCTACAGAAGCAAGCTATATTCCTGGGGTACCCTCAGCTTCTGGGCTGTTGAGTAAGAGGTGCCGTGTGCATTTCACTGCTGACAAACAGTAAGTCTGCAGAGGCTCACTGCAGCCAGCGTGTGGCTGCCACATAACATCCACAGGTCCTCCAAGAGGTGGCCAAGTGCTTCCTTACCTGTCTGTCTGCCCCATTCCTTAAGGGGCTTCAGTAGGACTTCTAGGAGAGAGGGGGGTGGGAGGGAGAGAGAGAGAGAGAGAGAGAAAGGTGGGGGAGAGTGTGTGTGTGTGTGTGTGTGTGTGTGTCTGTTACGGGGTGCTTAATGGGTGCCCCAGCCTAGGGAGAACATAGAGTGGGTCTGTCCTGGCTGTGAGGGTCCTATGAGGGTTCTTTTGGCTCTTGGGGAAAAATCATTTGTGGAAGGGACACTTGAGTGGGAATGTCCACAGTGGCACCACAGCCCCTTGGGGCTGGAGCTTTAGATGTTCTTGCAAGCACAAGCGAGTGCTGGGTATCAAACGTAGCTCCTCCACATGAGTAGTACTTGCCCTTAAGCACTGAACCACCTCCCCAGTACCCGTTGCCTCTTCCGTTGTCTGGTAGACTGTGGGACGGTCTGCGCTAACTAAGGTATCCAGTCCTACTGTGCTAGGGTCTGAACCCCATAGGCCCAGGCTTTTGAAGTTGGGGGATTCTGTTTTCTTGATTTGTTGGTCATTTGTTAGGTGTTGAGAGATAGAGATTATACAGATAATCAGAAGCAGTCCCCCCTCCCATCCTGTTTCGGTCTTTTGCCTGTTGAATTCCCATCTGGTAGAAGCTGTAGGATTCTCTGAGCAGTCTAGGGCTCATCAGTTTCCAGTATAACAGAATTACTGTGTTATCACTGGAAGAGAAATGACCATGAATGGTGTTATCTTCCAGCGTTGTTAAAGCATAGCAATTAGTTTACTGTCCTAAGTGGAGTGAGCGCCTGTGTGTCAGAAGCCAGCCTGAGACTCTTATCTGGGTTTTCAAAACTCCCCTCTCCAAGGAGAGGGAAGTTACTGCCTCTAAGAGCTTTGAAGCTGTTTGATTTACTGGGGAGCCTTTCCCCCTCTCAAGCTTCACTTTTACAAACAGCATTCACTTTTTCCTTATTTAAGGTGTCAAGTTAGTGTTAGAGAAACTTTTAAGTACTAGCAAATATTACTTTATTTGGGGAATATTATGCAACTGCAATGACGTGGAAATTCCATGTATGCAAAGTCCCTGAATCTGTAGTTTCACAAACACGTTGGGATTCAAATGAAATACCATTGACTGGCCAGTGCAGCCAGGATTTTCCTACCCAAACAGCTAGATAACCGTTTAGGAATTAGGATTTAGAATTATCACTTTTTTCTTATTTTATGTTTATCTATTTTGTGCTGTTAGATTGAAATCCTGGTGCATTTCCTCCTGGTATTTTGAAACATTTTTCTCATGTGTATGCTAAGGGGATTATCTGTTGTGGTGTTATTGTTGTCTATATTGTTATTATTGATAACAATATTATCCTCAGTTGCAAGTCACAGGTACTCAATCAGTTTAAGCATAAAAACATTTGTGATTTGAGATCTTATTTTTGATATTTTTGTATATCTTCTATGAATGGTTGCATCTGTGCATGCAGTACCCGTGGAGGCCAGAAGAGGACGCCAGAGCTCCTGGAGCTGGAGTCACAGGCAGCTCTGTGTTAGGAATTGAACTTGGTTCTCTGCAAGATCAGTCACGGCTCTTAACCCTGTCTAGCCCTGGACATGTGTGTTTTAAAGCGGCAGTGTCTCTCAGAATTCCTTTTTGGTCAGGGGTTCAGCTCAGTGTATTTAGGGCTTCCCAGTTCTAAATCTTCCCTGGGGAAGTCAAGATGGGTCCCGGCTTAAAGGTCATGTGACCTCCACACATGTTCTGTCCTCTGTAGTGGACAGGTCTCCCTCTCTCAGACTGAGCTCTAGCCTGCTGGTGAGGGAACAGGGTCTAATGCCCACTCTTAGAACTCTCCACTGTGTCCCTTGCTGTGTGGTTCCCTTGCTGTGTCGTTATTAGGAGATCGTGGCTCCCAGGAGCCCCACTGCTCAACCTAGGCCCTTCCTCAAAGCCAGATGCTGTTGGTTGCCCCAAAGGAAGGCCTATATGGGGCAGGCTGTTCTTCATGAGTGAACCCCCTTGCAGGGACGGGCTAGGGATAACAAACAATTGGTGGAGGAGAGGTTGCCAACCAACAACAGGTGTCCCTTGTGAAGCTTTTTTTTTTTTTTTCCTTAAAAAAACTAAAAAACTAGAGCTGGGCTGGGCGGTGGTGGTGCATGCCTTTAATCCCAGCACTCGGGAGGCAGAGGCAGGTGGATTTCTGAGTTCGAGGCCAGCTTGGCCTACAAAGTGAGTTCCAGGACAGCCAGGGCTACACAGAGAAACCCTGTCTCGAAAAAAACCAAAAAAACAAAAAAACAAAACCAAAAAAACAAAAACAAAACAAAACAAAACAAAACAAAAAAACCCAAAAAACCTAGAGCTGGAAGGCAGATGTTGTTATAAACCTTAAGTCCACCCAGAAATGACTTTTGGATTCATGTGTCTTTGTCTGGTTAACTGACAGTTGGTTTTTACTCAGGAGAGGCTGGGTCGTGTCCAGATGACTCCTTATGGACACAGAGTTTTCCCTCTTAAGAGTTAAAATATATAATGTTGGTTGCCCTTCATAAAGATACTAACTGCATAATAGTAGCTTTTAACTCTTGGTGCTTTCTGTGAAGGTCTGTTTTCAAAGATCGTCTCTGGGGTCTGCAAGGTAGCTCAGCAGGTAGAGGTGCCTGCCACCAAGCCCTGTTGCCTGCATGGATACCTGGGAGACCCACGTGATGGGAAGGAGAGAACCAACTCCTGCAGGTTGTCCTCTGACCTCTACACGCTCACTGTGTCAGGCATGTGCCTGCTCATTCACACATGCACAAGTAAGTCTAGTCATTTAAAACACGTTAAAACTACTGGTATCATGAAGGGTCTCTCACTGAACCTGGAGCTGGCTAGCCTGGCCAGTGGAGCTCAGGGACCCTCGAGCCTATGCCTCCCATCACTGGAATTCCAGGTATTTACTGTCCTGACCATGGTACTGGGGATTTGAACTTGGACCCTCAGGCTTATGTTATAGGTGCTTTACTGACTAAGCTGTCTGCCCAGCCCCTCCTGCTCCCTACTGCCTCTTTTCCCTTTTGAGCAGACTCTCACTTTATACAGACAGGCCTCCACTCATAGCACTCTTGCCTCAAGCCTCCCAAGTATGAGCCACGATGCTTGGCTTCTCAGCGCCACGTCACACGGCCTCACAATGTCAGAAAGCAGCAGCTGGACACACAGGGCAGCTGGATCTCCTGTTCATGTTATCAGTTATATCTGTAGGCCGAAAACATCTTTAAATTATTCTCGTTTTTTTGAGAGAGGGTTTTTTTTTTTTTTTTTTGTAGCCCAGGCTGGTCTTAAACTCACTGTGTAGCCAAGGATGACTTCAAACTCTCATACATTCTCAAAATGGCCCATACATGTATTTGGTGCTTCCTATAGGAATAACTACTTACAGGAACCGACTTTGTGTTCTCTGGCTTGGAAGAAGAGCCTGTGGAATTTGGATTTGTCATCTTCAGAGCATTTGGCGTAGAATACAGT